>NC_057922.1:2164277-2469036 GCF_018873765.1 Telopea speciosissima
TCCAAAGAAATTATAGAGGACCCCATTAAGATGCCAAGGGTCAAGTAAGAGGGAAATGGAGGATCCATTAGCAATAATAGAGGAAGTGGCTCTAAGAGCCAAAGGGCGGAATTGGAGGATCTTATACCAGATCAAGGAGGAATCCGAAGGGGTGGGGACGGTCCAAATCGAGTCATTTTTTAAGAGATGGGAGTAAACCCAGTGAACCCAAATGGAGTCATGCTTAGAGGAGATTTTCCAAATAAGCTTCAGAATACCCGTAGTATTGGAGTCTCGGATACGGCGGATGCCGAGGCCTCCTTCAGATTTGGGAGGGCAGATGGATTTCCAGCTGACTGGATGGAGGAATTTGGAGGTTTCCTTCCCTTTCCAAAGGAAAGCACATAATAGATTCTCCATGGCTTTAATGGTGGTTTTTGGAAGGCCAAAGATTCCACACTAATAAATGTAAGATGATTGGAGAACCGATCTAATGCATTCAAGCCTACCACCATAGGAGAGAAGTTTGCCTTTCCACAGCTGGAGACGCTTGCGGATATTGTTGAGCATGGGGGTGCAGTGGTGACTGGAGAGCCTAGCAGGGAGCCAGGGATGAGGGGGAGACCTAGGTATTCCACTGGGAGGGAGCCCATGGAAAAGCCCGTTAGGTGCAGGAGGGAGTCTATAGGAATCTGAGATTCCAGAGAGAAAGAGCTTGGATTTAAGGAGGTTGATCCGGAGACCGGAGAGACTCTTGAAAAGGTGAAGGGAAGATATCATGGCAGAGATAGAAGAGGGGGGAAGCTTTGGAGAAGATCATTAGATCGTCCGCAAAGGCCAGGTGGGTAAGATTGAGCTGCTTGCATTTGGGAATAGGGGAGATAATGTTATATGTTTATTTTGGTGTTCTAGTATGAGAATGGCTATAAGAATGATATGTGATGCAATGTATGGAATGAAGATATGATAATGATGTATATGTATGTAATGACATGATGATGATGATGTATAAGCATGAAATGAGATGACGATGGTGATGTTTAAAGCATGAAATGGAAAGGGAATGAAATGTATGAAATGAAAATTAATGCAATAACAATACCCTGTGTCTACCGTTCCTTTGCAGTAGGGGGTTATGTATTGGATGAGGTATTATGTATTGGATGAGGTATAATGTAATGGTAATTCTAGAGCATGGCGTACGGGTCATGTGGTCTAGTGTAGGCCCCTTTTTTTTTTTGTGAATAAAAATTCATTACCAAACCCCAAAGGGAGGGGAGCATGAAAAAAAGGAGGGGGGATAAACAGGGGAGAGAAAACGGAGGGGGGGGGGGAGCTATACAAGCTCAAACCACAAGCCTAGGAGGCCTAACTAGGAGAGCCAAAGATAGAGGAATCTAAGCCCCAGGTAACAACAATGTGCCTGTTCCTTGGGGAGTCTATAAGAGAACCATGAGAAAGCATGCAGAGCCTAGAGCTGACATAAAAAAATATGGCTTTCCAAATCAGGTCAATGGACCGGGAGTTGGAAGTCCATCTACGAAGATTCCGCTCCATCCAGATGTGGGAGATAGCAGCGCCGAACACAAGCTTGCCAACTGTCACATATAGAGCTGCCAGAAAAAAGGACCTATACAGCCAAAGCCACTCCCAGGTATTGGGAAGGGGGGCGTCTATTCTGGGGCCAGATGGACTGCAAAGTTTTTTTTCCAATTAGAGGAGGTAAGGGGACAAGAAAAGAAAAGGTGGTTAACATCCTCATTCCCATTCCAGCAGAGGATGCAAGATGGGGAGAGAGGGATGTGGCGGTGGATGAGGAAGGATTGGGTGGGGAGGAAATTGTTTAGAGTTTTCTAGACATTGAATGAGTGCCTAGGGATGTGACCTTTGAACCAAACAAGGTTGCGCCAGGGGATTAAAGGGCCATGTGGTCTGGCAAAATCCCAAGCTAAGTGGGAGGTAAAGAGGCCATTGTTGGAGGGGACCTAGGTTACTTTATCCGAATGAGAGGGGTGGGAAGGGGGGGGGGAGAGAGGCCTAAATCTGGGTGAGACCAGGGGAGACCAAGAGCCATGGGAGATAATAGAAGAGAGAGGAGTAGCTTTGGGGATGCCAGTAGAGTATACCCTATGGGCACCAAGGATGTTGTAAAGGATTCCAGCGGGATGCCTAGGATCAAGCCAAAGGGAGGTAGAGGTACCATCGGCGATCATAGAGCTAGTGGTGGCTAAAGGACGAAGGAAAAGGATTTTTCTCCAGATCCAGGAGGGGTCCGCAGGCAGGGGAAAAGTCCAGATGGAGTCAGATTTGAGTAAGTAGGAGTAAACCCAATTAACCCAAATAGAGTCCTACTTGGAAGGGATTTTCCAGATCAGCTTGAGGAGACCTGCAATATTATAATCCCGGATTCGACGAATGCTAAGGCCACCTTTAGATTTGGGTCGGCAGATAGCTGCCCAGCTGATTGGGTGGAGGAACTTGGAGGACTCTTGACCTTTCCAAAGGAAACCACAGAAGAGAGATTCCATAGCTTTGATCATGGACTTTGGAAGGCCATAGATACCGCACCAATAGATGTAAGAGGATTGGAGGACAGATTTGATCAGAACAATCCTACCCGCAAAGGAAAGGAATTTGCCCTTTAAGAGCTGGAGCCTCTTATGAATAAGATCAAGCATAGGGGTGCAATGATGGGCAGTCAGCCTGGCAGGAATGAGGGGGAGGCCAAGGCATTTCACTGGAAGGGAACCAAGGGAAACCTAGAAGGAAAGATTTGCGATTTTAAGAGATTAATGTGCAAACCCGAGAGATTCGAAGAGCTGAAAGGAAGACATGATGGAAGAGATGGAGGAGGGAGAAGCCTTAGAGAAGATCATCAGCAAAGGCAAGGTGGGTGAGATTGAGACTTTTGCTGTTAGGGATGGAGGAGATGAGATGTTGGTCAGTTTTGGCTTGGATACTCTTGGAGAGGATCTCAAGAGCAAGGGAGAAGAGGAAAGGAGAGAGGGGGCAGCCTTGACGAATACCAACATTCGAGGGAAAGAACCCCGCCGGGGAACCATTGACAATGACCGAGAAGAAGGGGGAGGAAATGCAGGAGTGGATCCGCCAGACAAAGACAGGGGGAAAGGACATCTAGGTCATGACATCACAAATGAAGTTCAATCTTAAGGAATCAAAAGCTTTATGGATGTCAATTTTCAAGAGGGCAGCTAGGAAGTGAGATTTGGGTCGAAGCCTTGGATAATCTCCGCATAGAGGAGGATATTGTCGGCAATGCTTCTGCCAAAGATGAAGGTCGATTGGTTCGGGCTAACTAAAGAAGGAATCACCAACTGCAACCGATTGGCCAGAATTTTGGCAATGAAGTTGTAGAGGAGATTACAGAGGGAGATCGGCCTAAAGTCCGACAGGGAAGAGGCTCCCTCTTTTTTGGGGATGAAGCAGAGAAAAGTTTGGCTAATGCAGGGGAGCTGGCCTGGATTATAGAAGAAGCTACAGATGGCTTTAATGAGGTCATCTTTGATGATGTCCCAACTAGCCGAGAAGAAACCCATACTGAACCCATCTATACCAAGAGCTCGATTGGACTTATGCGAGAGAACCTCAAAAAGGATTTCGTCATCGGAAGGAATGGATTGAAGTAGATTCAAAAAGGAGGGGACAAATTTGTTGATGAGAATAGGGGGGAGGGGGAGGAGAGGGGGGCAGAAGAGAGGAGAAGAAGGAGGTGGCTTGATTTTTAATGTCGGGGGCATCAAAGATGGGGGAGCCATTCGGAGCATGGTAATGGAATTGGAGTTGGAGCGGGCTTTCAGAGAACGGTGCAAAAAGCCGAATTGGTGTCTCCAAGCTCGAGCCATTTAATGCGGGATTTTTGCCGGAGAAAGCTCTCTTCTTGGGAGGTGAGAGTGAAAAGCTCAGAGGAGAGCCTTTTCTCTTCCTCAGCGAGCAACGGGTTGAGCAAGCCTGATTGGAGCTAGGATTGGACAAGGGAGAGATTGGAATGACAGGAGGAAAGTTGGGAGGAGATGTTACAAAAAATGGAGGAATTCCATACTTTAAGAGCAGCTTTGGTATTACGGAGCTTTTTTGCAAAAGCAAGGAGAGGGAGAGAGAAACAATGTACAGGCTTAGACCAAGCCTCACGAACGGAGGGGAGAAAAAGAGAATGAGACGTTAACATATCAAAGAATTTGAAAGGCTTAGGGCCAAAGGAGGAGAAGGGTTGGATGAGGTTACGACAAGAGCTATGATCAAACAAACCCGGGAGGAAGGAGGCATGGGAATAGGGGAAGAGGGTTTGCCAAGCATCGTTGATGAGGAAACGGTTAATTTTACAAGCAATACGATTAGGCCCCACTCATATTGTGCTAGATGAGGAAGGAATCCGACCATCTCAGGTCATTGAACTCGAGATCTTCAATGCAATCATTGAAGGCTTTGACCGAGGGAGATCAAGGGGGCGACCACCTATTTTTTTCAGAACCAAAACAGACAATATTGAAGTCACCTCCAACACCCCAGGGGAGGGAGCCAATGCTAGAGTGGAGGAGAGAGATAATTCCATAAAGGGAGACGATCAATAGGTCTATTAAGGGTGTAAACAACCGAAAGGAAGAAAGAGGACGATGGGTTGAGGAGGGAAAGGTGCAGGTGAAGAATTTGAAAAGAGGACGAAGAGATATGAATTTTTGAGGGGTCCCAAAGGATCCAAATACGACCATTGGGGAGTAGTCATTGTTATAAAGGAAAGACCAAGAGGGAGGAATTAAGGAGACAATGCGGGGGGCATTATCCCAAGAAACTCTAGTTTAAAAAAGAGCCCGGAATGAGGCATTGTTGGATTTGATGAGAGAGCGAATCTCAGCATGCTTAGCCAGGAAATTAAGACACCTGACACCGGACAAAGGGGCCTCGGAGGTAAGAGGATTATAGGTGATTTGGTTCGGTTGGGGTCAGTTAGAGGGGAGGCTGTTCAAAGGAGAGATAAGAGACCGGGTCAAAGGGGAGATAAAGATGTAAGTGGTGGGCTAGGGGTGGTTGGGTAGAACCAGGGTTTGAAGAGAAACGTGAAAAAGGGGTACGTGAGGCCAAAGGGGGGTCGTAGATATTGGGACATAAGGGGTTAGAA
This sequence comes from Telopea speciosissima, assembly GCF_018873765.1. Lineage (NCBI taxonomy): Eukaryota > Viridiplantae > Streptophyta > Magnoliopsida > Proteales > Proteaceae > Telopea > Telopea speciosissima. The sequence continues at coordinate 2,169,391 of NC_057922.1, forward strand.
GGTTTACTAGGTTTAAGAGGGTGGTTAGGAGGGGTTAAAAGGGAAAAAGGGTTAGAGGGGAGAAACCGAGGATGGGGCTTATTTAGGAGAGGGGGGAGCGGGGAAGACGACGTCGCAGGGGTAGTTACGCAAAAGGGGTAAGTTAATGGGACAGAGGGAGGTTGAAGGTGTAAGGAGTCAAGTTGGGTAGCAGGGAGGGGGTACCTTCCAGGGAGGGGGTGCTTTCCAGGGAGTAGCAGCGGCGGTGAGGACGAAGTCTAGATTGGTATGCGCTTGGCAAACTGGAGGCAGGGGCTTGTGATGCCATGTAGCTTTGGAGCGTAGTGGCCAGAGTACCAGAGACTTGAGTACCAATCGTGGAGGCGGCGATTCCAAGACCTGAACCTCCAACATCGACAGGAGAGCAAGCAGAGCTAGGGACCAGAGGATTAGTGGCTTGGGCCACCAAAGCTGGTGGATGCAACAAGGGGGATGGAAGTAGAGGCATCAGAGACAGCCTATTTATTATGCAAAAACTGAGTCGTCGACAGAACCAGAGACCTGCGGCACTGGAGCTCCAATAGGGGTAGAGTAGTTCTAAGACTCCAACGTACAAGGAGACAGGGAGCTTGTTGCAGTGCAAGGGGAGGTTTAAACTTGCCTCTGGTTCTGGAAAAGATGGGAACTCTCTACCAGGAGGTGAACCAGAGGCAGGCTGTTCACGGCTACAACGGCGGCGGCGGCAGCGGCGACGAGTCTTCATACGACCACAGCTGGGGTCTCTAGAGGAACTAGAAGGTAGCAATGGTGCCGGTTGGAGGCCAGAAGACGACTTGGCGAAGGAGTTTGCCGGCAGACAATCATGCAAACTAGTAGAGGTGCTCACAATTGATCGATTGGGGGGGGTTGGTCACCCTAACATGGACAGAGGTAGGGCAACCAAAGCCTTGAGAGAGATCGAGAGGAGAGACTTCAGCGTTTGGAGCAATAATAGGTGCTAAACCAGAGGAGCCAGGGTCTGCCTGGTCTGGAGCAGAAAAAGAAACTTTGTCAGCACCAGGGTTTTCAGGGGTTGGAGCCATTGGAGCAACTTTGCCGGAACAAGATTTCGAGTGGTGACCAAAGACCTTGCAGTAGATGCAGTGGGGGGCATCCAATCAAGTGGTCTAGAGCAAACCATTTAATTCTAGAGCATGATGTTCCGATCATGTGGTCTAGTGCAAACCATTTTATTCTAGAGCATGATGCACGGTTCATGTGGTCTAGTAAAGAGAGTTAATGATAGAGCATGTCCTCATGGTCATGTGGTCTAACCGAGATGATGCAAGGCCTAATTTACCTCAACATTTATGTACACATTCGGTAGTACACTATTGACTTGACTTAACCCAACAGTAAACCTGTGTTCTTATTAAATGTATATACACATGTACACTTTTACGATTATTAGCATGTTCTCCTCACTTGGCTTTTAGCTCACCCCATTTTATATGTTGATTTCACAGATGAGACAGTGGGAGAGTGTGTATATACTGAACCAGATACAAACGGATGTTTGTACGTTAGGTGCATAAACTTGAGAGACAGATTGAGTAGCTTATGAGGGTTGCTAATATACTTTTGTGTTTGTAAGAATGTATAGGACAAGGTACTAAAACTTGACCCCAACTCGACCCTGGGAAAAACCGAGATCTCGGTCAGGTTGGTGCATTTTTTTTTTCAACTCGAAACCTGGTTTCGGTGGGTTTTAGATCTAGTTTGGGTCTGAAACTTGGTACTAATCCTATTTTAGGCCATTTAAACACAATGGCACTATTAGATTTTGTAAAAACAAAGTTCAAATAGGAGTTTCACTTTGGACACTAGGTTGGTAGGCAACGATATACTAAAATACCCTACTCTACACATAATTTAGTAATAGAAAGCAAGCAAAACATTCAATTAATGTAAAACAACTTAAATTAGCGTTAGAAAGCTTTCCAACAAGTCCAAGATTGCTTAAATCTGATTTATATTGAAGGAGTTATGTACCGGTCAAACTTAATTTGGTGTACGCGAATGCTGTCAAAATCGCTCTGAATGAAAATATTTTTTTGGACATCAAAACAAATGTATTTTACCGCACTTCTGGTTTTTAGCAATGTTTTACCATATTATGATTTATAGAATTTTTAGATTTGAGAAAAACCCCAGCATTAGAAAGTTGAAATTGCACCTATCGTCGAAAATCCAGTTTTTGTTCTTAAACTTGGGGTTTACTTTTTTTCCTTTTGGAATTTGATTTTTTTACTATTTTTCTTGGATTCAAATAGGGGGGTATTTGCTTAAATGATATTAGGCATAAATAAATGTATATCCTGAAATCTGGCATAAATAAGTGTCTGTATACCAAGAGATAGGTGTCTGTATACTAAGATTTCCCAGTATATCAAGATTTCCCTCTGAGATCTCGCCCAGATCTTGAAATCTGGCACTCATATAAAGGAGTTTGGGTCGAGATTTTGAGATCTCGACCGAGAAATTGCACTTTTACAACTCATATGAGATCTCGTCTCAACCCTTTGGAAAATCGAGATCTCGCGAGTTTTAGAACTATGGTATAGGATATGTTCAAAAAGTAAGAGAAATGTAACAAAAATGTAATAACTTTTGATATTGAATGCAATTATTTGCCAGTAGTGTTAGTGTTTGTTTGTAAATACTCTTTAGAACTATGAAGTATATCAAACTCTAATTAGTAAGTCTTTCGTTGTGTATGTTATGTTATATGGGAGTTGTGATAATAAATCGAGGTATATAGAAGATCATTTGATCAGCACCTGTGACGGCAATACCTTTTACCCTGTCTGGGTTCAGGTCGTTACAGTTGTTGATCAGAGAAGACTCATAAATATATCAACGTCGTGGATCTGAAATAGAACATCCAATAATCCTTGGAATTGGAGAAAAAATCAGACCATTAACAACAACCATAATCTTATCCCAACTAAATGGGGTCGGCTACATGGATCTGAAGAGGCTGTGAGCGTAATAGAAAAAATAAGAGAGGTAGAAGAGAGTAAGAAAGTACAAAGGAGTAAAAGGAAGTAAATAAATAAAATAAAGTTACTAAAAGGAAAAAGTCTAAGCAGTAGTCAAAGCAGCATCCCAGGAACATCCCCTTATAAAGGGTCGGCTACACGGGTCCTTGTCCTCCAAATAACTCTATCCGCTTTTATGTAAGGGCTTAGAGCTGATCCTTGGTGTAACCCTATTGTAATTGAGAATTCACTACTTTGGCCCTCTGAAGTTATGACACTTGTCACCGCACCCTCATACATGTCCTTAATTATATCCACATAGTTACTTGAGCTCCTTCTCTTCCCTAGTACTTGCCAAATGAGATCTCTAGGAACCCTATCATAGGCCTTTTCTAGGTCTATAAAGATCATATAGAGGTTCCTTTTATAAGCTCTAAAAATTTCCATAAGCCTCCTTAAAAGGTAAATAGCTTCTGTCGTAGATCTCTCTGGCATAAAACCAAATTGGTTCTCCGATATATCAGTTTCTCTTCTTAGGTGGACTTCAATGATTTTCTCCCATAACTTCATGGTATGACTCATTAGTTTAATACCTCTATAGTTATTGCAGTTTTGGATATCACCTTTGTTCTTATAAATTTGAACTACAGTGCTTCTCCTCCAATCATCTTGCATTTTCTTTGTACTCAAAATCCTTGTTAAACAGCTTGGTTAGCCAAGATACCCCTCGTACTCCTAAGCCCTTCCACACTTTAGTTGGGATCTCATCCGGTCCCGGGGTTTTACCTACCCTCATCTTTCGTAGGGCCTCTTTAACTTCGGCTTCGCCAACTTGTTGTAGAGGTACATGACGTGTTGGCTTCAAGACTATTTCTCTCCACTTCCGAATCCATTCTATCAGTCAAGATAGCTCCATTAGTAGATTGTAAAAATATTCACCCCATCTCTCCAAAATGTCCGCATCCCATATTAGCACTCTACTGTCCTCACTCTTAATGCATCTTAATGGTCCAAATCCCTACTCTTCCTTTCTCTTATTTTAGCTATCCGATAAATCACATTTTCCCCTTCCTTTGTATTATGTTTCTCATAAAGGTCATCATATTTCTTCGCTTTTGCTTTCCTCACAATCTTCCGAGCTTCTTTTCTAGCCGCATAATATCTCACTTTATCCTCTGCCTCATTAGTCCTTTGCCAGGTCTTAAAACAAACTTTCTTAGTTCTAATAGCTGCTTGGACCTCGTCATCTCACCACCAAGTCTCTCTAGGACCCATACTCATACCCTTGGAAACCCCTAGAACTTTCGTAGCAACCTTCTTAATACAAGTAGTCATCTTAACCCACATCTTGATAGTATCGTCCTCAAAATCCCACCTTCCTTGTAAAGCCACTTTATCAGTAAATGACTGTAGGAGAGCTCCTTGAAATCGCCCTCATCTTATCCTAGGACAAACCTGTTTCGCCTTCTTACTTTGCCTCATACCAAGGTACATATCCTAGACCACCAGTCTATGTTGGGCGGTTAAGCTCTCTGCTGATATACCTTACAATCCTTACGTAATAGTCTGTCAGACCTTCTAGTAAGGAAGAAATCTATTTGGTTTGCATGTTGTCCACTCTTGTTGGTAATTAAATGTTTATCTCTCTTTTAAATAAAATAAAAATAAAAAATCAGACCATTAAGTGGTCAAAAATTCCCTTGGTGGGAGATAAACCCACCACCAAAGGTGAACCGAGAAGGAGGCGAGAGCGGTGGAGCTACTAGAGGTGGTGGAAGGTGTAGGTGGTGGCAATGGCGGTGGCAATGCCTAAAACCGAGAAGAGAAGAGGGAGAGAGAGATGATGAAGGCCGTGGTTGGTGCTTGCGACACAGAAACCAAGAAAGAGAAAGGGAGAGAGCCTAGGGTTTCGAGATATGAACCATTAGGGTTTGGATCCTAAAGTGGTTCCCCGCTTTGATACCATGTGGAGATTTGAGAATAATGGCTTGTGACTATATGATCACATCCCCTCTATTTATAATGGATAAGAGAACATTCTAGAATAGGTACAAAGACAGAAATACCCCTAGAACAAAAATACCCTTGAACCCATTTTACAACATATATCATATTCTTAACATCTCACAGTTCTTGTAATGACTAAAAGTAGCATTTCTAAATTGTTTTCTGATCTTATTGGCCAAGAAATTAACTTAATTCACTTCAACAGAAATACTAATTTGGTGAGGAGGAGGAGAATCTGCTCCATCCTCAAAATAAAAGAAATGGGCCCTGATTTTCTTTACCTTAGAACAAAATTGTTTCATCATAGATCCAAAGTTAAGGATTTAGATCACATTATTCAGAGAGTCCGAACTAAATTGAGTTCTTGGAAAGCTAATTGTCTTTCATATGCAAGCAGGCGAATCTTGATCCAATCCGTTCTTGCTTCAACCCCCTCCTACCTAATGTCCTGTTTTCTTTTTTCCAAAAAAATCTGTAGGTCATTAGATTCTATCTACCTAAACTTTTTGAACAGTGACTCTGTAAGTAATAAAAAAGCCCATTTCATAGGATGGGATAAGATTTGTACCCCGACTACTCAAGGGGGGTTGGGAATTCGCAAATCCCACATCCATAATAAAGCTCTGATCCTAAAGCTTGGCTGGAGACTTCTCTTCGAAGACTCTCTCTCAAGGCAAAGGTGTTGAAATCAAAGTATTTCTCTCAAACCTCTATTTTCAACCCCAACGTGAGAAGAAGAAAGGGATCATGGACATGGAATAGTATAACTTCCATATTACCTGATCTTAAGAAAATGGTGTGGAGGAAAATTGGAAATGGACGAGCTACATACTGCTGAGATGACCCATGGGTCCCTACTATTCCTGATCATTGCTTACCAACTGAAACTTATGACAATTCAATATGTAAGGTAAGTGATCTTATCTCAAATCAAAGCTGGAATTTAATGTCTCTTATGCCCTTTTTCCCTAATAACTTCAACTATGAAATTTCCAAAGTGCATATATCAGATTCTGAAGACGTCTGGAGATGCTCCCTAACAAATTCTGGAAGCTTCTCCACTCGACATGCAGCAATTTTTTTAACTCCACCATTACAAAACAGGCCCTTACTTTCCAAATGGTGGCCTTTTTTTCTGGAAACTTAATATACATCCGAAATTTAAAATGTTTTTTTGGCGTGTTTTAAATGCAGGTTTACCTGTCAATGCCACTCTTTCAAAATGGATATCGATCAAGCCTACATGTGTTTTCTGTGGTGTTCGTGATGAATCCCACTGGTATCTCTTTATATCTTGTGAATGGACTAAGCGTATTTGGGCCTGTGGACCCCTCTGACTGAGAACAGAGCACCTAAGTAACTCTTGTATGGCACAGCTATGTGCTTCCCTCCTTCAATCTAAAGCCCTGGATAAACCAACTACATCATGGTTTTTCTCTGTTGTTACAATAACACGTTATTTCATTTGGCATGTAAGAAACAAAGTAATTCGGGGTCTAGCTACGACTGACCCCGACCCAGTCCATTCAAATATTTCTAGATGGATGTTGGATCTACATTTAAATCCCCCACAGATAAATAATTATTTGGTTGATCCTCTTATATGCACTCGAAATGAATTTCTCTCTAATTCTTTATCTTACCACATAATGAACTTACCTGTCCTATGCTGCGCAGGTCTTTTTGAACCTTCAATAGGACTAACAGGATGGGCATATTGCTTTTTGCTTGATGGTCAAAGTGTTTTAACATCTGTAGGATTTACTTGTTCGACCGACAAAATGAAGGCTGAGCTTATTAGAATCTTGCAGGGGTCGAAAAACGCGTTGAGGGATAAAATCCACCTCAAAGAAATGTGGATAAATAACTATGATCTACATGTTTTGTTTTTTTTTTTTTTTTTCCGATAAGTATCTACATGTTTTGTTGCACCTCCAAGGAGAGATGTGTATTCCCTGGAATCTCCTCCCCTCCTATCTTGAACTTGCCGCACTAACTTCAAACTTTTCAAATGTAAATATAAGGCATAAAAACAATCTTTGGTTTAGAACCCTACGCTCTTTGGCCCTCTTTACAATCACCAATAGAACCCCCATTCCCCCTTTTTTGCATGATGAGAACAGAGACTTTCTGTTCTCTTTGAGAAATAAATATTTTCTTTTCCATTAAAAAAAAAAAAAAAAAGTAGCATTTCCTATCTCAGTTCATCATTAGTTATTGATATTTTCCTTTTTCCTTGCACAAGCGATGTGGTTCAAAAGAAAAATCATGTTTTTATGCCCTTCTCTCAGCCATGTTACCCTAGATTGTTGCTTTTATGACACTTAATTGGGGTTAATGGATGACCTTCACGTATTCCTCTCTAGCTTCACCCCGTTTGTATAGTTCTCTTGTTTCTATTTTTGTTTCTATTTTTGTTTCTTGGTTTACCCTTCCAATAGCTTCAATCTTTTAGCAAAGGCATATATGGATTTCCCCTCAAGCGAAAGATCTTTGTCATGCAACTGGTCAATGAGATTCTCAAATATATATATGGTTTTATGCATCCTAACACCCCTTTCCCCAAGTACAGAAAAAGAAACAAAAAGGGGGTGGATTGCCTACCCTATAGTGTTTGATGGAACTCTAATTGGAAGCACAATCATGAGAAAGGGGTGAAGCATACCCAATTTCTTTGCAAGTGAGGTTGCTTTTTGTTTTATGCAGTTCTTCCATATACTTTGTCACAAGGCCAATGGTTAATATAAGTATCGTGTTTGAAGAATTTTAGAAAGCTATGTTGAGAACTGGGACTCATAATTACAACTTGGAAAGATGCACAAAAAGAAACAAAATGGTTTTATCTGCTAAATAGCAGTGGTATAATTGTTGCTGTTTTAAGTTAAGATTTGGGCCTTTCTGTCATTATCAAGTGTGACATTTTTGGTTTTTTGTAGATAAAAGCTTCCCAGAAGGAGTTTGATAGGATGCTTCAAGAGCAAAGGTTAGTTTGTCTAATGTACTGCTATTTGTGCAATTCACCATACATGTTTTCAATTTCAGGGAACTGAATCTTGTGGAACTGAATGATCTAAGGATGGAAAAATTACAAAATCATTTACCCACTTGAGAAGGGTTGCTAGATGTTTTTTGTTGTTATTTCCAATGAAGTATATGCAAAGATGTATCCCTAGGCATAAGGATCAACAAGTGTGAAGTTGAGTTGGTCATGAAGGAACCATATGTCCTCATTCAGGTCATAGTATGATTTGCTGAAGCTTCAGATGCAGATTTTCCAGGACTCATTTAAAATTTTCTGTTATTAAACTATTTGTTCCCTCTTAAATTTCTTGCATGGACTCATTTCTATAACAGAGCGGACTCTGGGTACAGTCAAGGTAGTCTTTGTTCCGTAACTAATTAATTTGAATATGTTTTCACGCCTATAAATATGTTCTTGTTTTCTTTCATGCTTTAATTTTTGTGAATGAGCTCCTAGAACAGTTCCTTGGCTATTCTAGTATTTGTCTTTGTAATTGAGTCACATTTGTTAGTTTGTGAAGACAATAAGGGACTACCACATATCCCATAAATTGATTCTGATTTTGGCAGGTCGTTTTCTGTACAAGGGAAATTGCTGAAGTACAATCTTGGCCCTGAAGTAGTTGATGCTCTCAAGGATCTTAGGAGAAAGCTATCTGAAAATGAGTCGTAGTACTCTGTTCTTTTAAAGTATATTTTCTTCTCATTCTTTATCAAGCTTGTGAATCTGCAAACCATTTATCAATCAGTAGTCTGTCTTTTCTTTATTAGTTATGCATACTTAACATTGATTTTCTCGACTAAACTATGGTTTCTCAATGTACAAATTGGCTGTGCTTGTATTATAAAATTCACAGATACAATAATAAGTCGGTGAATTATGTAAAGTTCACCCCCCCCCCCCCCTACACACGCGCACACAGAAAAACAGAAGTAAAGACTTCAAATTTTTGCACTTTCTAGGCATTGAATTGAGATTATCTCTGTTGTTCACTCTTTTTATTTTGGACAAAGGCGTGGTTTAGGGACTTTACAGCCATCTATGGCCATAATATCTGCCCCGCAGTTATGAATTATCAAAAAATACCCCATTGTTGCACGATAATCTATGAACACTATCCAAACCCCTCGGTCAAGGGAGAGTGGTGAAGGAAAACCCCTCGGCCAAGGGAGAACGGTGAAGAAAAATGGACCTTTAGCCCTTCAATTTGTTTGCCCATCAATTTCCTCAATTCCATCTAATAGGGGGGCGGAAATGACCACCCTAACCTCTTCCTGAACACATTGTTCGGATAGGTCCACCTCCCTTTATTAGAGGGAATTGCGGAAATTGACAGGCAGACAAATTGTGGTGATAATTTTCCAAGAAAAACTGTCATTTCTTTTTAATTTCTTATCCTTTGTTTTCCCAAAAAAAAAAAGGGAAAGAGAATGCTACACTTCGCACAGCATGTGTTGCACTTGCGGTCTGACACAGGGGTGTGCGAAATGATTGCCGCATCCTGGTGTGACAGAGTAGCGTTCTTTCGTACAAAAATAAAATATATATCCAATTCTTGCTATTTTTTCCGGTAAAAATTATTGGCATCTTTTCACAAACTCCCATAGCTCTCCAACACTTCCTATGCCGGGCCTTTTTTATTTCCTCCTCTGGGTGGGAGCGTCGGGTGTTCAAAGCTTGTATATAAACATCCTGGGTGTGTTAACGGCCTAGTTTTAATCTGAGTTGATCTGGTAGGACCATTGCCAAAGTCTGAATTGGACATTTGGCATCAGTCTGATGGCCCAAATGCAAGGTGACCTGTCGATTTACAATCAATCAAATGAAATTTATTGAATTGGATATTTGGCATGAATCTAATGGTCCAATTGAAGCCAATCACTGTTTTTCTGGACTACACTTTTTTCAGGCGCGAGGTAGGGGGGTGTTGTAAACTAAAGTTACTAATTAAAAAAGGGTTAAATATGCATACCCCTAAAATGCATCCAATATTCCTCGTATCCCCTAAGGTTTTGATAATTCCACGTATCACCCTTATTTTATCCCCTAAAGCCGTTTAAGTCTACATCAGGCATTAAATGCTAAAAAATGATCAAACTACCCTTTCTACTATCTTTTTTAAAATTTGAAAAGACCTAATTGTCCTGGCCTATTTGTTAAAATTTGAAAAGATCAAAATGTCCTCATCTTCCCCAAATCATCTTCTTTTATAATGTGGATACCCAATACCACCATCACCATCACCACCACCACCACCCACCATTAAAACAATCACCACTTTAAGGTGATATACTGTTGTACTCCCTTGGAATTAAGGTGAAAATACAAACTTCAAAAATAGAAGATGAACAATGAAACAATAAAGGTAATATAGATATCCATTGCATAATGACTAATTGTCCAAAGTTTTATCCCAAATTTATACAGAGAAACTGTATTAAATATGTACTATATTATTATCATACGTATTTTTTGAACAATACTGAGGGTCACAACATGGATGTTTCACTCCATCGGTGGATGGGGTCGGATGAGTTTGCCTGTTGGGCAATGGCCAACGGGGGCATATGGTGTTGGTAAGGACACCTGTCTATACTATAAAAATCAATCATATTCTCTACTCTGCCTTTTTTTATATGACTCTGACGGCTCTGTCGCAATGAATGAATCCAACGATGCTGGTGTGGTGGCCCCGCCCAAACCCACCCAAAATACTTCATACTTCTACAGATTGATCTAGTCTGCTGGTCTTGGTCAAGTCAACTATAAAACGTACATTTCCGTTTTCCTCTATCTTTGTCTCACTCTCTATTATTTAATGTTCGATCCAATAATGTCTTATGACGACGACATCATGCCTCACCCATGACCCAACATTAAGAGTCGGCAGGCTGGCGGTCACCAAAACCACCGCACTCCAACTAACCGGCCTAAACCTCCTCCCCATTATGCCATGCCATAACCACCCTACCATGCATTCATACACAGATGCTACGTACAATTTAGGGTTTTGGTTGGGCTGGTACTGTGCTTTGCCTGCATTCACGTAGAAAAAATATCGAATCTGAATCCAACCAGCTAATCTATTATTAATCTAGTCCTTATCTATATGACAGGATTTTCGTCTTCTAATTCCCCCCCCCCTCTCCCCTTTTTTTGTTAAAAATTGTAATGCTGTTAAAAGAAATTAACAAATTACACTTTGTGAAGAAGGTCCAAAGGCCAGGAAGGGAACCTATCAGTTCAATTATGTATCCAACTATTGGGCTATCGCACAACTAGAAAGATCTAGGGTTCTATTTGATTTCATTATTTAAAACACGGGCAGAGGTTTAAAGTAAAGAAATCACATCAATGAGAAGATGAATTTGTTTAACAAGAAGCTCAAAAATTGACGGAGGAAAGAGAGTGTCTGTGTACTAAACCATAATTTGATTGAATGAATTTTCCTTGATTGAAAGAATAGAATATTACAAAATATATATAGAAGATAGTTTACAAGTATAACACATCCTATGTTTGGTATGTACAATTAGTACATCCTTGATTGAATGATTTTGTGGATTCTTGTCTAGAGAGGAGGTGGAAGGATAGAACCAAATGTTGGGTTCCCAAGTTTAGGAGGGAATCCAATATTTGGTCAATACGCCCTCTCAAGTGGAAGGTTTCGAGCATCGAAGCTTCAACTTGTCACGTAAGAACTAGAACCGGGCCGTTGCTAGGGCCTTTGTGAGGATGTCTACTAGCTGGTCCTTTGTGGAGATGAACTGCACGAGCAATTCATGGCTGGCAACACGATCTCAGACGAAATGAAAGTCAATTTCAACATGTTTGGTCCGGGCGTGAAAGACCGGATTGGCCGAGAGATATGTGGCGCCAATGTTGTCACACCAAAGTATTGGCAGGCCAGATAGAGTGATGCCAAGTTCGGTGAATAACGATTGGAGCCAGATTAATTCAGCCGTCGCATCTGCCAAGGCCTTGTATTCTGCTTCTGTGGAAGAGCATGTAATAGTATGTTGTTTCCTTGATATCCATGAGATAATGTTAGTCCCGAGAAAAATGGAGAATCCGCCTGTGGACTTTCTATCATCGACACAACCAGCCCAATCAGCATCACTAAAGGCTTGTAACTGGAGATCAGAACGGTGGTCAATCAACAAGCCGTGTCATTGGGTGCCTTTGAGATAGCAAAGAATCCGCTTAACCAACCCCCAATGAGTTTTAGTTGGGGCATGCATGTATTGGCAGACTTTATCAACCGCAAAGGCGACATCCAGGCGAGTCAAGGTCACATATTGAAGTGGCCCGACGATGGATCGATACAATGTCGGATCGGCCATAGGAGTACCAGAGGTGGCAGTAAGGGCCATAGTGGTTGCCATTGGAGTTTGTAGGGGCTTATAGTCAGTCATGCCGGCCCTTGTCAACAAATCACCAATATATCGAGATTAACAAAGAAGTAGGCCCTGACTATGGGGGAGAGCCTCAACCCCTAGAAAGAAATGCAATGGGCCTAAGTCCTTGATAGCAAATTCCTGCGCCAGTTGCTGGAGAAGTGTTGATATTTGGTCCTTGGAATTCCCAGTGACAACGATGTCATCAACATATACATGAACAAAAATAGTGTTGGCAGCCTCTCGATATATGAATAAAGAGGGATCTGTTTGTGATGCCTTGAATCCAATTTTAAGCAGGAACTGGGAGAGTCGTGTGAACCAAGCCCGTGGAGCTTGCTTGAGCCCATAGAGAGACTTTAATAATTTGCAGACATGGTTGGGCTTGGTCGGGTCAACAAACCCAGGAGGCTGGGACATGTAAACTTCTTCCTGAAGTATGCCATGCAAGAAGGCATTATGGACATCTAGTTGGCGCATGGCCCAACTATTTGAAACAGCAAGTGAGAGAATGGTACGAATGGTGGTGGGCTTAACAATCGGACTGAAAGTTTCAGTGTAATCAAGGCCGGGTTGTTGGTGGTAGCCCTTTGCCACAAGGCGAGCCTTGTACCGGTCAAGAGAGCCATCTACTTTTCTTTTGACCCGATACCCCCATTTACAACCCACAATATTTTTAGATGGGGGAGGGGGTGGTACAAGATCCCAAGTGCCATTTTTTAAGAGAGCATTGAATTCTTCTGTCATCGCCGTACGCCACTCCGGAACTTTGTTGGCTTGAGTGTAACAGGTGGGTTCAAGGGAGGGGTTTGTAGTGGTAGATAAAACGATGGGGATGGGAGTGGTGTGAAGGTATAGGTCGTGGATAGAGCGGGTGCACCGCATGGCGGATGGTGTAGCATTCGGCTGGGGTGGGGAGGGAAGGTTAGAACTGGCTTATGGAGGAGAGGGTGGGGTGGGTGGAGTAGTGGCAATGGGAGAGTGTAAGGGTGGGTTGGGTGGTGGTGGTAACCTGTTGGGAGCAATTGCCCATGGAGGTGTTGGTAGAGATGCCAATAATGAGGTTGAGGAGGAGGTGGTTTGTGAGGCAAAGAGAAACTCAGATTCATGAAACCTGACATGTCGGGCTATATAAATTTTATGTGTAGAGTGGTCAAGACAGATATAGCCAGTATGCGAGGTACTGTAACCAAGGAACACACATGGGGTAGGCCGGTAGTCCATTTTGTGATTATCATATGGCCTTAAAAAGGAAAAGCATAAGCATCCGAATACCCAAAGAAAAGAATAATCGGGTGCTTTGTCAAATAATAGTTGAAATGGGGAAAGGTCCATTGAAGCCCTGGATGGCATTCGATTGATTAGATAGACTGTTGTGTCAAATGCATTGTGCCAATAGTGCTGGGGAACCGAGTTATGGCCAAGGAGAGAGAGGCCGGTCTCAACAATGTGGCGATGTCACCTCTCAACAGAGCCTTGTTGCTCATGTGTATGGAGGGCTGAAACTCTATGGCGAATACCCATTTGGTCAAAAAAGGAAGGGAGAGTACGATACTCACCTCCCCAATCGGTCTGGATAGAGATAATTTTACGAGAAAATTGGCTCTCAACTAAGGTTTGGAAACGACGAAAAATTTTAAAAACTTTGGATTTATGGGTCATTGGGTAAAACCATATGTACTTCGAAAAGTCATCAACGAAGATGACAAAATACCGATGGCCAGAAACCAAAGAGACATGGCCGGGGCCCCAAACATCACTAAAAATTTGTTCAAGCCGAAATAAACTACGAGATGGGGAAAGGGGTAAATGTAAACAACAAGATTTCCCTAATTGACATGCCTTGCAAAGAGGGGATAGGGATTTATTATTACAAGGCAATTTATTTATGCGAATCATGCGATGAAGTAGGTCTTTATGGGGGTGACCCAGTCGGCTATCCCACCCATCCAATGTTGTTCCCGCAGCAATATTGGCACTCATTTGATGAGATGGCGGGGAGAAGACATACAGCCCATCCTTACTCAGGCCGGATAGTAGAACCTCCTTGGTTGTTCAATCCTTCACAAGAAAGAAAGAGGGGTAAAACTCAAAATATGCATTGTTATCCTTGGCAAACTTTTGAACGAAAAGGGAGAATTGATTGTGGCAGAACCGATGTTAGAGATCGGCAGCCCTTTACCATTACCTACAAAAAGTTGCTCATTACCACCATAGGAGTCATAGGTTGTGAGGGATTGGAGATCTATCGTAACATGGTGGGTTGCCCTCGTATCGGGGTACCAAGTTAAGGCTGCAGATGGAGGGTAAGAGGGGGTAGGGAGGAGAGGGGGTGTGGTGCCGTGGTAGGGAGGGGGGAGGAGTGGGGACGGGCGGTGGAGGAAGGGGTTGGTGGAGGTGTAATGGGCAGTAGGGGGTCCCCTTGGACGGTAGTAACAAGTGGCGTCAGAGTGATTGTTCCGGTGACAGTGAGAGCACCATTGGCGGCCTTGTCCTCGCCCTCTAGGAAAATGGCCAAAACCACACCCCCATCGACCACATGAACCCCCGCGGCCATAAGAAGGGGTTTGGGTATCTGGGTTATCCTTTGATGACAGATGGGCACTAGGAGCAGTGGCATTGGTTGGCATGATGGCAGCATGATGAAGGGAGGAGTTCTTCAAGAACTCATGACTGAGGAGCAATGAATGAAGCTCAGTGAATGGCAGTGGTTCTGTCCTTGTTAGCAAAGAAGGAACAATGTCTTTGAGGTCCATCTTCAATGCCCTATAGACATGAAGATTGAAATCAGCAGGAGAGATGGGTTGTCCGGCAGTAGCAAGTTCATTGGCCAGAGCCTTGAGGCGGCAAAGAAATACAGAGACACTTTCATCAGGGTTTTGCATAGTATCTTTGAGACTAATATGAAGGGCCATGAGCCAAGTCTGAGAAGTTGAGCCAAAGGCTGTTGTGAGAGCCGTCCAGATTTCATGGCTTGTGAGTTTGCTAATGACTAGTGGACCAACCTCCTCGGAGAGGGAGGCAATGAGGAGAGAACGAAGCAAGGCGTCCTATTGATGCCAAAGAGAGGCAGCAGTAGCATCCGAAGGGCATGGAAGAGATCCATCAACATAGCCATACAAGTTCTGCCCTTGAAGAAAGGGCTCCAGTTGAGTCTTCCAAAGGAGAAAGTTTGTGGGTGTGAGTTTGAGAGAGAGAGGAGATGATGAGCTGAAGTGGATGAAGGGGTGGAGAGAATGGTGTTGGGAGTGAGGGCGGTGAGGGTGCCATTGGGTGGAGATTGATATCCCATTGTGAAGGATGGAGAAAGAATGAAGGGAAGAGAGGTGAATAAAAGGGAAGTGGAGAACGTGGGAGGGGAGTTTGAGAAATGACAAGGAGAAAGGGAATTTGATTTAGTGGGAAGTATTAAAGAAAGTGGGTGGGAGGATCGGATTTGGGAGGAATGAAAAAAGAAAGGGATGTAAGGAATTCTGATTTAGAGGGAAAAAGAGAAGAAAGTGGGTGGGAGGATCGGATTTGGGAGGAATAAAAAAAGAAAAGGATGTAAGGAATTCTAATTTAGAGGGAAAAAGAGAAGAAAGTGGGTGTGAGGAAGGATCAGATTTAGGCCTTGCCTAAATGTGGCTCATGATACCATACTAAACCATAATTTGATTGAATGAATTTTTCTTGATTGAAAGAATAGAATATTACAAAATATATATAGAAGATAGTTTACAAGTATAACACATCCTATGTTTGGTATGTACAATTGGTACATCCTTGATTGAATGATTTTGTGGATTCTTGTCTAGAGATGAGGTGGAAGGATAGAACCAAATATTGGGTTCCCAAGTTTAGGAGGGAATCCAATATTTGGTCAATACTGTGTGAGCCTCATTGGTCATTATGTAAAAAAGCATGTGGATTTCCTACTCTATATTGTAGGGATTTTTCCGTTAAAAAAATCCACTTTATAACCCCCTGTGTCCCTATAGGCTACATGCATAGGCACATTATCATCATAGGGCGCCCCACCTTATAGCCTTATTTTTGTTTTTAGTACTTATAAAAAAACAACAAAAACAAAAAGGAACCAACGAGCTAAGTTCCATTATTAGCCCTTTCAAGAGAACCTTTATCCCTTCTAGGTCATTTCTGACAACATTTATGCAGTTCATGAGATCTTGCATTCCATGCACTTATAAAAAAGAAAAGAAGATTGTATAACCATCAAAATTGACCTTTGTAAAGCGTACTATAAGATCGAGTGGCCTTTCATTGAGCACGTACTCTAAAAATTTGGCTTTAATAATATTTGGATAAACTAGATCATGCAATGACTGACCATAGTTGAGTATCATCTTAAAGTCAATGGGTCTATAATTAGGCACATTACATCTTACCGAGGGCTTTGTCAAGGATGCCCCCTGAGCCCTTATCTTATCATCATCATCATCAAGAGATTTGATCTCATGACTTCTTTTAAGCTCAGCCCTTAATCTACTCCTTGGCCTCCAGACCAGTAGAAATGGGCCTCAAATCCCTCTCATGTTCTTTGCAGATGATTGTATGTTCTTTGCCAAGGCTGGGGATTCTAATTGTAAGAAAATCATGGTTACCTTTAATAGTTATTGCTCTATTTCAGGGCAATAAGTACATTTTGGTAAATCCTGTGTCCTCTTTAGTCCTAACACAGACCCTTCCTTTAAATCCACTATTTTTGTCATCATTGGGTTTATTATTGTAAATGACATAAGGAAAATATCTTGGAGTACTTATTGCTTTTGGATGGTCTAAGCGGCTTGCTTTGATAGGACCATTGAGAGAGTCCAAGCTAAGCTCTCCGGGTGGGAGGAAAACCTTCTTTCTATTGCTGACAAGGAAGACCTAAGTAAATGTGTCCTTTCCTCTTTTCTAATATGTATTTACGATGTTCATCTTTCAACTCCCTCTGAATATATGCCATCAGCTTGGTTAAGATCCTTCGACGAATTTTGTCGACGGATGCAACTGATAAGGGTGTTTTTTTAACTAAATGGGATAATCTTTGTACTAGTAAAACAACAGGTGGATTGGGTTTGGGGGATTTTGAATGACTTTATCCAAGCATTATTGGCACGTTAATGATGGAAGCTTTTAGAAAACAATAATGCTCTATGGGTTAGGGTCTTTAAGATAATACCTTCACGAATGCCCCCATTCGTTCCAATAGCTCGATCTTGGTCTTGGAAGAGCCTACTTAAAGGGTGTGCCCTCTTATTTGCGAAATTATATTATGAAACTAAAGTAATGGATGGACACCTTGTTGATATTTACGAGGATGAGTGGATTCCAACTTCGCCCATTGACTGAATCCTTAGTTTCCCCATTGCTATGGGCCTCAAAGTTGTGGCAAATATTCACAACGGAACTCATCAGTGGAATTCCTCCCTTCTTAGAAAATGCTTTTCACCTGTTAAAATAAAACACATTCTATCAATCCCATTAGGAGTTGAAGCTCATGGCTTTTACCAAATCTGGGGGTTTCTCAGTTCAATAAGCATATTATTTTGCCTTTAATATTAAGCAGTCTGGGAGTCAATAGGGGAGCATCTCTTTTCAAGACCCCTTTTGGTCAAAAATTTGGAGCTACGACATACTTCCTAAACTTAAACTATTTCTGTGACGTTGGACCTCTAAAATTTTGCCTGTTAACCCCGGCCAATTACTTTTTCTTCAGAATCTTTTAGCATCTTTTAGCATGCCCCCCCCCTTGGGCGAATGTTCGATCTATTTTCCATATATAATAACCTTGAGACCATTTTGCATGCTGTTGTGCAATGCTCCTCCTTTGTTGTCTACTGCTAGAAAGCCTCTCCTCACTTACCTGCCATTGTCCATTGGGCAACTCAATCACTAGTTGATGACATCTTTTTGTTAGCTAAACAATTTGATTCTCCTTCTTTTCATTATGTACCTCGTTATTGTAACTTTGAGGAAAGGGCGGAGTGCGAGGAGAGCATAGGAAACAACAAGTGAGGACTATTCTTGCACAAAAAGGGACAGTTAAGACTTTAAAGCTAGAGAAGATGAAGGATGATGAGTGACAAGAGTTGAGGGATTTAGCAAACAATACGATCCTACTGTATCTTGGAGGAAGTCTAGGCAAGGCTGGAGAGCTTGTACAAGTCTAGGTCATTTACAAATCAGTTGTTTTTTGAAGAAACCTTCGATTATCAAAGGCCACGAAGTTTGAGGTGCACTTGGATGAGTTTAACAGAATATTGATGGAATTTTTGGCTCTTGATGTGAATATCGAAGAGGAGGACAAGGCACTTCTTATATTGTCGTCATTACCTCCTTCATTTGATCATATTGTGACTACATTATTGTTTGGTAAGGATACTCTCAAACTTTACTAGGTTATTACTGCTTTGTTGATGAATGAGACACGACGGATAAATAGCAGTGAGAGGTATGTCAGAGGAGAGTAGTGCCTTAGTTGTAGGTGGTGGTCTGGGAAGAGGCAAATCAAATGAGAGACTGAAGGAGTTTGGCAAGTACAAGGGTCGCTCAAAGTCTAAAGATCACAAAATAATTTGTTATTATAGCGAGGAGAAAGGTCATATAAAGAAGAATTGTCCAAGGCATAAGGAGGAGGATGGAGATATCCTTCTCAATACTTCATGTGGTACGGAAACTTTAGATTGGATTTTAGCATTCGGTTGCTCATTCCATTTCAGTCAGGGATCAATTTGCTACATATAATGAATGTGATAATAGTACTGTCAAAATGACAAATAATGCGAAAAATAAGGTTGCCGAGATTGGGATTGTACGGATTCACATCTTTGATGGGACTATGTGAACTTTGATTGGGGTACGACATGTGTCGGATATAAAGAAGAACCTAATCTCATTGAAAACACTGGATTCAAGAGGTTTCAGATGCTCATTTGAAGTTGGAGTTCTCAGGGTTTCAAAAGAGGTCATGGTTGTGATGCAAGAAATGATTGACAATCTGTACAGACTTGCAGGGAGTGCTGAAACAGATGGAGCTACTATTGGAACTCAGGCAAGAGGTACAAGTAGAGGATAGAGAATGCAGGTGGTTCAAGCGATGGACAAGTGCAAGTCTGAAAAGAAACAGGTGTCTTTCACTCCGGATTTGGTGAGTAGCAATGATCTCTCAGAGTGGGCTGTAGCGGAAGGAGAGGTGGAGCCATGTCATCTCGTGCGGTGGCAGTGAGTTGTACGAGACACACTGGGTGGGAGTGTGGACCATGCCGGTTTGGGTATTGCAGACAAGAAAGCACATCCCAGGCGAGGGGTTAGCCATTCCGATTTAGGAATGGCAGACAATCAAAGACAATGATGTAGTTTGCAGAGTCGACATCAACACCGGTCTTCTTCAGGGTAGCTTACAGAATCCAAGCCAAAGTGGAGATTGTTGGGTTGGGTATGTTTTGTATTCAACGGGTTCACATAATAATAATTGAAAATGTAATTGTAATTTAGGACGGGTTTTGGGTTCATTATATGTACGGGGATAAAATATGTGGGGATTAGGGTTTTGAATTTTCCTATATCTCTGTCTAAAAAACCCTAGTCATAAACAAAGGGAAAACATTTTGTGAGGTGCAGAGTGGTGTAGAGAATTTTTCGAGAAATAGTAAAAAATCTCTTAATCTCTCGGGTGAATATAGACAACCTTGTCATTTTTGTGTTGTATATGATTATTTGCGTAGATTTTTCATTGTGGTTTCACATTTTGATTTTGTTTTGATGAATGGAGAATTTTATTTTATTTTTGGTTAACAATGAATGGCGAAAAATGGGAATTGAAGAATATGTAATGAGATTGGAGAAGTTTCCCTTTTATTCTCTGACACAATCCTCCACCCCATCATCTTTACTCCACAATTTTAAGGTGAAAGCCAAAAAAAAGGAGAACGTACAGAGAAGCGCCTTTGATCATTGATCCATCCAAAGACACTTTTTTTTTGTTTTTTTTTGGATAAAATCCATCCACAGACCTGACACGGTTTTTTTGGTTTTTTATTATAGAACAGACCTGACACGGTCGTAAGTCGTACCTATTTAACACTATAGTCGTAGGGCCAACGTGGATGGATAAGATCCCATCCCATAATTCCCAGTCCAACTTCTCTAACTTCAAGCCCAAAAAAATATATATAATATAATAATGTTGTCCAGGACTCAGGACTCAGAACTCAGGACTCAAAACTCAAGACTCAAGATAGTGATAGATACATTTTCCACGGAGTTGGTGCAGACCACACGTAGCGAGAATAGAGGATTAGAGATCCTCTCCGCACACCGCCCATCCCAAATTCCTTGCATGCATCCTCGTGATCAGAGGGGACAATACCAATTACTAAGATGATTTAAGACAGTTACATTCGTCTCACTCACTCATCTATGCATAGCCCATAGCGCCCCAGCCCCACTGTCCACGGTCTAGGTTCACAGGCCATAAGAACCCAAATTGGATCTTTTATTGTCAAACTATTCGATAAGATTCTATTGTCAAGACACAGTAAGACGGTAAATGATCACCTTAAAAAAATATAAACATGCAAAACCTATGTTTAGCTACTATTCATACCCTAAACAATGCACAAAAATGGTTCGTAGACATTAGAAAATTTCTATTACTAAAAAAAAATATTGAAAAATTATAGAAACACCACTACTCATGTGAATAATATATCATCATCATGATAAGAAAAGCATAAGAACTAAACCACATGTACAACAAGTCCTTATGATACTCCACATGAAAAACAGAGAACAACATGAAAATAATAGAATAAAACTATGAAAATTTGTGTCAATGTAAAATTACCAAAATATTCTTATATGAAAAAGTAACCAATTATGCATAGACACATGGAAGAAAAAGATCAGATGACTTTATTTCTTTTATGCCCTACAAGGTCTAACTACCATTATTCTTTCGGTCATACACACCAGACCACCTCATTAAATTAATGAATCATTTTGATGGGCTAGCTCAAACGGTGGACATAATTCATATATGCATTTAAGGAAGGGGTTATTATCCAAACAAACCTTCTCCTAAGTGTGAAGGGTCCCCATTCCCAAGCCGTATTTAATAGGATGAGCAAGCCAACCTCATTAAAGCGCACATTTCTTTTGACTGGATTAAATAAAATCTTGAGACCCCATATCGAGAAGGTGAGTATGTTTAAGGGAACTCGGAGAAATAAATTGCATGATCGACCATCTTTCGATAGAAATGTATTAAAAAAAGGGGAAATTACTCAAATCCATTTAGACAAGAAGAAAATTAATTATAAGGAAGTTTAAAATTTATTTTATTTTATCTTCGGCGCATCTCTTAGCTACTTTTGAAATTTCTCTTGATCGTGGGTATATTTCTAACGCATAATTTTCCATTTGCCCAAAAAAATAAAAAAATATTTAAAAAGATTTGTTTAATCTCCAAAATTATTTATTACTAATGTGGCCAAAAAAAAAAACAAAAATGAACTTCCTATTTCCTACAAAACAATACCCCAACATCACTTCGTCTTCTATTCAAGTATTTTCATGTTGGGAAAGAGAACATCACCTAGTCGTGCAATGCATGCCGCCCCTATAGCCTGACACAAGGGCACACGAAATGACCACCGCCCCCTTGGAACCCCAGAAATGACCAGGGGTGCGATGGTCATTTTACGTGTCTTTGTGTCAGGACATAGAGGCGGCGTGTCTGGCGCAACTCGGTGACATTCTTTCTCCCTTTCATGTTTTAGTTTTTTTTTTCTTCTGCTTTTACATTTTTTTTTCTATTCTTTCCTTTCTAATCATATATATGTGGGGCCCACAGACTCCTCCTCCTCCTCCTGCTTCTTACCCAACCTCCTGATCACCTTGCCCTACAACTCCACCCCCACCTACAAGTCTGCAACACCGTCTCCCTCCCCCACTCTCACTCTCCCCATTGTGCTCTTATCAACCCCCCGTCCCATATTAGCATTGTGCACTAATACTTAACACCTCTGTTTTCCCCTAAATTTGGCAACAACGCGGCAGATTGTGATGCGCGGCATGCCAGAGTCGTACGACTCAATGAAATGTGATGAAATAAAATCAAACTTCTAACTATGACGAAAATGAGATCTTTCCAATGCCTTGATTGCTCCAAGGACTTTAAGGAAAAGAAAATCGTAATGGAAGAAGGAGAGGAAGATCATTTACCAGTGCATTCTATTGAATTGAACATTAGTACATTCAAAGAACATACCATTGAGAGAACTCAAAAGAAATGCTTGATTGATAGAAAGACATCTTCTGAAACATGGGCAAAAAGACATATTGTTGGGGTTATTCTCCAAGCAAGACCTACATGAATGTCCCTTGAAACACGGGCCAATGAGACATTGATGGCCGAAATCCAACTTCGGCAAAAACTAAGGATAAAAGATAAACATATATCTATAAAGAAAAGTAAAAGAAAATCAACATTCCATTCTAGGCCTGTTGATGTTGATAACATTGTGCCAATGACCTGTTGATATTAAACATGAAGCCTTCGTTTCAAACCTGTTGATGTTGATAACATGGTGCTAATGATCTGCTGATATTGGTAGATCACATGGTTGTCATGGCCTAACAATATGATGTCAAATAGCCTGATGATGCTAAAAATATGATGCCTCTTCTTAATGGATCTCCTCTCAAGTAAAAGATAAAAATCATATATATATATATATAGACTAAACTGTCCAAGTTTTGTGTTGTGTTGATCCTTTGGTAGTTGTGGGTAGTGTGTGTAGTTTCCACAACTTTCACTCCTCTTTTTGAATTCGAATTTAAACATTGTTAGGTGGTTAAGTAACTATCCATAACCTCCTACATCATCTTCTCACTCTGTTATTCAAATTAGAAAAAAAACCCTTTTATAAAACTGCAATGCACGGCCTTGCATGGTGTTTAGCTCAAGGATCAAAAGTGCGGTGTGAAATTTATAAAGTTAGGGTGTAAACAACCTCATAAACATTGACTTTACCTGACAACGTTAATTCTACATAATTTTTACGTGGAAAAAAAACAGACCCATATGTATTTGTCAAGGAATAACCGAATGGTTCAATTGTTATTCAATTGATTTTATCCCCAAAAAAAAATTTGTGATTCACTTGATAGATGATGGGGAAACAGTATTTAATCACTAGTGACAAGAGTTTTTTAGTGCTTGTCCTTTTGAAATCCTTTTTTTTTTTTAGTAAGTGTTTAGCTAGAACAAATTAATTTTTCCATATACTCAAGTAAATTGCAATGGATCTAGGACTTGCAACTCTTTTTTTTATTTTTTTGGGTGGGGAGTGGAGGAGGGGAGCGTAAAGAAACTAAATTGTATTCATTCAACATATATGAGCAGGATTACACAGGTAGCGTATCAGAACAACCTTTAAAATCCTCATCAGACAGAACATTTAACAGGTTCCGTGGAGGATATCTATATAAGTCCACTTAATTGAATGTATATATATGGTTCCTTCACTTCGAAGAGACGGCCATGGGAAAAGGATTGATACATGAATGGGGACGGACGGCCATGTGCTGTAGGTAGGTAGCATAGATTGACAATGAGGGGTATATGTAAGTGTCATCTATATTATCTTGTGATTAAGCTCGTAAGTCAATAAGAACTGTTTAATCTCTCTATCTATTATTGAAGTGGTTGAGATTTAGCGTCCTAACTTTCATCATGCTTGGTTTTCCCAAAAAAAAAAAAACTTCTATCATGCTTGTGAAAGCACATAATATTATCTATGCTTGTAAAAAGAGTCGATTCTTGATTGAATGATTCTACATACAATAAAAGAAATTGATTTTTTTTTCTTTGGGTGGTGTTAGGGTTTTTTTTTAAGGGGGGGGGGGGGGGGGGGGGGATGGAACCTAGTTGGAAAATCTAGAACTCAGAGAGGGAGAGAGCATCGGTTCGATCGAAACCTAATGAAGTTTCGATGTGTTGGAGAGGGGAGTGGGGTGACAGACTAGTATACTACACTCATTTGGGACCGGTAGTAATGGAGTGGGTGGGTTGGATGTATGGTAGGACCTGGTCCTTTTCATTGGAAGGTCTCTCTCTCCTCTATCTTAATCAAGTGCTTCTTATTCTACCCAAAAAAAAAAAATTAAGTGCTTCTTTTGATTCAATTGTTGAATGACACTCGAATTTCCATTTGCTTTCACTCGTTTTGGGAGGAGAAACCTCAAAATTTAGCAAGTCATGGTTAGAATCTCCTTAGATTTGTGAAATAGTAATCAATCTCCGAACACGATTGAATAAAGAAAACGGAAGAAGGAGTGTGTTTTGCACTCACGTATGTTGAAGAAGATATGATAGAGTTCCCCACGAAGAACACGAACGAAAACCTTGGTTTGGGTCTTCTCCAGTCTTTTTGTCTCACATGTACCCCTCACATTCTTGGTGTGAAGAACAGAGAATGAGATCAAGTGACTGCAGGGATCTAACCTTGTATTTATAATACAAAGCCCTAATCCTTCTCCACCCCCACAATGGAAAGGACTAGCATATATCCTCATTAACCTTAAAGTGGTCTCAAGCAGGGTTTTATGCCCATGGACCCACACCAATAGTTAGGATATAACTAATTAAGTCCATTA
Source organism: Telopea speciosissima (assembly GCF_018873765.1). NCBI lineage: Eukaryota > Viridiplantae > Streptophyta > Magnoliopsida > Proteales > Proteaceae > Telopea > Telopea speciosissima. Next base: position 2,194,464 of record NC_057922.1, read on the forward strand.
AAAAAACTAACAGTTTCTCACTTAGGCTATATTAATTATACACACTTCCCTATTGGCTTGGACATTGAGTCACATTGCAAATTACCACTTTAAATACTTGATTCAGCTAATAAATCGACTCATGTCGAATAACAGCAGAAGATACACCTCAATATACGACGTACAACTTTCTGTTAGTCACAAACACAAGCCTACTTGCAAATCATAATCGTAATGAAAAATTAACCATGACAACCAACCTGTGATCACACAAACCTTGTTGTCATACTCTTATAGGTCCTTTACTTTGATATTAACCATCACCCCTTGGGTAAACCATCACAAATCCGATTAATATCTAACTTTGACTTACCGCCTAACTTTGGCTAAATACCATCTTTGGCTATTACCGCCTTGAAACATTTACATATCAATAAACATGCATATGCATACAAATGTTAAACCAAGCATAAACAGGCACATTCACAAATATCCATGCTCAACAAACCAAGTGTACAACATAACAGTTAAGCATAATAAACAAGCTCCCACTGAGCTCCCACTAATTAATCAAAATTAACAAGCAATAAGTTCACACTGGTTAATTAAAACAAGCATTGTACCATTACAAAAACTTTAAAAGCAAGTAATTTGTTCAAATTGTTTTAAACAACTGCCTAAACTCAAAACATTAATTTTTTTCTTTACTAGAATACACTTGATCTTAATGTATTTAGAATTACAGAATTTCTGTGTGGCCCAGTACCACCAATACCTCTAATTTCATCACCGAGTGTCATTCACACACAATTACATTTTCCCATGTTCTCATTTTTCTATCATGATCTTATCTCCTAGAGTGTTTCTAAGTGCATCATGTTTGGACAGTAATCCTAAATCATCTTCTAGGTCCACAACCTATTTTTATTTATAATTATTTCAATGAGAGTAAGAACAGTAGAAAATTATTACCACAAATTAGACATCCTAGAGGAATAAGAAGCAATCATCAAGATATTAATTATGAATAAATAGGCTAGTCAATTACATAATCAGTGCAATTAGCAAAATAAAACTAAATAAGTGTTACAACCGATACTACATCCCCATCCTTTGGACTAAGAATGCACTAGTTCTCTTATTAATCCGCTTTTACCGCGAAAAGAACAATAATTTTCAGAAATCCCATCACCTTTGGGCAACAGGAACCCCTAGATTACTATCATTTTCAATATGTGTTTCCTTAACTTCAATGACATCACCTTTGGGCAAATGTCATCAACTTTGCTATTAAAACGAAACCATAAAAGCATAAAATATCCCACTTTGTTAGATTCCACCCAATCCTCTCACGGTTTCCCATAAAATATATCGTGCAGCTAGACATGTGCGGAAGCACATTTTACAAGTCAAATACAAGTAGTTTATTTTTCAGTCTTAATCGACCAACACTTTGGTGTGATATACCCACACCTAATGAACCATGCTAGCAATTAAACTAACAAATAAGAGTTTCGATCGCACTATATTTTTCAACCTTTACGTCAAAAAATGCATTGGTCCTCTCACCGCAACTACTGCGAGAAGACAATGACGTTCGAAAATTTCTCCACCTTTGGGTGATAAGAAACCCCTAGGTCATGCTTCTCTATGTATACAATTTTAAACCTTGACAATGTTACCTTTGGGTAAACATTATCCACTCTACTACCACAATAGTCATATATCCTTAAATTATAAAACATGACAATAAGAACTAAGCATGCCACTTGGGTGGGTCCCGTCTAATTCCATCTTGATATTTTATAATCCTAACCTTTGCAGTTAAATTGGGGATTCCAAAATTCTATGCACAATAACTTTGACATTAAAGTCACTTTGATACATTTAAGTACCTCGCTTAATCAGTAAACTCCAAAACCAACACCCATAGCATCTTGCAATTAAAAATTCGAAAAAATCGAATCCATATACACCATAATAGGCAAAATAATCAAAACAGGTCCCTGGAGGTGTCAAACGTATCGAAACAAAGTACCAAACTATAGATCTTGGAAAGACGGATACAACGGTCCAAACCGGAGCTCAATCAGATGCTCCACGTACGTGCCCTCATGCACCAGCCAAAGATGGCGTGTGATATCACTTTCGGTCTGATCCAGGTAGGTCAAACTGAGGTTCACTTGGACCGGTTCAACCTGGTTCGGTTCGGTTCACTCACTCATGTTTCGGGTTGTGTTTCGGGCTATCGGGTCGGCCCGTGTCACGTGTGTGCTCGAGGTCTGAGTCAACTGGGTCAAACCTTCCTGATCGTAGTGACTCGGTCAAGTCGACTCAGAATCCCTACCAGGTCACCGCCCAATCCTTTTCTTAAAAAAAAAAAAATCAAGTCCGGCCATCGGCCGAGTGGATCTCACTTGCCACTTTGGCCCGCACGTGGAGGCGCGTCCGGCCATCGGCGATGAGGATCCACACATCGGTGTAGTCGTCTCGCCAAAGGCTACATTCTGGTATAACTTTTTTTTATTTTCTTCAGTGAAAAATTCCAACAGTGGGCAAAACATGTACAAGTTTGCTAAAAACCCAATAAAAAAATTTGTTTTTCATCGTTAAAAAACTGATTCAAGTTCTTAAACATGCAAACAATTGATTCTAGGTTTGTATGGACGGCTCTGATACCAATTGTTAGAATCTCTTTGGGTTTGGTGAAACCCTAATCAATCTTCATACAATAGAACATGATTGAATAAAGAAAACAGGAGAAACAGTATGTACCTTGCACCCAGATATGTTGGAGAAGATATGGTAGAGTTCCCCACGAAGAACACGAACGAAAATCTTGGTTTGGGTCTTGTCCAGTCTTCTTGTCTCACATGTACCTCTCAAATTTTTGGTGAGAAAAACACAAAATAAGATCAAGTTACTGCAATGACCCTAATCTCGTATTTATAATACAAAATCCTAATATTTATCCACCCTTATAATGAAAAAGACTAATATATCCTTATTAACCTTAAAACGATCCCAAATCGGATTTTATACCTATAGACCTAGGGTATAATTAATTAAACCCATTAAAAAAACTAACAGTGATTTCCTTGGATAGAGATTTTTTATAATTTGATTATTGTAAGCTATAACCACCCTGATAGAAATAATTACTAGTCATCGATTTCCTATTCTACCTAGTTATGTTTAGCGGGTTGAGAGAGAAAGATGGGTGCATGTTGGCCATTTTTCTTCCATGATTGATGATTCCTGAGGACCCCATTTCGATGTCTTTAGTGCCCTAATGAGACACGGATTGGCTTTTTGGCAACAAAGCAAAAGCATTACATTAACGAAATTGAATAGATAAGAGTGTGATATTGAGTGATGATGAATGGTGAGAGTGACGATGGATGGATGAATGAATGGACGGAGATGGTGGTTTTCGTGTCAAACAAAATTGATTCATTGGTCGTTGAGGTCAGACCCAACAACTTGTAATTCTAATAAATGCAAAAAGTGCTTGGAGGAGATTGTGCGGTGCTTAGTGAATATATGTAATCTAAATAAAAAATCTGAAGAAAAAAAATATCTTAGAAAATAAAGACAAGAGGAGGCGGCATTGGCGTTGTTCTTGTCATCATCGAGAGAGTGGTCACGGACTTCACTTGACTACTTGCAAAAACACCCAACACCTCCAACCACATCCCATGCCTACAAGGAATCTCTCTCTCTCTCTCTCTCTCTCTCCTTCCTGTTTGATATTAAGATAACTTAAACATATGCATGTATAAAGTATAAGCTAATATAGTAATATTTACAGCATGAGTAATATATAAATGGGGAAAGGTTTGATACACGATGGTGTAAACCGTGTATATGAGAGGGTCTCTCACAAAGAGTTGGAAAAATCATAAATTCCCACCCATTAACTAATGTCTTCAAACTCCTACCCTCTCACATACATGATTTACACGACTATATATGAAAACTTTTCTCTAAATAAATATATAAATATATGGCTAAAGTGTAGTGGTACATATCTCAAAATACATGTTGGCTAGTCGTTCTTCAATCCTAACCTCGATTTAATAACATAAACTCTGAACCGTTGAATTGTTACATGGTTCATTTTATCGGAGAATGGGTATGGTAACGACAGATCATTCGCTAACTTCATCGTGATTTATCTTCTTCGTTGAATCGATAACCCTAACTTTTTTATCTCTTAACCTCAATCTCTAAGAAACTATCACGGGAAGAACGCTCCTGGTTTAATCTAAAATTTCGAAGCATTTTGCTTTTAATTTTTAATTCTGAAGCATTCTGCTTTTGTTTAATTCTGTTTATCCTCCGCCCAAATTCATTTCTCAATGCAACTCCACAAATCCAACATGAGCTGCTTCAATTTATTGTTCAAAGCAATTTATTGTCTCCCATAGAACGCTCCAAATACCAAAATTCCATTATTGGTTTATCGTAAAGCAATTTCGTCGCTCGTAAGAGAAACCTGGATATCACTAGTACATGTAATGATCTTAGAACAGTATAGAAGGGATTCCAGCTCTCCCTTCTCTGCACCAAAAAACAACCCTCTGATCGGTTGACTATGCATCAGGTGAGCCGCTCCGATTCACTCTTTAGTCCAGTTGGTCACTACCTTAGTACTCTGGTTTTTTTTCTCCCTCCTTGGGTTAACAAAGAAATCGCGTCTCACTGAAGAGCTGGGAATCGGTGTTTAAGCAAAGATTCAATAGACGGTAGAGATTAATCTCATGTTAAGTGGACGGTTAACATCAAAGACATTGGGAATAAGTTTGCAACACGTACACTCTGCTACCACTCTCTCTCTCTCTCTATATATATATATATATATAAAATTTTTTTTTTAGTAAATAATTTTAATTTTTTACCCTTTTAATATTTATAGGAGTTGTCGATCTAAATGACACATCCATAGATATATTTAGAACTTGTCATTTTGTATTTTCCATTGTCGAATTTTCAAAAGTTCTTTAAGTCAGTGGTAAAAAAATTTAAAATAATTTGAAAGTGTCTTATTAGATGTCATTAAAAGCTATCATCGTCTTTTGAGAACACATGTGAAATTACAATATTTACCTTCATTGAAAGAAAAAAAATGTATTAAATTAAAAGGGCAAAAAAGTAAACTTACAAATTTTATATGTAGACAAGAGAATGCTACCCGGCTGCGTGGCCTATATATATAACAAATTTTTTAATGGACACACCCCTTAAGGTGTCAGATAATTTGTAATCTTACTTTTTATCCTTTGTCATACTTGGAAAACCAAGTTTTGACTCGAGTGAGTCACTCGAGTCGAGTCAAAAAAAGGTAAAATCTGATCAAGAGTCACGTAGATTCGACCAAGGTAAAATAATGACCAAACTCGATCCGAATTTTCCTGAATCACAAGAGACTAGGTGTTTCTACCCGAGTCAACAAAAACCCGCCTTGTTCAGTCACCTTTCTATCTCTTTTGAATGGGTTTATAAAGAGTCAGTTGATTCATATTCCATGGATGGCGAGTAAACTGTAATTATTAAGATAACTTGTTCAAAACTACAATAACTAATTTAACTGTTTTCAAATCATAGTGGAGATCATGCGATTCAATCTCACGATCAAGTTTGGTTTCCAAAAGCCATTTACAATTGAAATTAATTACTAAATTAATATAGCAGTTATGAACACACACAATGGGTGTCAGAATCGTGGTTTGAATGGTCATTTGATTCATCTTCCTTGATACGGTTTTGAAGGGTCATTTGAATGCATCGCATGAATCAAATAATCATTCAAAAATTAATTATTGCAGTTCTGATGCTTAAAGCCTTAAACTAATGTTGTTATGTAATATGCTTAAATTAATATCATGTCATATTTTTTTGTAGGATAGGAGGTATATATATATATATATATAATAAAAATAAATAAAAACATGACTTGTCTTGATCAGGTTTGACTCGTCTAAATCACTCGATTTAAAAAAAGGCAAGTCTAGTAAAAAAACCTGGTTTTTCAATCATGTTTTTAGTATAATACTTTTGTTCTTTCAATAAAGATAAATATTATAATTTCACATGTATACTAAAAAAATGTGTAAAATGATGACAACTTTTGATAATGACATAATAATTTTTAGAATAAGACCACGCAAATAAAAGGGTGTCAAGTTTTAAATACACCTATAGAAGTGTTATACATACATAGTTACATACTATATATATATATATATATATATATATATATATATATATATATATATATATATATGTAATGTCTGTGTGACATTTGTATTTAAATATGTACCCGGGTTTGCAACCAAAGAAATAAAATCTCAAAAGGTATTTTAAAAAACTAAAAAAATTTAGAATGTATGTGTAAACCAGACGCAAAGTGAATTATTCCATTTTTTACTACGAGCTTGAAAAATTCCTTTAATCCGGGTAACAGTGAAATTTTTGGCGGAGAGAGAACAAAAAATGTACAGAACCAAAAGTCATACTAGAGAGTCTAGAAAGTAGAAACTACAGAGAGAGGGAGGGGCCAAGGCCACCGCTAACAGGCTATGACCAACCTGTCTTCTTCTCGAGACGTCCCCGTCACATCTTTTACACCTCAAGGCAGGCCTCCCCATGTAGGGCCTGAAAGCTGTAGATCTTTATCTTACTTCAAACCGCCCACCCTTCTTTGTTTCTAACTCTTTCTTTTCTTTTCGTCTGTCCTTTCTTCTTTTTTTTTCTTATTGAGGGAGAGACACACACAGAGTAACCGTTTCTCATATCTTCTCCACCACTTGTACCACTCTCAAAACGTGCAAAGTTGTATAAGAGGAGAGCTAAAGTAAGAGAAGCTGATGACCTTGGATAATTGTTAGCGTATGGCAATTGCAGCAGCCATGAGCCGTGAAGACGACAAGGATGAGCATGACCATGACATGGTAATGCCCGGTTTTCGCTTCCACCCAACCGAGGAAGAGCTCGTTGAGTTCTACCTCCGTCGTAAGGTAGAGGGAAAGCGCTTCAATGTGGAGCTCATAACCTTTCTCGACCTCTACCGCTATGATCCATGGGAGCTTCCTGGTGATGCACTTACCCTTTCTCGCTCTCTTCTAATTTCCCCCTTCTTCCCAATTAGCGCTCCTCTTTCCACATATGTGTATATGTCAACATACATGATTCTTCTCTCCATATATAGTATGAACTCTTACATAAATCCTGAATTTTGTTTCTCTCAGCCTTGGCAGCTATAGGAGAGAAAGAATGGTTCTTTTATGTGCCGAGAGACCGCAAGTATAGGAACGGTGACCGACCAAACCGGGTGACCACTTCCGGTTACTGGAAGGCTACCGGTGCCGACCGGATGATCCGGACTGAGACACTTAGGTCAATCGGGCTAAAGAAGACCTTGGTCTTCTACTCAGGGAAGGCTCCAAAAGGCATCAGGACCAGTTGGATCATGAACGAGTATCGTTTGCCGCAGCATGAAACCGATCGGCACCAGAAGGTTTGTCCTTAGAGAGAAGTTTTCAATATATAGTCACAATACATAGATTGTTGGTACAAATCAGTTTTGGAGGTTGAATAAATTGCAACAAGCTTTCATACAAAAGAATAAGACAGGGGGAGAGACGGGAACTTGGGCTTTTTATAATCTTTGATTTGAAGAGGGTACCTATTCTTGCTGCAAATGATCATCTGAACGAATAGCATGCTAAATAGAACCATCTGTGATTTCTGTCCAACTGCTTCCTTCCTGTAAACCCTAGTTCACAAAACCCAAAAATATCTTCTTATATAGATGCAAGCAATTAGGTTCCAATTTAACCTAAACCTTCTCTCTCTCTATATATCAATCAAAAGAAGAGAATAATACATGAATCCCAAATAAATTCAGTATGCCCAGACAGACGAACCGTTTGATTTTAATCTGCTCATGACAACTTCCACTGGGGTTTGCTTCATTCTTTTTTTTTTGGGTAGAAGGGGTTTGCTTCATTCATTCCTCATTAATTCGTTTGGTCTATCACTCGTTAATATCTTTTTGTTGTTTATTTATTTGGTATGGAATTCCTTCCTTCCTTTCTAATGAATGACGGACATGAATTGAAAAATTAATTAGCGATCTGTTTTGGTTTCAGGCCGAAATTTCGCTTTGTCGCGTGTACAAGAGAGCTGGAGTAGATGATCACTCCCCAATAATCCCCCGTTCGGTTTCAACTTCATCATCCACTCCATCCTCATCGAGAGGGGTCCAGTCGTCTGGCGATAAGAAACAACGTAGCACAAGCACAGTTCATCGTAATGCACCACCGGTGAGTTTCCAAACACTGGGAGTCGGAGGACATTCACCTCCGAGCAGCGAGACAGGAGATAAGGTGCAGGAAGCAGACAGAAGCAGCTGTAGCAATGAAGCGGGCACCGCTCTTGCCCTATCCAAGCCCCATAGAGCAGCTTACGCTACTGAAATATCTCCGATGGCCCCATTGCTGCCACCGGCTACAGCACACGAAGACGTGACTGCTAATCTCTTGCACCATTCTAAGGAAGTAGGCTCTCTACTACCAATACCAAGCTGCACCACCTTCTTCGCCTGCTCATCGTCAGTGCCCTCCCCCACGACTCAACAGGTATTCGACGAGCTTCACAAACTTGTAGGCTACCAAAGAGGTTACATACATCATGATCATCATCAGCAGCAGCAACAACATGTACAACAACAACAACAACAGCAGCAGCACCAATCCGCCCAATTCCTCTCCATACCATGTCAACAATCACAAACACTAGCTCTCAACAGGTTGCCCACCTCGCTGCCCACAACATTCTCTGACAAGATCTGGGAGTGGAATCCCATCCCGGAGGCTAACAGAGATTACACCAATCCATTCAAATGATGAACAAACTGGCACATACAAAGCGCGCGCACACACACACACACACACACCCATATATATATACACACTTTATATATCTTGCTTATTAGTTAGTATTTATGTCTTATCTAGTCTCGTCCAATCTAGTACTTATTAACCTCCAACACTAACTGATGTTGGTTTAAAGTGCATGTATTGTTGCTTTCTTATATATGGATCTAGCTGCAAGATTTTATGAACGAACTTTCCTTTTTTTAAAGTAAAATTGTGTTCATCAGACGTTTTTCTCATGCATATTTTTTTCTTCTTTTTTTTTTTGGGGACAATTTTCTCATGTATATTCAGTGTGTTTTAATGTTTAGATAGCGTGGAAGTACTAGATTTATTTAGTACATATGGGGATATTAAAGTTTCTTTTTATATCTCTCTCCATTTATAACCCGATCTATAAATAACTCCCTATGTGTAGGATCGGGGAGTAATGATATATGATGACTCTATATATGTAAGACTCTGAGGCACTTCTGATCTAAGGTTGTGCATGATTTTGAACTTGACACATCTCTGTGAACGAATAACTGATCTGGTCATGATTCATCGCTGAATATGATAACCAGCTAGCGGAGGTTAGGGTTCCTTTATGAGAATTAGAGACTTGGAAATGGCATCTCCACTCACATGCATTGGAGACCTGTGTAGTACGGAGACTTTACAGGGCCCCTGAGTCCCATATTGTTTGTTTGTCTGCTGTGGAGAACACTAACCGAGGATAGAAGGCACATATATACCAAAATATTTAGTCATGGTTTCGGTGTTTGGCTCTTTGGAGTTCCGGTAATGTAGAGACATACAAGATTTCAACAACTTCGCCCGTCTACCCCAGGCTCAGGAAGTATCTCCAGAACTTAATTATCCGCACATATATACCAAAATATTTAGTCATGGTTTCGGTGTTTGGCTCTTTGGAGTTCCGGTAATGTAGAGACATACAAGATTTCAACAACTTCGCCCGTCTACCCCAGGCTCAGGAAGTATCTCCAGAACTTAATTATCCTCTCTCTCTCTCTCTCTCTCTCTCTGTCTGGTGTGTGGTTTGTAAAATTGACCAGTACATCCCTTCTGGCCTAGAGATGAGTCTAGGGTGTAGGTGCAAGAATTTAGGCTCTGACACCATTATTGGTGTGCAAGCCCACCATGCTCGCCTCTGCAACAGAATTTCTACGGCGATCACCATATATAGGTGCAATTTGGACCAAGCTTCCCGGCAGGACCGTGCTGCCTAGACATAGCTTTGAGGTGGATGAATAGAGAGGTCCATCCCAATTTTCAGCTGACTCTAATGAGTTTATTACCATAGCAGCCACCCCGCCAATTTGGCGCGAGAGAGATCGATCTAAAACTAGTAGGGGCCTGTTTTCAACTACTGACGGGTTTTTATCACTAACAGGTTTTGATTCATCCCTTTTTGCGCCTTTGACTAACTGATCCCCCCCCCCCCCCCAAAAAAAAACCCTAAGGGCATAAACACGTAAATCCCTGACCGTGTTAGTAGCAGCAGCATGAAGCATATATGTATACACAACTCCCGCCCGGCTTCCTTTCTTTGCGTGTCTCCTTCTTGACTTAGCTTTGCTAATTGGTTTGTATGTGATCCCTTCCCTGAAAAAACTTATAATGAGGTAGAAAAAAGACACGAACAGAAATAGCAGACAAATAATCACAAAACGCAAGGTTTTATGTGCTTTTCAATAATAATAAAAAAAGGTTTTATGTGCTGGTTCGACAATGTACCTATGTCCACAGAAAATAGAAAAAAGGTTACAAGCTCTCTTCTTCATATCTCTTTATGTTTACAAAAATTCTTAGTAGCCCTAATCCCCCTGGCAACAATTCTTAGGGAAACAAAGAGATACAAATTACCCGAATTACCCCATGTAAACCCTAAAAACAAACCCTATGTACGGGCATTTTAAGGACCCTTCTTAATCAACCCACAAACCTATGTGACAGAATACAAGACATCCCACCTCAACAATATCCACCTTGACTTGAATTCTATAGAGCCTTGTGTGAAGACAACATGTATATGTCTTCGTCCTCGTACCTCCAAAATATACGAACCCTCATCCGTCGGGTGCATCCCTCACTTTCAACAGCGAGTAACATTGATCAAGAACCAAACTAGAATCAAACTTCTCTGTAGTGATTGGCTTCGTGAGAATATCTACAGGATTGTTATTTGTGTAAATTTTCCTCAAGCAAATGTTGCCTTCTGACACAAACTCCCTGATCTTGTGAAACCTCAAATCAATATGTTTTGTTCTTGCATGAAACACTTGATTCTTTGCAAGATGTATGACACTATAATTGTCACAATGTAACACTGAACCTGTAACGACCCAAATCCATATAGGGTACTAGGTCCCACCCTCATGGGTGCAATTCAAAAGATTAAAGATTTCTACCTAGCAATTGACGCCCAAGTCATATGGTGGCATTCAACACATAGGTTGTATTTGGGGGATTGGGAAGAAACTGTTCTCTATTACTGTAGATAATGCTGCAAATCTCTCTTTTATTGATCATTTGAAAAGAATTTTGATATTGAAGAAGGCTTTAATGTGTGATGGTGAGTTTTTTTCACAATTAATGTTGTGCTCATATATTGAATTAATGTAATTGTACAAGATGGTTTGATGGTAATTGATAAATCTGTACAATTAGTTCGATCCAGCATAGCATACGTGAAGACATCTCAGGTAAGGAAAGTGAGGACCGTGGAATGGTGGATAATTATATTTAAATAGAAATAACATGCCAAGACAAATAAAGTTGGTAAGGTAATTACAACCTTATAAACATTCAATCCACAATGTCAAATATGGTATCTTTCATCCCTTTTTTTACAAAACTAAATAAAGAAACTCATAGAAGGTCATTTCACACAACTCAACAAAGGCACATGATTGTAGGGTTTAATGCAATTTAGAGGGTTATACTTTATTCATTTAGTTCAAATAAATGCATTTCATAACTAAAACCAGAAAAATGGCTTGGTCAGGCCTATCCCCCAATCTCCTCCCCCCCCCCCCCTACAAAAAAAAAAAATAATAATAATAATAAAATGCTTTGGTCAGTTTAATAGTTAAATTGGTGCAAATGTTCATTGATAAGTTCTCTTTGACAAGTGGCATTTGAAATCAGTAAAAATATGGATTTAATTTGTTTTGAAGATTTAATATTTTAGTAAAAGAAAAAAAACTTAATATTGGTAAGATTAATCCAAATTTACATGTTTATGTTTCAAATTTTGAAAAACCAAAAATAAGTCCGTTTCTTTAATTTTTTTTATTTTTTTGGTAAAGATTGACTCACAAGTAGTATGACTGTTTGGATAGAATTGAAGTGAGATCTTGGATGTTCTCTGCACCGGGAATGCAGGATGCACCCAGACACATGGGGGGGGGGGAGGAGGGAAATGACCGCCCCACCCCATCCCATGTCTCTGATGCACCCCCCTACGGTGAAGAGAATATCACTACGGGTGTAAATGAATAGTCAAAATCCGTTTCCGCATCCGTATTCATTTCTGTTTAGCACTATCCAAATCTGTCCGAAAGTTAAATGGATGTGGATACGAATAGGCTATAGCTATCTGAAAATCTATATTTACATGTAAACGAATAAAATATCTGTTCCATATCCGTGTCTGTATCTGTTTAACACTATTCGAATCCGTCCAAAAGCTAATCGGATGTGGATGCAGATATAGCACTATCCAAGCCGAATCCGATCCATTTACAACCCTAAATATCGCCCCATACTTTATATACTTTCTAACATTTTCTACTTTATATACATGCATACATATACAAGTTTGTATGTGACCCCTCCCACCAATCTCGTCATCAACTTTTTTTTTTTTTTTGGTAGGAACAAAACTTATTTATTGAAGCGAGTCCAGCGCAAGGAATTTGAATTACAAAGATCACAGAACCAAGGAGTGGAAGGTGGCTAAATTATCTCACTCACAACAGACAAGGCCTTCCAAGCTAGGGAGTCAGCCACGTTGTTAATCTCCCTAAAAATATGGTTGAAAGTACACCTACTAAAATGGGGCATCAGGAACTGGATATCCTTAACAACCTGACTCACCTCCAGTGGGGGTGGGGAGGAGGTGCTTAACAAAATGGATACCAGTTCTTTACAATCAATTTCAACCTGCACGCAATCACAGCCTTCTGAAATGCACAACAGCAGCCCATCACGAACAGCCAGAGCCTCACCTTGAAGAACAGAGGCAAACAGAAGCAGCTTTGAGACTGGCACCTGAACTTCCATTTTAAAGTTTCGAATGACATACCCAATCCCTCCTTTACCTTCGGTGATAGCCGGTCATCAACACTGCACACGGAAAGTGATGCACCGCCCAAATAGTAATGTGTCAAAATCCCACCTTAACCCTAACCCATATATATATATATCTAATCTTATTCCAACCATTTGTACACATCATTTGACATTATTGCATGTTTGCCTGCTCAGAAAAAGAAACCGCTTAAGGAAGGGAAGAATCAAGGGTAAAAGGATTCAAAAGAAGAAGAAGCACTGCATTTGTAGTAAGCCATGGAATTAATGCTTACTGGCTCTTGGCGAGCTTTAGTATTTGTGTTGACTTGATGAGGCTGCATGAGCATCACAGTCCCTACGTTAAGTAATCCAAAGGCTTGACTCATCTTCCTATAATATTAGGGGACACTTTTCCTTCACACACGTGTGGAACTTGTAAACATAGATAGTCTATATGTTTCAATTCTCTCCATCGCAAATCATGTCCTTGTACAAATACCATTCAAGATCCCAGGGCACTCACATGGAATCCACTCATCCTGTGGATCCTGGAGGGCCTTGGATGGTAGTTATACAAGGACATGATTCAGTCTCATTTCTCTCTGAGCAAACCGAAGTTAGGGCTGCAATAGGGTCGGGTTAGACCAGGCTGTATAGAACCCTAGCCCAACCCTAAGTCTCCTTGTTGGGCCAGGCCCGACTTGACCTTGACTCAGAGCCAGAAAAATCCAACATATATCACTTATTGTCTTCATATATAATATATTATATAACAAAATGTGGGTAACGTTAGAAGTTTATAATATAGATAGTATATCAATATATATTTTATAGTATAACTTAAAACAGGGTCGAATTAGGGCCAAAATTTTCTAACCCTAACCTGCCTTCAGGATCAAATATGTCAGCCCATGCCTTATTCAAGCTCAAGACAAGCCAGTGCGGGTTCAAGCCAACAAGGCCAAACTTGCACTAACCGAAATTGCAAAAGGAGTTTTTGGGGTACTTACCAATAAAAATTTCTTTAGATTTAAGAATGATGAAAGGTGAATGGTCACGAGAATATTCCTCTTCCAACACTTATATACCAAACTAATTTAACTTGTTACGTAATGCTAAAGATAACTTACAAATCACCGGACACAAACAACCAAACATACCGAGAGAATCTCTTTTTAAATCATGTCCATAGAGTCTCTCTCTCTCTCTCTCTCACAGATGACCAAAAGAACAATAATAGTAAATCACCAATAGGTGGATTGTAATCAATTACAGCGTTTTCCTACGCTCGCTGTTGTGATGCAATACGTACTATCATTGTCAAGCCATGATAGTTAAATTCTTCTCTCAATATTCTAGTTTATCTTTACACAGTAATGAGAGACAAGAATCTTAACATCGGGAGTGAAGAGAAAGTACTAGGTTTATTAAGATTAATACTCCCCTCAATGTGTTGTCTCATATTTGATAAATGATAATGGGGCCCATCAATTTATGCTTGATGTAATTAGGGAGTGCCCATCACAATATTTACAAGTTGATCCGCCCCCATTTTTGGGCACCAATTGATTGTGTCTTGATAGGAATAAATTCATGATCTCTGGGAGGCTCACATGAAATAGGTAAATGGGCTCCTTAGGTTGTGTTTGATATACAACCTAGGTTGATTTTGCATTTTGTGAATTCTGTTTTAAGAATGCATACCAAAATGCAGCTTAGATTAAAGGTATCAATTGGTCCTGTTCCAGTTATTCAGTTCGAGTCCAGTTCGGTTGATATTTTAACAAAATGTAAATTAAAATTGAACAGGATAGAAATTAGCTAAAATCAAAATTGTTTTGCATTCAACCTAGTTTTATCAGTATCTATTCGTTTTTTGTTATCCGATTGACATACGGTTTGTAGTACCTATTTTCGAAAATGGTTTGCAATTTTAATTTGCAATGTTTTTAATTTGCAATGTGTTTAATTTAGGTTCACATTCGGTTTACATGGGGTTTATAGTGTTGGTTCACATTCAGTTTCACATTTGTACCCTTAAATTCAATTCTTTTTGCACAAAGTAAGTTACAAAAGATCTGAAGGCATTAAAGAGAGAGAGAAGGGGTGTAGGGAGGAGGATAATCTAAGAGGCCATAGTAAATGCGGAAAAATTGTGGCCTACCTCCTCGTGGACCGTAGTAGTCTGCCATCTGAATATTGGAAATGATCCTTTAAGACTATTTGAATCTATCACTTTAGTCTATCTCTTTCTTTAATTTTCTCTCAAGTCTTGTCTTCTCAATGGGACGAGACAAGTGATTAAATGAAAAGAGGGACTTAAGTATTCACCTCATATGTAACTCTTCCATTTCCTCCCATTAAGGAAGTGGATGTAGTTACATGACTTCATTACTTATCTAATTAAAATAATTAGTAAGTGGAAGTTTACATAACTTCATTGCTTGCTTAATGAAAACATTAAGTGGAAGTTTACATAACTTCATTGCTTGCTTAATGAAAACATTAAGTGAAGATTAATTATGCCAATGTGGCAATCATATGCCACATCAGCCAACATTCTCCCACTTGACTTAGATTGCCGCATGCCAAATAGATGATTAAGTCCTTAACTTGATGTATGGTTATACTGAACTTAATCTCAGTAGAGAATCCTACATTCAAGATGAAAATTCCAACTTAACGAATCATGGCAGTCCAAGTTCTTAATACTTAACTTTTCCCTTCCATGTATCACGATGAGCTATCCTTCTCAACATGAACCATTATGTAATGAAGTTTAAGCTTTATAGAATTAATCCCATGATTAATTCTGTATTGACTCAATGGTCAATTTAAGTCCAAACTTTATTGCCTAACGTCTTTATAGGCATCTGTTATTCTAAACAAATGTGCACAACCATAATGAATAACAGAAAAATCAAATTGGCAGTAACTTTATTGATACTTTAATCGGAATCAAACTTTATACTGTAATATCTGAAATTACATTTAAACACACAATGATTTGCATAAGCCTATGTTCTCTACATGATCTACAAAGGTGCAAGCCCTTTGGTAAATGGGCTAGCAATCATATCATTGGTACCTATATGTTCGATCGAAACCTTGTGATCCCAAACATCTTCCTTTATGACAAAATACTTGATCTTGATGTGTCAACATCGACTAACTGAGCAAGTATTGTTAGAAAATCTAACAGCTGTCGTATTATCACAATAGACACAAATCGGCTTCTCAATGGAGGGTACAACTTTAATGTCTGTGATAAATTGCCTTAACCATGATGCTTGAGAGATAGCCTCATAGCATGCCACCACTTCAGCTTCCATAGCAGATGAAGCGGTCTTTGGTTGTTTTATGCTTCTCCAAGATACTGCTCCTCCAGCCAGTAGAAAAATAAAGTCTGATGTAGATCGTCTTGTATCTTCACATCCAACATAGTCTGAATATGAGTAACCTTTCAGCTCCAATTCTTCAACACGCCTGTAGGTGAGCATGTAGTCTCTGGTGCATTTAAGGTATCTCAGCACTTTCTTTGTTGCTGTCCAATGTGACATTCCAGGATTCTTCTGGAATCTACCTAAAACTCCCACTGCAAAAGCAATGTCAGGTCTTGTACACACCTGAGCATACATAAGACTGCCTACTGCAGATTCATAGAGGATGTTCTCCATTTCTTTTAGCTCTAAATCATTCATCAGGCACTGCTCCTGATTAAGTTTGTCACCTTTAAGAATTGGTGCAATACTTGGTTTGGAATCCTTCATCTTAAACCGATCCAAAATTTTATCGATATAACCTCTTTGGGATAATCCTAGGGTCTTTCCTGACCTATCTTAATGAATTTCTAAGCCTAAGACATAGAAGGCTTCACCCATGTCCTTTATATCAAAATTTTGTGTTAGAAATTCCTTAGTTTCATGCAGCAGTGTGAGATTGCTGCTTACTAAGAGAATATCGTCTACATACAAAACTAAAATAATGAAACAACTTCCCTTAGTCTTGATATAGATACATTGATCTGCACGATTCTCTATAAAACCAAATGAAGTGATCGTGTGATCAAACTTTAAGTACCAGTGTCGATAAGCTTGTTTCAATTCGTATATAGATCTCTTTAGCTTACAGACAAGATTTCTTTTTTCTGATGAAAAACCTTTAGGTTGTTTCATGTACACCTCCTCATCAAGATCTCCATTTAGAAATGCAGTCTTGACATCCATTTGGTGTAACTCAAGATCATAATGAGCCACCAATGCCATTACAATGCGCATCGAATTCTTTCTAGATATTGACAAAAACATTTCTTTATAGTCTATGTCTTTCTTTTGACTATAACCTTTTGCCACTAATCGGGCCTTGTATCGCTCTATATTACCGCTGGAGTCTCTTTTGGTTTTGTAAATCCATTTACAACTTACAGTTGTAACTCCTTTTGGTAACTCAACAAGTTCTCACACATGATTCTTAAACATTGATTCCATCTCATCCTTCATAGCGTTAAGCCATAAGTTGGAATCATGACTGTCCATGGCTTGTTTAAATGATATTGGATCTTCATTTATTCCAATATCATTTTCACATTCTTGGAGGTAAACATAATATTCTAAAGGTATAGCCGACCTTCTAACTCTTGAGGATCGCCTTAATTTTTGTTGTTCATGTTGAACAACTTGTTCATTAACAATTTGATCCTCCTATGGTGATTGCTCATGAGTTGATTCCTCGTGAGTTAAATCCTGATGTACTATAGGAATTGGATCAAATGTCATAGGTAAAGGTATTATTCTTGATCCTTCACCTTGTGACGTGGAAGCTTCTTGTGAAACTATTAGTTCATGGAACTTTATATTTCGTTTCTTTATACTCCCACTGTTGTCATCCTCTAAGAATTTGGCTATTTTAGACTCGACAATAACAAGAGTGTGTGAAGGGCAATAGAATCTATGACCCTTAGATCTTTTTGGATATCCAATGAAATATCCACTAACGATCGTGGAATCTAATTTGGTTTCGTGTGGATTATATACCCTCACCTCATCCAGACATCCCCAAACACACAAGTGTTGTAAACTAGGTTTCCTTCCTGTCCAAAGCTCGTGAGGAGTCTTTGGTACAGCCTTTGAAGGAACTCTATTCAAAATATGTATAGCTATTTTCAAGGATTCACTCCACAACGATATAGGGAGATTAGAGTTGTTAGTCATTCTTTGAACCATTTCCATTAGCGTACGATTCTTTCTTTCAGAAACACCATTTTGATATGGAGATCCAAGGATGGTATACTGAGCTATAATACCTTGCTCTTGAAGATAATGAGCAAATGGACCAGGTTTCTGTCCACACTCTGTGTACCTCCCATAGTATTCATCACCTCTATCTGACCTAACAATCTTAATTATTTGACCAGTTTGTTTCTCTACTTCCACTTGAAAGATCTTGAAGACATCTAAGGTCTCATCTTTATGATCTAGAAGATAAAGATACATGTACCTAGAATGGTCATCTATAAAAGATATGAAATATCTTTGACCATTTAGGCACGGGGTAGTAAAAGGTCCACAGATATCTGTATGTATGATTTCAAGTATTTCTTTACTCCTTTTAGCACATTTCTTGGACTTGTTAGTCTGCTTTCCTTTAATACAGTCTACACAAGTTCCAAAATCAGTAAAATCTAGAGTATTAAGTACTCCTTCTTTCACCATTCTTTTCATTCTCTCAATAGAGATGTGACATAATCTTTGGTGCCACAACATGGAGGATTTCTCATTAACAATAATTCTTTTAGTGCTTACATTATTGGATGTGGATAATAAACTACTTTCATAAACAGAATCCAAATGCAATAAATATAAACCATCAATTAAGCTAACAGAACCAACCATCACATTATTTTTCAAAACTTTTAAAATTGTACCAAAATGACAAACAAATCCTAATGGTGCTAAACGTGACATCGATATCAAGTTCTTCTTAAAAGATGGAATATAAAAAGTTCTATCCAAATCTATTACAAATCCTGAATGCAAAACTAATCTGAAAATTCCTACGGCTACGACTTCAGATTGCATTTCGTTGCCTGAATAGATGCATCTTTCATTTTTCGTCGGTAGCCCTATTTCCAGAAAGCCCTGCATTGTAGTGGCAATGTGAGTTGTACAACCCAAATCAACCCACCAGTTATTGTTATGAGAATCAACCAGAAATGAATCATAGCATACAAAGGTTTCAAACATACCTTTCTTCTCTAACCACTGTTTGTATTTAAAGCAGTCCTTCTTTTGATGTCCTGGTTTCTTATAAAAGAAACACTTTTGAGAAGCCTTCATGCCTTCAGTCTTTATAGGCATCTTTCCTTTGTCTTTCTTCATTTTTGTCTTGCTGGACTGACCCTTATACTTAGTGGTTGTGAGATTTGCACTTTCCATCTTTGAATCTCTCTTCAACCTGTCTTCTTCCTCCACACGAATGTGAGATAAGTCATTAAGTGACCACTCACCTTTCTGTGTGTTATAAGAAGTCTTTATGCCAGTGAAATCCTTAGGAAGAGAATTCAAAATGTGGTAAACCAGATAGTTATCTGGCAAAACCACATTAAGTGCCTTCAACTATGTTACTATGTCTCTCATTTCCCCAATATAAGCCCTCACTCCATTAGTTTTGTCATACCTTATGGAGTTAAATTTTCCAATGAGGGTCATAGTTATGGACTTATATGACTTGACAAATTGTTCATCCACGACCTTAAGATAAT
This sequence comes from Telopea speciosissima, assembly GCF_018873765.1. Taxonomy (NCBI): domain Eukaryota; kingdom Viridiplantae; phylum Streptophyta; class Magnoliopsida; order Proteales; family Proteaceae; genus Telopea; species Telopea speciosissima. The sequence goes on from NC_057922.1 coordinate 2,214,441, forward strand.
CAATTGCTTTATCACTATTTGGAATTGATCCTTTGATGGTTTGGCTTATATTGCCTTTTATAATTGCAAGACAAACCTTGTTGGATTGCTCCCACTCTTTAAAGTGATCATTTTCATCTTGCATACTTGATTCCGTGAGAGGAGAAGGTTTCTCTTCAGAAATTGCAAGATCATTGTCCATAACTATTAAGGTCGTTTCGACTTTCTCCCTCCAATCTTGGTAATTGTCCCCAATCAGTATAGGGATTCTGTATACATTATCTAGGTTTGCTGCAATTAATTAATTGAATAAATAAAGCATGCTAATATTATACTAAAAGTTAACTCATGTTAATTTTAGCTACCTTATGCTGACATCAGCCAATGCCAATTATCAGCAACATACTAAAGCTCATTACAACTCATCGTTGGACTGCAACTACAACTTACAATAGTCTGTCAAATTTTTATAGTGAAGCAGTTATTTAAAACAGCTTCAGTGTCAAATCGGGTTTCATTACAACTCGCCGTTGAGCTGCAGTTGTAATAACAAGATTTGGCTCTCATGTGGTAAAACTTGTGTGCATCACACCAACTCAAACCACACCGTTGGGTGTAGTGTCTAGTGCTTATCATAACTATCTTACCCCAACCTACTTGTATGTAAAATAGTTCCCTCCCGTTGGGGATGGAAAACTATCCACATACATCGGTTGCAATATAATGATGTAATTCATGTATTAAATGAATGCATATCACTTTATGGGATGCAACATAAATAGCAATCCCTTAATAACATTTCTTACAATACTTACATCTAGACCCCTTATATATTTTCATAAGCTTGATTTTACATTTTCACAAATAAAATAATAATGCCAATGAATTATTAAACTTATTATAATTCTAATTATATTCTCAAGCAAAAGTCATCGAACACTAATTCAAATGCCACTAACTTTAATGCATTTGCAATATAATTAATAGTAACACATAATCATCATGTGGAAAAAAACAACATATGAAAACTTACATAAACATTCACTAGAATATGTAGAGGCTCAAAACCATATAATTCAGTGAAGAATCAAGCCATAAAAAAAAATTCAAAATATGTTTAGAATATAAGTGGTCCGGACTAGTTTGATCCGGTTCAATGTGATGATCTAAACCTTACCAATCCACCCAACCAAAACGGGTTGGGCCCGAGTCACTCCAATTTACTGGGTTGGGGTGGTTACTTGAGTGGGTTTGGATCTCAGATATGAGACAATCAATATTGATCCAGACTTTTACCTCTTTCAATAACCACATAATTAATATTGTTTTGATCCACTGATGACTCTCATAATTAAACATGGTTTAAATGCGAACAAGTAATTAAAACAACTTAAAAATTAATTACATGTTCCTTTAAGATTTCCATTATAATTATGTTCCTTTAAGAGTCTCAATTATAAATTGTGTACCTTTAAGAGTTTCATATAACCATGTTCCTTTAAACTCATTATAACCATACAAAATATAAGAACACAATTATATATGTAATTGTTGCCTCTTATCACCTTAATTTTTAATTTTTTTTTAAATGTGCTTTATGAAGGTTATGTTTTTATGGAGAGAATTAAAGGGAAAGATTTCTCTTTCTTCTTGCTCCATGATCGAGCCAACAAAGACTCAATGTCGCTGTCGATCACATGACCGATGTCGATTCTGGTAAAATCCAAAAATTACCAAGAAAAGAAAAAAAAAAATTTTAATGAATTAAACCTTCAATGGACCTTGCAATCATCCAATTCCATCAATTATCTATTCCAACCAAAACCCAAATCCAGAGGCAGGAAAAACCTGCTCCGATGCCAAATATAGGGAGGAGGATAACCTAAGAGGTCGTACTAGATACGGAAAAATTGTGGCCTACCTCCTCGTGGACCGTAGTAGTCTGCCATCTGAATATTGAGAATGATCATTTAAGACTCTATTTGAATCTACCACTTTAGTCTATCTCTTTCTTTAATTTTCTCTCAAGTCTTGTCTTCTCAATGAGACGAGACAAGTGGTTAAATAGAAAGAGGGACTTAAGTATTCACCTCATATGTAACTCTTCCATTTCCTCCCATTAAGGAAGTGGATATAGTTACATGACTTCATTACTTATCTAATTAAAATAAATAGTAAGTGGAAGTTTACATAACTTCATTGCTTGCTTAATGAAAACATTAAGTGGAAGTTTGCATAACTTCATTGCTTGCTTAATGAAAACATTAAGTGAAGGTTAATTATGCCAATGTGGCAATCATATGCTACATCAGCCAACAAGGGGGAGCAGTGATAGGTAGATTTATGGTAAAAAAGAAGAAGGTAAAAAAATTTGTTGCACTTGACGGAGAAGATTTGGGTTGTAAAAAGTGGAACACATTTCACGTTTACGGATAAATTGACTAGACCCCTCTTTCTGTGTCTACCACAGATTTTAACAGTCTCTCTACATAATCTGATCTGTTCATTGTTATTTTAGGCCTCTCAGCTCTTTTATCATTCAATACTCACAAATGATGATAATGATCTTTGTAATTTACCTAGTTAGGGTTCTGGAATTGTCTCTTCCTCTTGGGAGAACTTATCATCAATGTACCTTGATCAAGGCATTCATATTGGATCGGCCAGTACGATCAATATTGATTGGTAGTATCAATTTTAATTTTTTTTTTTAAATTGTCCAATCTTAGATCGATACAGCCTCGATACGGCCTTCGATATCGATACTGATATGATACCTGTATGGTTTAAAGTATCGGTATCGCTAACCACCAATCCCAATACTGTGTTGATATTGTATCGGTGAAATATCAGAAGTAAAAAGGTTAAAATTTTCCGATTTTAAAGAAAAATCGGGGGTAAACTTGTTCTGAGTTTTTTCCTGAAAAACCTCTTTCCTCTCAACTCAACCTGGACAGTGATGTGTTGGTCCGAGTAGAAGATAACCGAGGGCCGAGAAAGATAGGATTTCCAAAGGAACCAGATGTTGGGGACTCCAGCTGCACGACTGTTGGAGATAACATCAGCCTCCATACCCAGCCTAGAAAAGAAATTAAGAGGGCATTTATCTACCCCTATTTTTTGTTCAACCAAACACAAAAAAATTAGGCTTAATCTCCTAAATTAACCCCCTCAGGTGCTCATGCGCCCTATGATTACTCACTCCTCTGATATTCCAGAAAAAACACTTCATAATAGCGGGGAAGTGGATCGAGCATGGCTCCCATCAAAAGAGCCCTCAACATGGGAATCACGAATTACGTCTGCCACTATAGCGACCTCTTTCATACCTTGTCGTCGTCAATGCGTGCCAGAGAGGATATTTACCTGACTAATATGTTTCTCCCTAGCGTGCCTGTGTGTCACCCTTTTGAAGTTACCACCTTCATCATCATCTTCACGCTCAGCCAAGACATGAGTTACAACATCAGTTCGACCACAGTCATCATCGGAGATCATAGCTGGCGAACTGTTAGCAACCATACAGCCATCACAAGACCTCTCCAGATTATGCGCCAACTGTGTAACCTCCACTGGCAATGACGCAAAGTTTTGGTTGGAAAGTGAATCACTAACTCTCGAGAGAGTGATCAAAGGAGATTTTTGCGCATGAGCAGAGCAGAAATCCAGATTTTGTGCATTTCTCTCGGCTTCCACCTGTTCCAAATCTTCAAAATTTGAAATCTTTGGGCTTTCCAAAATCTCAGCATTTCTAACTGAATGCTAATTTGGTGCTTCTTCCATAATTACCTCCTCACCGTGATCCTTGTCCTCCGTCGAATCATCACCGCCAGCAGCGGCTTTCTCCAACGAAGAAGCACACCAGCGATGCCTTGATCTGTTCTACCTGCGCGGTTGGCCCTACTCCTTAACATAGTTTGCACCTGGAACACCACCATCCTCTACGACAAGTTTTCTGGCAGGACATGAGTCCACTCAATGACCAAAGCGGCGGCATTCAGTGCATCTGGCCAGGGGGTCTTTATAGACTACAGTCTACTTGAAAACAAACATTTCTGTTGTGCCTTCTTGTCTCTTTCTACGAAAACTTCTTCCACTTGGGGAATGGATTCATCCATGTCCACACAGACTCGCGCAAAATGGCCATAGTAAGAATCCCGAGTCTGTTTGTCAATGGCAATGGGTCTTCCTACTGGTTTTGCAATGGATAATAACACCTCTTCGTGCCAATATTCCTGAGGCAGACCAGGAAGCCAGATCCAAGTTAACCGGTGTGTGATGGTTTGCTCTTGGGTAGTGAAATCTTTGCGCCATGGCTGAAACCGCAAGGCTTGCCCATCCACTCTGAAAGGGCTCCTTCTCTAAACCGAAGCCAAGTCATGTTCATTTTTTAAGGTGAAAATGATAAACCTTTTCCAATGGAACGAAGACAGACCTCCTCACATAAACCCCAATGCCTTGAAGCTTCACGTACCTTGTGCATTGTCGTGTATCAAAAATTCACTCTCCCCAGGAGAGAGAACTTGAGTTTATCTAGTTGTTTCATGTATGCAGCTTGAGGGATTTTGATACGCGTAAGGTTACCGTCTCTCACCGGGGATGGCAGCTTGTCAACCTCTAGGAGACCCTACCTAGCCACTGAGTCGTAAGGCTTCGGGGGCAAGGTGGCAGAGGCAGGCTTTAATGCAGGAAACCCTAGGAAAGCTCCCAAGTCGATCGCCGATGACCCTCCTCCATCGGGGTCTTGTGCATGTCCCAGGAATTCACCTTGCGGCAGTGGCTCAGACATTCTCTCTCAAAAAGACGATAGTCAAAATATTTCTCAACTTGAAATTGAAATTTTCCTTTAATGACTGAGAACAAGTTTACCCCTGATTTTTCTTTAAAATCGGAAATTTTTAACCGTTTTACTTCTGATATTTCATCGATACAATATCAACACAGTATTGGGAATTGGTGGTTAGCGATACCGATACTTCAAACCTGGGCCCCACATGTGAAATGACCACCCCACCCCTATTTTTACTGTCGTTTAGCTAGGCTAGACGCTCCAGCTCCCGCCACTGCAGGACATGATCTTTTTCCGAGAGGATCTTTATTTGCCATCTCTATTCTCTCTCTCTCACTCTCTCACTCTCTTTTTCTTCTGTCTCTGTGGGTTGGTTTATTTGGGTCTTCTTTGTTTTTCTGCTTATCCTCTCCACTTCATACCTCGTCAGGTATTATCTTGAGATGGGTGTCCAAGATAAGACCGCTACCTATCTGATTCTTCTTGTTCTCAACTGAGCTTTTCTGGGTTAGGGAGAGTTTCTGATGTGAGAGAAAGGAGGCTCTCTTGGAGAGAGCCTGCCTTAGATGACCTGGAAGCGTCATTTCAGTGCTCATAGAGAGTGCCCAAGGCTCTAGTTGTTATTGCCCCTTGTAATTCTTTCAATCTTTTGTTGTATTTTATTTTTGAAATCTTTTATCTTTGGTTTTTGGGTTTTTTTCTGGGTTGGATATATATATATATGGCGCTCTCGATTAAGGAGTCTAAACAGATGGATTCCAGCAAGTATGTCAGATATATGCCTGAGCAGGTTGAGGCTTTGGAGAGGGTTTACTCTGAATGCCCCAAGCGAAGCTCCATGAGAAGGCAACAACTGATTAGAGAGTGTCCTATACTCTCCAACATTGAGCCTAAACAGATCAAGTTTGGTTCCAGAATCGGAGGTAAGATGCAGAAATACAGCGACAGTCTGACAGATGCAGTTATACTTGTTCTCTTCCTACGTTTCATTGAATCCTGTTTTTATTTTTTTTGGTTTGGATGGAAAGAAAATGATATCTGGGAAGTTGGGTTTTGTGCTTCTCATTTATTTTCCTCCTTGTGTCAAAATGTGTGCTCTTCTGGTGGGTTTGGCTACTTGGCTTATTTTTTCATTCATTTACAAGTGTTTGTTCTGAAGTTGGAGTGGAACAGAACGAGAAAATATTTGGTTTTTGTTGGAATGTGTTGTTACCTGGCTTTGTTATGGTCTTTCATTTCTCTTGAACGCAGAGTGGGTTTGTTTTCATTATCTTATAAAGTATTGGGATGCTATTTTTGGTTAATTTAATAGAAGAAATCTTGGTAAGAATTGTTGTCCATTATTCTGAGTGATTTCAGAAAAAGAAAAAGGAGAATGGGTTGGGGAGATGGAAAAGAAGTTGTTCTGATCTAAATGTTCTTGGTGGTACATTCTTTTAAAAAGTTTTTTTTCCTTCCTTTGCCTTTTATGGATTGTAGGTTCTCTTCTGTTCTCTTTAATGCTGGTGACTCTTAAAAATAAAAAGTCATTTGTTTCTATTTTACTGTCATTCGGGTTCCTTTGGTTCAAAAGTTAGGATATTTGAGTCTGAACATCACTTTGTTGAATTGAGAGTTTGTAGTTAAAGTTTCTGTAAAAATGAGGTTGTATTCCTTCTCCTAAACTTTCTGCTGTAATTCGTTAGGCAGATGCCGTGAAAAGCAAAGAAAGGAAACATCCCGTCTACAGACGGTGAACAGGAAGTTGACTGCTATGAACAAGCTTTTGATGGAGGAGAATGACCGACTTCAGAAGCAGGTCTCCCACTTGATGTATGAGAATGGTTTCATGCGGCAGCAACTGCAGAATGTAAGTTCCACCTTCATTTGGCTATTAAGCATTTGGACAACGACACATTGAAAGTAAGATCGAAACTACCATTTGTTATCATTCAAAAGGGAGCTATCTATTAAATGAATTTATGCATATCTGTGCATGTATATCTGCAAATACATGTTGAATGTCAATTTCTTTCTTGTATGCTGAGTTTATTTTAGCTGGTGAAATGGATCTTATGATTATATAATTAGAGCAATGATATCAATTTCCCACTGGCAGGAAGAAAGGTTCTTTAATGCAGTTAGATGTACCCTTGTACATTCTGCTGGAAATCTTTTGTAGTTTATGTAGCTTTCCCTATGAATTTGGGCCACATTTCTTCTAGTATTCGGAGGCACCTCTTGTAGATGTTGGGTTTTGGGCCTAATTATTATGACTTAATTTATTGGGCCCATATTAATCACTTAAAGGGGATTTAATCCAGACCGTCCATTGTGGGGATGGATTAGGTCTGGGGTTTATTTATAGCAACCCTGGGTCCCTGCCGTCTCCCAATTTTCAATTTTGTGACTTTACTCACGGAGTTACAGAGGAATAATATTGTTTGGGAAAGACGGGAGTAATCTAGGGCGGTCAGAGCATGTGGCTATCAATCACAAGGAAAAGCTTGGATCTACTGCAAACGTTTGGAGAGGTATGAATTTAATTCCATCCCTATTATTATTCTGTTCACTGTATTCTAGCCATGTGAAGCATAGATCATGATAGTGATCTAGATCCAACAGTGGCATCAGAGCCAGGTCTTCTTTACATGCTAGATCAATTGTTCATAATAGAAGTATGAATTAAATATTTGTCTTGAGATTCGGATCGATCTCAATAAAAAAATAAAAAACAATTGCAACCATAGCCGAAGCTATGATTGAGTAAAAGAAATTTCGGTACAAAACTTGTCTGATAGTCCATCGTTGGCACGGCGAAGGGTTTTATAGCGGCGGCCTGGTCAGCGATGATCTGATTCCCGCCCACAATAACCTACTGTAATGGTTTATAAAAATAAAAATAAAAAGGGACGCAGCTGAGGCTACCACCGTTGGCAGCCAAGGCTGCCATTGAAGAACGGTTTTTACCTTATTTTCCGGTGAAGGAATGCTGGCCTAAAGGTCTCTGGTGTTTTAAAGTTCTACGCCAATGTTTTCCCAAGGTCGGAGGACTCGGGTGAAGCCGTGGTTAACCACAGATTTTCTGGGCACATTCTATTCGTTAAGGGTGTCAAAACAAAACTGAAACCGTTTACCGAAATCGAACCGAACCTTTTAAATAAATGGTCTGGTTATGGTTTCAGAAATGTCACCATTTAGCTAAATAGTTCAGTCCGGTTTTAACCAATTAATTCAACGGTTTCAAGCCATTTAATCCAATTACCATCGATTATAACTGTTTAAACCAAACATCAAATAATTCAAAACCTAGCAATAGCAACTACTAAGTACTAACTACTAAGTCACTAGCTCACTAAGTCACGTTTCTTCAATAAATGATTTCCTTTTTAAAAAAAAAAAACTAATAACTTCATAATTAATAACTAATTAGTATTAGTAAATAGAAGGTAAACCGTTTTCTACCCAAAGAGAAAAAATAAAAAATGGGTAAACAATGGTTGAAGGTACAACATTTTCGTGGGATCCATTGTCCATTGAAGGTATTCACTAATTAAAAGAGATGCACTATAGGCTACAATCCATTTTCTATTAAAAAATGCAGGGGGTTTGGTTTGAAAACTATTAAACTATTTAGTAACCATGGATGTTATTCATAACCGGCTAACCCAAACCGTGTAGAACTATTTAACCAAAAATCGTGTAAAACCGAGTATAACCATTTAACCGAAACCGTTTAAAAATCGAATAACCGAAACCGTTTACTAAACGGTTACGATTTTGGATATGCAACCGTTTAGCTAAACGGTTTGGTTACGGTTTCTACCCTCAAGCAGTCAAAATCAACCGAACCAAACCGTTTAACCAAAAGCGGACTGTTACACCCTTACTATTTGTGTTGTTGTGCGAAGGTTGAAGACAGGGATATGCCTGTCTTTGTTTAATTTGTTTTGGACCAATGGGTCCATTAGACTTGTTTTACTTCTTTTTAAAGGAAATGGTACTGGGCTGGACCATTTCAAAGTTTCAATTAAAACTTGGAAATGGGCTTCATTGGTTTTAAAAGCTCATCTTTAATTTAAAATAAAACAATCTGTTTTAAAGCCCATGAATGTAAATTGAACCCAATTAATTCGGTCCAACTTGATTCGCTTGAACCAACCCGACCCATGACCCACTGGCTTGACCCATCTCAGGTTATCTGATAATCCGGATTTCTGACCCGTCAACCCGTCTCAGGTCAACCAGATATTGACCCAAAAATTTGCTCCGGCGGGTTTGTTGGTGACCCACCAGAATATTCTGCCGGTGGTAGAAACTCTGGCAGTTGACCGGCAATGACCAAAATTTTTATTAAAAAAAAAAAAAAAAAAGGGGGAAACAAGAGGGAAACAAAAATCGGTTTGGTTTAGTTTATAAACTGATTTCTGTTTCTATTTCTATTTCGAAACATATTTATGTTTCTGTTTCTGTTTCATTATTTCTGTTTCTATTTTGAAGATTCTGTTTCTGTTTCGAAACAGATTTCTGTTCAGAACTGTTATGGGACTGTGATAGCATCGTTTTTGTTCCAGTTTTGCTCTAAATCGATGCTTTTGTGTCATTTCTAGTACTTTAATGATTGTTTTGGGTTATTTTGTTAACATTAATGAGCATGGAACTGTAGCTAGGTTGATATGACACGTACTGTAGAGTACAAAAACTGAATGTATGTATGGTTAAAATTATAAATGCTTTTATAATGAATGTAACTGCCCCATTTAGCTATGGTTTATAGGGTCATATTGGGTTATGGTATAATAAAATTAAACCCACCAAAGTGGTAAGGTTCAATTCAACTATAGCACATATGATCCAAGGTTTAAAGTAAGGGCAGCACAGTAGATGCTTGATCTCCCAAAGGTGATGCCATCAAAGTAAATTAAAATGCATACAAGCTAGGGAAAACCCTAATCTTAACAGTGACTAGTCACCCAAAGGTGGTGGTCCCTCTTAAGGTTAGAGTTGTCCAGCAGTTTTGCAAAGTAGATGACTGGTCACCCGAAGGTGATGTCATCAAGGTTATCAAGTAGGATTTGCAAAGTAGGTGGCCGATCACCCAAAGGTGATGTCATCAAAGTTTTGAGAGGACCACAACATTTCAAGACCCATAGATTAGAAATGTGGACATGGTTGTAACTCTTGTTTTAGCTAGTTTGTTTTGTTTTAACTAGCATGGATTTGGTATTGATTAAATATCTAAGTTATTATTATCCTTTTGGTTTGATAAACACTAGTAATTAATTAGATAATTTTATCAACCAGGATGTCTTCCAAAGCCTGCAGTACCGGTGTTCTTGATATCCCCTTACTGACTAGTGATAACTTCAAGAAATGGTTAGAAGAAATGGAAGTCTTCTTATGCCTCAAGGACTTAGATCTATGCCTTAGGAAAAAGAAACCTGCAGACCTGACTGACTCCAGCACTACAGTTGAGAAAAATGAACATGCTTCCTGGGAAACTTCTAATAGGAAGTCTATTGCAGTAATCAAGAGTGCACTGACTGAAACACTCAAGGACAGTGTTGATATTCCCGAAACTGCCACAGAATACTTACAGGCCAGTAGACCTATTATACTGATTAATTAGAACAATCTACTAAAATTTTATCATATCATTTTTTTTTTGGGAAATTTACGAAACACCCCCTGAAAAATGGGCCGATACTCAGATCACCCCCTCTACACTAATGGTGTTAGTCTGCTGTTAGTTATTGGTGTAAAAGGACTATTTTACCCTTGTACTAAATCATTAGAATTAAATTTACAATACTACCCTTTCCTTCATCTTCAACCTAATTTCATCCTCTTCCTCACACCTGCAACTCAATCTCAAGCATAAGTTCGCCGGAGAGAAGGGAAAAAAAAAACTTAGAGACAGCGGGTGGCAGCTGCTCCGATGGTGACTAAAAACGCTGAGAATGGATCAGACAAAAGAAAGAGAGAAGGTTTGAAATGATGAATTTGAAATTGTAACCTTACCAGCAACGGCGAAAACCGACGAAGTCAAGGCTTTCCCTCTAACCTTACCAGTGGCGGAAACCGACGATGACCGATGGGCTGCACTGACCATCTCATTTGCCTCGCCGTTGAGTCACCATCGGAGTAACTGCCACCCGCTGTCTCTTGGGTTTTAAAATACCCAGAGAGATTGTTCCAAGAACGGTAGTGGAGGAGGTGTTTGTTATGCTTTATTTACCTTATTTATGAGAAAGCAAAATCAATTGAAGCTGAAATTGTGAAACAGCTGAACACCCGTTTCAATTTCAAAATTGAAATTGTCTCGTCTGCTCGTCATTTTACCGTTTAAAACACCTTACTGCTATGCGAGAGAGTATTTCGAGTTTCAACTGTGAAACGCAGTGGAGGCGGAAGGTTTGCCCCTGTCTCTTTGATTATTGCCATCAGCGGCGGGGGAGAAAAAGATCTTGCTGCTATGTGGAGCGGCTGCATGTGAGTTTCAGGGGCGCACAATGCACAGGCTTGCAGATGGGTTGATTTTGCTGGGCGATGGTCGATGGGCAGGGGTAGCAATGGTTGAAGAGGGTTGCAACGATGGGTTTGGGCGCTGGGCTCGATTGCAACGATGGGGGCTGGGCGACACGAGTGGTGCGGTGCATGGAGGCTGATGTCCAGTATTGGTGTGTGGGGGCTGTGGTGAGGCTGATGCGATGAGTGAGTGTGGCGGAGATGTCGGTGCATGGAGGCTGATGTGTCAGGGTTGAAGTGTTATCTCACCGTCTCTGCTTCTCAGAGTGGAGTTCTTGCCGTTGCATTTTTTTTTAATTAAAAAAAAAAGAGTACATGTTGGGTTTTTAGGTCTAAGGGTAAAATAGTAATTATATTCTTCTCAAGGGTAGTTTAGGGTTTTCAAAAAATTTAACTAGCTAACTTCATCAGTTAACTAACGGTAGGGTCTAACTTGAGTATAGGGCTCTAATGCAGGGGGTGATCTGAGTATCGGCCCATTTTCAGGGGGTGTTTCATAAATTTCCCTTTTTTTCTTTTTCCGATTGAGTTATTCAATTGTCTCCTAATTTGATTCTTATTCTTAAACATGTGATCCTGTTGCAAGCTAATCTTCCACTAGAATTCCCTAGATCGGGTTTAGCACTACATTATCATGTTAAATCTCTGCAGGTTAAGGTCAGGGTCAAGGTCAGGGCTAGCTCGACCTTGGATGGCGAAACAGGGTTAGGGCCAATCAGGGCCAACCCGTCAGGCCCTAACCAATTAGGGCCAATCAGGGCAGGCTTGGGTTAGGCTTGGCCAGGTAAGGGTCAGGGCCTATGCCTCTCCCTAAAAAGAAATAACAAAAATAAAGGTTAATTTGTCAAGTAAAATAAAGGGTGCATCTATTTGTAACCAAGCAGGTTACAAACAGAATTTGTAACCGGTCTTTTTTGCCCTCCATTCAATGATGTGGTTAATAAATAGAAAGTCTAATAAGGTAGTTTCTCAATGTAATAGAGAGAGAGACACCACCGCAGCAACTACGTTTCTAATGGAATTTCTGTCATCTCTTGTCGCTCGCTCCCACGCTCACTCTACCGTCCTTCGTCTCTGACCGCGATAGCGGCAGTAGTTCCCTCATCCCTCTAAACCCTTCGTTTCTGAGTGCCCAGTTAGACTAATTAGTCCCCAAGTGAGCAGAGTAGCCAATGTCCACAGTCTCCACAGTCAAACTGCCAATGAGCACAAGGGCCGCTCATCACTGAAATTAGAGGCCAAGAGCTTTGTATCAAAAGAACCAGGTGCAACATTTCACCCATAGCTATAATGGAAGTCAGGCTTCTTGTCATATCAATTGTGTGGTAATCGCACAGTGCTTTTCTTTTCCTTGTTCATGATAGAAATTAATAGCAGTGGCAGCCGGTGCGAGACCATTAACCAAATACGTTCAATCAGGTTTCATTGGAAGCTCTGAGTTTCTCTTAGTTGCAGATCCACAGGTGGTGCAAACCCAAGAAGTTCTATGGTCGTGGTGCTGGTTCATGGTTTCAGAGGTCCTCCCATTAATCAAATAGGTCATGTGTCCAAGGTTTGATTTCTTCATTAATCTATTGGTTGGTAAATACTGTTTTAGTCATGGATTTCTTGTTCTTTATTAAAAGACAAAAGGTAATAATTATATTAGTCTTCTTTGCAATCTCATCTTGTCAATGTTGGTTGATGAGTTGGTTTTGAAATGAGGGAAAGGCTTTAAAGCCCGGGCTCTTGTCGTTGTTTCATGCGCTAACACATGTCGAGAATTTTTCGGGGGCAAATACTTTCCGGGCTTCAGCCAGCCTGGGTATCCATTGATCTATAGGCGGAACATTTTCTGAGTCTTAAGTCTTGAGTTTCACTTGAGGTAGAGGGAGGAAGTTCGCCATGGGTTGGAGGGGTTTGTCAGAAATGGATGCGAGGGCAGGGGGCGGGAGTTGCTGGCAGCAGGAACTGTGAAGGGGGAAGGGAGAGCTGAAGCTAGAGCCAGGGAGAGAGGGAGAGGAATAGCCGGAGGGGATATGGAGGGGAGGGGAGGGAGTTGGAAACGAAGAAGAAGGGACGAGGGAGAGGGGAAAGGAGTAGGAAATTACAAAAACACACCGACAGAGTGATATATAGAATTAAGGGTGAAAAAAGGGTACAAAATATGATTACAACATTGTGTTGTAACCAGGTCGGTTACAAACAGCTCTGCCCTAAAATAAATAGGGAAAAAAGAGCTGACAAGTAAAATAAGGAAGAGATATAGGACAGACAGACAGAGAGAGAGAGAGAGAGAGAGAGAGAGAGAGATGGCCTGTGATCACTGAGCACCGGCATTTTAAAACCCTATCAGTAACTTTGAGCGTCAAATCTCCATCTCTCTCATGTTGTCAACCTTGCTGTAGGCTTGGAGCTACTCTCTGTAGCATTTATTTTTTTGCTCGGCGGAATCCAAAAAAGTAATTTTTCTTTGTAGTTATATATGCTCCTTCACTCCCTTGCCCTTTCTGTTTTTGCTAATTGCAAGATGCAGTGCATCCCTCAATTGCTTGATACCCATGAGAACTATCTTATTAGTAGTATTTCCAACCAGTTGCTGAAAAGGATTTTGACTTTTAGGTTTGTACAAGTTCCTGTTATGTGCATTCGTTTGGAAAAATATCGTTTTCTCTTGGTAATTGGTTGCACTAGCAGAAAAGCATCAGAAAACTAGTAGGTTTTGGTTCGTAGTTCATGTATTCATTATTTTCCGTAAGAAGGAAAGCATGATGTTTCTCCACAATTGTTTATACTAGATGAGTGACCTTAGAGCCTGGAAGTGTTTAAGGTGAAAGAGCATTAGTTTAAACATCATAGCATTGATACTTTCTCTATTTGTGTTTCAGTGACTTTGTTTTTGAATGTATCTGACTCTTTGTTGCATTTTTTTATTGTGCTCAGATGAGTATATTGATGCAGTGGAGGTCGCCAATACGACATGTCTCATCAGATCGTTCAGATTCTCCGGTGAGGAGGAGGAGTCCTCCTCGGAGAGAAAGGTCACCTGAGAGGCGCAGAACCTCTCCAAGAAAGAGGTCACCTGTTAGAACCATTTCTTCTCACAGGGGGAAGTCACCCTTGAAAGAGAAATCAACTCGTGGTAGGTCTCCAAAACCTGGAAGGTCGGTCTCTCCTGTATCACGTTCTTCTCCACACACAAAACGCCTGAAAAGAGCTCAGGCTGAGCACGAGGCTGATAGATTTACTGACAGGGAACGTCAGCGGAATAATGTCAGGGAAAGTGATAGGGGGAGACATAAGGAAAGGGGTGTGGAGAGGGAAGCTCCCAGTGACAGGGAACGGGGTGTAGACAAGTAAATTCTAAGTGAGAGAACTGAGAGGAGTGTTAGAAGTGAGAGGAGATCAGCAAGGGATAGAGATGATAAAGGTTCATCTAGATCAAGACATGGCCGGTCAACCTCACCAACTGATCGTGGTCACAGGAACAGACACAGTTCCCGTTCACCTCCGAGTGCCGGAGCACGCCATGAGGTGTCTGGTGGTATCCACTCCTTCCTCCAGTTCTTCATTACTAATATATGTTTCCTTGCACAAAATCTGAATCAACATTTCCAAGTTAATTAGTTCAAACAATCTCAACCTTTTATTGTGTAAAAGCCCTGTTTGATAGTTGTTCTGCCTATATATTTCATCATAAATGTTATAGAACCTCAGTAATGATATCAGAGGTATGAACTAAACCATTGTATAGAAATTAATGTTTGACATGTTTTATTTGTTTGAGCGCCACTAGTATACAGCTATGTATGATAGCCACTACTGCAATGTTGATTTTGTTCTCTTTCATTACTGTTGGTACCTTTAGCCCATATTTTTTGCTCTAATTGTTCGTTTGTGCGTGTGTGTCTCTGTGTATTTTACTGTTTTTATGTGATGGTTATTCTTTTAACTTCAATTGAATTCAGAATAATTGCAGAAAAGTTCTTTATTTTTTGGGTTTGAAACCCCTAGGCCTTAACATAAAAATTAATAGAGAGCAGCAGATTCTTTTTGTACTAGTGTCTGTTACTATGGTTGATAATGAATGCACACCATTTATTCTTCACCTTTTGGTGCTGCCTGAAGTCTAACCAGTGGTCAAATTTTATTTTGTTTCAGGTAGCATACCCAAGAGGATCTGAGCAGAGCTGGTGAGTTGCTGGTTGAAATTTAAATATTTACATTAAAGTATTGTTTGGATATTCTTAACAGTGAATGGATCCATGGACATTTTCACTCATCAATAACAAGAAGAATAGAGAAGTTTCTATCTGTTCAAAAGAAAAAAAAAGTTTATATGTGCCACTTTCTTAAACCACCTGAACATCATTAATTTATTTATGATTTTAAAATCAAAAGTAAGGAAAGAAGCCATGTCATTAGAAGGGCTTTGTTGTTAAGAACATGGTTCAAGATTTCGCGAAATATCGTCGATATATCGGGATATTTTGGAAATCTCGACAGTACCAAGACGAAATGGCAAGGGGAAATGGAAAAAGTTCATTTTTCGGTGATATTTCGTGATATTTCTTGTGAGTTGTGAACTTGTGACTTTGTGTATTGACTATTGACTATTATGGAGTTTATGAGTTATGACTTATGAGTTATTTTTGTTTCATTACTTTGTTTAAATTTCTTACATGTCTTTTAGTACCTAATCACTGTGTATTTAACTATTTATACATCAGGGTCGGCGACCGTATACTGTCAATCAAGGGTGCAAACCCAAAACACCACTTTGAGTTCATTTTTTTTGCAATATGAAGGTTTAAATGTGTTTATTTAGCTTAAATAAGGGTGTACATGAAGTATTGGGCCTTAATATGGCCAAAAACCCACCGAGATGGAGTGCCGAAATATGGCAGAAAAAATACCATACTTCTGCGATATTTCGGTATATTTCGGCCATCTCGACCAGCTCGAGATACCGAGATATCGCGAGATTTTAAACTATGGTTAAGAAGGCTGAAGTATGGGGTCACTCATTAAAAGGAAAGCGTTTCAACCCTTGTCTTGCTGCAGGACTGAAGTAAGTCCTATTTCAGGTTTTGTCTAGCCTGAAGCCTTTTGGAACTAACACATAAACATTTGTTGATGAATGATACCAATAATTGTTGGTAGTTGGTACCAGTCTTCAAAACTTTAATAGAAATGGTCGAAATATTCGGTTTCAATGGACCTCGAAACGAAATCGCTGCAAAATACAAAGAATACTAATATTTGTTGAAATAAGCAAAACAAAATGATCGAAATGTCAAAATTTGGTCGAAGTAATTGAAATGTCACATTCTTTCATATAAAATACCAAAATCTGAGTCGAAATGAGTCAAAATTGGCAAAATGATTTGAAATTAGGGAAATAAGTTGAAATCGCTAGAATGCTTCTAATTTTTTTAAAACTTACAAGCCTTTGGGGATTCAAACCTTTCCCAAACTCATTTAAGCTCTCACAACAAGATTGCAAAGAGATATTTTCTGTTGACACTTCAAGAAAGAAGTTTGTTCTTAAAGCATAGTATCTTGGTTCAAAAGTGTTTTTTTACTAGATTTGAGGAATGTTTGAATGCTTACACTAGCAAAATAGGGTGCAAAATTATTCTTATCACTTTATTTATTTTATTATTATTAGTACATGTATATTTATACTTAATAAGCATCGCTTTAAGTTTTGTTTCAAAATTATTAGTATTTCCCTTATTTCCCCTCATTTTTCTTCATTTCCCAAAATTGTACCAAATTTTGACCTATTCCGTTGCAATCTCAAACCTCGGTTGGTACATGCACAGATGTTGCTGTTACCTTGCTGTTTGTGTCATTTGTTACTGTGAGAGGTTCACAATTGATACACTATATTTGATAGCCTTGACATGGCTTTTGCTAATGAGGTTGCATACCTGAGCAGGGATGAGGATAAGGACTCAGTAGCTAAAATGAAGGCTACTGAGGAGGCCCTGGAAGAAAAGCAAAAGGAAGTGACTGTACTTGGTCCCACAGCTGATTATATTATAGTTTCTTCAAATTAGTTATAATATTTTGTTATTTGCTCCAAGAACATGATTTGGAGTTTCTGATTAGTTGGAAGCTATATTATGGCCTGAAGAAATTGAGCTGAAGTTCTAAATAACTTGAAAGAAAGTGGAAAATTATGAGTAATCTTATTCTGCTACCTTGACTTAGAGGAGTGGTCCTTTTTGTTTAAAATTATTTACAATATACTTTATGTTGTTATTCATTGTTTCCTGCCTACTTGTTCCTTACCCTTTTGTGTTGTGAAATGCAGCAAAAACCTTCCTTTGAGCTGTCTGGGAAGCTTGCTGCTGAAACAAATCGTGTTAGAGGTGAGATTCTCAATGACATGTATCTTTAATCAGGATCAAAATTCCTATGTCCACATGGCCCGTTTTGTTTCAGTCTAAAATATTTTACAGGTATTTACTTTTATGTATACCAAAAAGAACCGAATTTTGCTCAAGCCATGGAAAAGGAGGAATCCTTCACTGATGGCCATCATTGCACTTGGATGGGTGCCAGTGAACAGTGAAGGGCATTTTGGATCTCTACCAAATAGGGGAGGAGGGAGTAATAATGACTCTAGATTCATGGGTGTTTCCTTCACTGTGGGTGAAAGAAAACTTTCTCCTAAAAAAAATTGGAAACAACCTCCAATTTATTTTTGAAAGAAAAGTTAATGGTAAATTATCAATCATACCATTGACACCCATGATGGACCCAATTATATGGATGGAGTCCTTTACTCAATCTACCTTGTCTAAAAGTGTTTTCATGTTCAATTATAAAAAATACAAAGCACAAACAAATACAAAATAAATTTATAATTACAAATGATTTTTTAGGAAAATATTTTGCTTTGGAATGAATGGAGCTGAAGCGGAACCCGAGTAACAAGACCCTATTTAGGTTCAATGGGTCCACCCAAGAGTTAAGCAACTCAAATAACAGGTATGAGGACAATCTTGTAATTATATGGAACAATATAGGACCCTTTTAAGCTAACAATGAAATCAGGACATGGAGGTAAATGTAATTTAAAAGGCAAGGACTATATTGGAACAAACTTTATAAAAAGGACAAAACAGAATTTCAATTAAGAAGGGGGTATTTATGTAAATAACGAGACCCTTTCTTCTTCCTCACGATAGGAAGAAGAAACCAGCGGTAGGGGAAGGCTTTCAATTGGAAGTTTTCTCTCACCTGTTCATCATTCGACCTGAGAATTAAAACAATGAATTGGCTTTCCCAACCTCTTAAGGACATCCAACTTCAATCCAAGCAACCAACTACGAAACCAGTAACTATTTCCTGCAACCATGGTTTGGCAGTGGTCTGCAGAACCAGCAACGACCTCTGGTTTGATCTCAAAGCAGGGATGGGATTTGTGTCTCAGCTCCTAAGATCCGAATTGCTCTAGAGTGAAGACTCTCTACCCAGAACAGGAGATTGAACAATGAATTGGCTTTCCCAACCCTCTCGAGGACATCCAACATCAATCCAAGCAACCAACCACGAAACCAGTAACTATTTCCTGCAACCAGGGTTGCGGTGGTCTGCAGAACCAGCAACAACCTCTGGTTTGATCTCAAAGCAGGGTTGGGATTTGTGTCTCAGCTCTTAAGATCCGAATTGCCCTAGAGTGAAGACTCTCTACCCAGAACAGGAGATTGAACAACCCTCTCTCAGCCCTACCAGTTCGGCAGTAGCATAAGAACCGAATATTATAAGGAAGAAGAAGAATAGAAGAACAAGAGGAAAAGAGAAGAAGTAGAAGGCGACGAACAACAGAGGAAAGGAAGTAAGAGAGAGAAACACACCAGATAGGGGAGTCTCGGATCTGCTTGAAGTAACTGAGAAGAGAGAAGGGGGAAGCACACTTAGCCAGCTGGCTGTTCTGGCCACGCAGACAACATTCAAACCAATTTACTATTCCATTCATCTAATCCACTCCCACGATGGTGATTACAAGCATATAAAAGAAAAATAAGAGACTCCTACAAATAGAAACTAACACAACATGGAAATTAAAGCAATTAGGAAACTTGAAATAGTAAACTATCACCTAGTGTCTAACTCTATCTAAAACTCCATAATTAAAAATTACTAAAAATCTCAATAATATAAATGAATAAAATCCTAAAATATCCTCCAAGATCAAGACCCAAATTTGGACCCGGTTCTCAAACAAGCTCAGCCCGGTCCAAGTGCTCCGGCATCAGGAGCCTATTGGGATTTGGAGAACTTCTTATAGAGTTGCTTTTGCTTGTTTTCAGTTTTTTGGGGCGTTAAATAGGTTCTGATGGTAACCTCGTTGCTGTCTTTACCTGTTCTCTACTTTCTGGAATCTAGATAATGTTAAAAATCATGAAATGGTTGTGGTTTGATTTTTTACCTGTGAGGAATGTATTTCTTTGGCTGTAGTCTGCATGTCTGCAGTGTGAAAGGAAGAGCAATGACTCTGTCACTTGACTTCTTCCGAAGAAGGTGATGGATGAGGTCCATATCTGTCTTCTGACATTTAGGAGAGATTGTCATTCTTGTCTCAGCTATTTTTCCCTTGCCCTTTGTCCAAGAAGGCTCCAAAATCAATTCATACAATAATTGTTAATATCCTGTTAATCCTTGTTAATTTGAAGTTTCTATCTTTCAGGTGTAACATTGCTATTTAATGAACCACCTGATGCTCGGAAACCAGATATAAGATGGCGTCTGTACGTTTTCAAGGGCAGTGAAGTGTTAAATGGTAATGATGTTCAGTAACTTATTTCCTTAACTTAATATTCCATAAATATATTCTATCAATTGAACAGTTGCATAAAAACCCATTGGACAGAAAAATATTTATGAAACATTCTAGAAGGGTGATTGTGCGTATGTTAATGAAGTCCTAGATTGGTAGGAGACCAACTAGGAGCCAGTAAACCCGGATCTGTAATGAACAGGTGAATTTGTTAGGTTAAAATAGGGTTTTTGGTGAAATTAGGGTTAGGGTTTGGATCGAATGCTATAGGGGCAGGTGTGGAGAGATTGAACAAAAAAAGAAGGGATTTTGCTGGCTGGTTTGGTCTGGGCAGAATTTAGGTTATGGGAATGTTGTTCAGTGATGGAGGGATGTTGTAGTTTGAATGGAGTAATGGGAAAAGAGCTTGGTTCGAGTATTCCAATTGGGCAGGAGAATACTCGATCCAATTATAGGAAGGTGTTGTTAGCTGAATGGTTTGTTAAGAATTTTGGGAGATGGGATGGTTTCAAGAGATGGGTGGGAAAATTAGGTTTTTGGGGTGGTTCGGAATTATTAGGAGAAGAATGGGTATGGATGGGATGATTCTAACTTACTGTTGTTGCAAGGGCAGCTCAGTTGGTTAGAGGATCTTGAATAATTCTTGAGTCTTGATTTTGAAAATAGAAAGAGATCTTTAAAGAACTTGAAGGAGAGCTTCAAAAGAACCACCTGGGCTTCACACTGCAAGGTGTCAATCAGATCAAACACCGATCTCACCAGCCTTGATCAAACACAAGA
Organism: Telopea speciosissima; assembly: GCF_018873765.1. Classification (NCBI taxonomy): domain Eukaryota; kingdom Viridiplantae; phylum Streptophyta; class Magnoliopsida; order Proteales; family Proteaceae; genus Telopea; species Telopea speciosissima. The sequence continues at coordinate 2,235,269 of NC_057922.1, forward strand.
CAAAAATTTTCAATGTAGAAGAAGAGCAGCAAAAGCTTTCATTAATATAAAATTTCGTGTTCTATGCTTGTCCACCTTACAACCTTTTATAAAAGACACAAAAATAGACTCATATTCTTAAAAGGAAAGGCCTAACCGAATCCTTAACCTATTAGGTAACTTAAACTGACTAGGAAACTGAAATACTAAAGGAAATAGACTTAAAACATGGCTGGACTTGTAGAGTCCTAATCCAGCTCAACAAAATAACAATAAAATAGTATGACCACTTAAGTTGTCACATGACCACTTAACCAAGTCACATGATTACTTAAGTGATCACATGACCACTAACCAAATAAAAAGAAATATAGTAACTAATTCCGTATGTAGCCTTAGTACCCATATTTTAGGCCCATAAAAGCGGCCTATTACATAGAAAACCCATGGGATCAAAGGCCCAAAATGTATATTACCCAATCCTAGACTTATTCTTAATAAGTCCATTTCGGTGATGAATCTGCATCATATGTGTACCCTCTTCTCTATTCCCCTGCAACTCTAATTCTCCCCATGTTTTCCCCCTTCTCCTAACCGGTCCTCCACCAATTTGGTATCAGAGCCAAAGATTACCATCTCCCTCTCTGTCAATCTCTTTCATCTCATCTCATTGTCCTTCCTTATATTCTTTTCTCCATTGCTATTCACCATCACACTAGTACTCCCATCTCCTTCGCATTTTCCGTACCACCCCTACTCTTCCTCTCCTTCAACTCCACTGATACCCCAAACATAGCAACCCCCTTGTAATTCCCCCATACAAAAAAAAAAAAAAAAACTCGCGATTCCCAGAAAACACCGCCTCCCTCTGTGACCGATCGCACTTTCTTCCCCTTATAGGGTTGCACACAGTTAAATAAAATAAAGGAGAAAGAAGAGAAGCGAGGGCGAGAGTGAGACAAATAACAAAAAAAGAGACACGAGAGGCCTCATACCTAGTTTCAGAAGACACCATTGCTGGTTCGAACCTCCCCCAATGAACAGGATTTTTTGAGCTTGAGCCGAACTGGACATTGCTCCTGTCGGTTTGCTGGTTTACATTTGTTCTGACTCCTCGTCTGCGATGAAGTTGAAATCGAACTCAACTCTCATCCGCGGCCATTGGTTCGAACATGACCTCCATCTACCACCGCTGTTTAGAAGTCAAGCTTTTGATTGAATTCGAACTCCGTTGGCTATCTCTACTCTCCTCTATCGCAACTCTTTCGTTGGATTCCTTCCCTAGTTCGACGGAGGCTTCGAGAAGTTGCAGATTCCAAAATAAAAAACTATCCTCTAGCGCCTACCGGTAACACGATATACACCCCACCTTTTTTTGCGATTTGACCTTACTGTCCCTCCCTTTTTCTCTTACTCCCTTCTATCCCATAATTTAACTTGTATCCACGTTTAACCCTTTCCCGTTTACATTATACTTGTGTTTATCATTGAAATTTCCATATTTACACCTCTGCCATCCTCTTATAAATTCCCATTTGTTTATTGTTTTGCCATTCGGTTTGTCTTTGAGTGTTCTCTTGCTAGTGATACAAGGGAAAATTACGTGTACACCCCCTGTACTTTGCCTAAAGTATTACTCAACCTGAAGTTTCAAAAATCACACTTGTACACCCCTCCTATTTATAAAAAAACTACAAAATTTACCGTCTGTTAGAATGTGATTGTTAAGTGATGATGTCATCACTGATTTTCATTTGAAATGACCATTCTACCCTCTTCAGGCAAAAAAAAAAATAGAACTCAAATTCGATGTAGTTGAAACCCCTCATTCGTTAAAAAAAAAAAAACTCGTCCTTCCTCGGAATGGGAACAAAATAGGGGATGAAACCATGCATACCAGCGACCACCACTGCACCATGCGGTCAAAACATGGGATTATACCCTTATCATCGAGCACTGGTTGGGAAGCGATGCAGAGGTAGTGGAGCTGTTCCATAGGTTGTGTCAGGAGGTGGTGTATGACATCAACGACAACGATCTCTCTCGGTTGTCTGTCGGAGGTGAACCGATACCACAACCACAGGTGGGACGCATGGAAGGCTAGCTTGAAGCATAACTACTTCAACAATACCTGGGCCATCATCTCCGTCTTTGCTGTTGTCTTCTTGTTGCTTCTCACTTTGGCACAGAGCTTTTACAGCGTTTATGCATACTACATGCCAAACCCTTTAAAAAAAAGCTGCTGAAACCCTTATATATAAGGTTTTAAAAATCAAAAGAAAAGATTAATCCCAATTCTTTGTTTATTACTGACCCCAATAGATCGATCGATTCTGGGAGAAATCATATAATAGGAAATTCTTAATCGGACACTATACAATTGAGTTTTTAAACCTTGCTTTAACTAGTGACATTGTTTGATTTCTTATAGTACCTTACAACAAGAAGGAATTAGGGTTATTGGTGCAATTTCACATTTTTCAAATGGCGACCAACCTTCTCCCTCTCTAGCTCTGCAACTCTCTCCTCTTCCCCCTGACCCTCTTAGTTTCCCTCACTCTGCCACCGGCGAAAGCAGAGCTAGAGAGGGAGAAGAAGGTCGGTTGCTAGAGTGGGGGAGGGGACTCAAACACACAAGGGTATAAGAGTCATTTCATGTCTAAAGGTAGGGGTGGAGACTCAGACACATGAGGGTATAAGAGTAATTTCATGTCTAAAGTATACTTCACATCATCACTTAACGTTGAGATGTTAACAGACTGTTAATTTTCTATTCTTCGAAAAAATACAGGGGGTGTACAAGCACGATTTTTGAAACTTCGGGTTGAGTAGTACTTTAGGCAAAGTACATGGGTTGTACGCGTAATTTTCCATTCATATGAAGGGGAAACTGATGCAAAATTTTATACCCTCACTATCATTGTCAATTTCATTCAGACAATGATGGAATCTATGCAAGCTTCGATTAACTGACTGGTGGCTTCTGAGAAAGGAAAGAGTCCCATGCTATTTGTGGATTCTTCCAACTCCGTCTCCCAAGACTTGTTACCCATCACCCCACCACCACCATTATATGTGGTTGGACGATATAAAGATAGAGTGGACAAAGCAGATAGATTGGATGGCATTGATTTTTATGGGGACCACAACCCCGAGTTATATCTTGATTGGGTTCATAGTTTGGAAATTTCTTCAGATGGTACAAGTGTACAACTTGACAGAGGCCAATAAATTGATATTTGCAGAAGGTAAGTTGGAAGGAATGGTTTGGGTCTGGTGGGTCAAACACTAACAACAGAACCGGACTCGAGGTCTTAGGCAAGTTACTACATGGGCTGAGGTGCGAAATGCGATGGATTGGAGATTCCAACTGGTCGATTACAAGCAAGGTGTACACCTTAAATTTGTGCAGTTGAGACAGGATAGTATGTTAATTGCCCAAGTTCTATTATTTAGCCACTCATTCTGAGTTTGAGTTTGACGAGGAGGTCTAATGTAGTCCTATGTAGGTAGGAGACCTACTAGGAGCTAGATAACAGGATCAATAGCAAAAGGGTTTGCTGGTTCGAATGGACAGCACTAGGTTTTAGGTTAATTCTAGGATTTAGGATGGGAATTTGGGAATGGGTCTTATACGGCTTTAATATGCAGGTCTAGGGGGTCATTATGGGATAAAAATAATTGGATTTGGTTAAGTTTAAAATTCCTGCAGAATTAGGGTTAGGGTTTCGGGTTCTAGGAATTAGGAAATAGGCTGAATTTAGGGTTTCTAATGGTCAGATGGGACTCAAATTGGGATCGAGTGTAGGAGGGAGAGGGAAGGATGTTTGCTGGAAGTTTGGCACAGATCTGATGGTTGGAAGGTGAATGCTTGGGGATCAATCTAAAATTCGAAGGAATAGTTGCAGGTTTTATGGAGGGGATGGAAGGCTGGCTGTAGTGATCTGATTGGGTCGCTGGGAAAGGATGGATTAGGTTAGAGGATGAAGAGGGGAAGGATACATGTAGGAAACTAAAATTACTTACTGGTTTGATCTCCTTCAAAGGCAGCAGCAGCAGCAGCTTGAAGAAGCTCAATTGAAGAAGAAGAAAAACCTCCCGGTACTGGACAGACGCAAGGAGTCGTGAGAGTCCACTCACCCTTCACCTTGAGATCCACAAGGCAACACTCACACACGGGAGCAATGGCAGTAGCAGCAAAGCAGCGACGAAATTGTATTTTTAAAACTCAAAATTATGTGGGGGGAGCCTCCAATGTTTTCTATTAATAATAAGAGCCTAAGGGCCAAATTCTAATACAATTTAAATTCTTTCTCTCTTCCAAAATTGTAGAAGGAGTGTGAGTCTAATAAACAACTTAAAACAAAAGACCTATTTACCCTAACAACTTAAAACACTTTCAATAGCTGAGATTCCTAAGTAACTAATAGGATATAAGATCCTACTAGCCAATAGGAAGTTAGGAACACTTCACTTAAATCGGACCAAATTGAACCAATTGGATGCAACCAATTTGAGCCAGTTCAATTACAAAACAGAAAATAAAACTAAGTATAGCTGAAATAAACTAAGTATAGGCTATACTAAGGCTCCTACTATAACCCTAGGTTTAGGGTGGCTACTTCAAATCGAGGAGGCTTGGATCTACATCAAGGTCTTTGTGGCATAGTTTCGCAATGGCTTGCATCCACAGATCAGTGCCGCACTTGCAGGAAGTAGATTGCTTACCATGGAGGAAATAGTTCAGGTGGCATATCGAGTTGAGGAAAGTTTGAGGAAACCTTACACTCGAAGAACTTTTACTGACACATATTCTAGTGATGGATTGGAGATTCCAACTGGCCGATTACAAGCAAGGTGTACACCTTAAATTTGTGCAGTTGATATAGGATAGTATGTCAATTGCCGAAGTTCTATTATTTAGCTACTCATTCTGAGTTTGAGTTTGACGAGGAGGTCTTTGTGGCATAGTTTCGCTATGGCTTCCTGATATAGATTTATCACCAAATTGGGTTTCTTTTATTAGGAATAAGTCTAGGGTTGGGTTATATACATGTTGGGCCTTTGATCCCATGGGTTTTTTGTGTAATATGCCACTTTAATGGGCCTAAAATATGGGTACATAGGTTGCATACAGGATTAGCCCTATACTTAGTTTATTTTCATGTTTTTAATGTTTTAAATTGAACCGGTTCAACCAATGGTTCAATTTAAGTGATTTTATTAGTTTTTCTTTTAGTTGTTTAGTTGGGTTGGATTAGGACTCTATTTTGAGTCTATTTCAGTTTCCTAGTCAGTTTAATCTAGCTAATAGGTTAGGGATAGGATTAGGCCTTTCCTTTTTAGTGTCTAAGTCTATTTTTGAGTCTTCTATATAAGTTTGTAAGGGAGGTCAGTGCCGCACTTGCAGGAAGTAGACTGCTTACCATGGAGAAAATAGTTCAGGTGGCATATCAGGTTGAGGAAAGTTTGAGGAAACCTTACACTCGAAGAACTTTTACTGACACATATTCTAGCGGTGATAGCTCCCGCCCACACTAGTCATTTTCTCAAGAGAAGTCAGCTTCAGTTAGTAAACCACAGGCTAGGGCGCCTACCTGACCCATTCGTCCTTACTCCCCACCTCGGCGAGGTTTAAACAGACCTTATTCTCCACCTCGACGTGGATATGGCAAAAATTCGGTGATGCCGAAAGCAGCTATTCAATGCTTCACGTGCAAGGGGTACGAACATATGGCTGCTCAGTGCCCGAATCGGTTGGTAGCTTATATTGACAAGGACAACTTCATACCATTTGTACCGGAAGAGCAACGGACAACATAGATAGTTAATTTGGAGGCTGAGCGTGAGATTATTGAGGTCGATGATGATGATAGTGATGACGAGCGTCAGCATTGCTAATGTTATTCATCCTCTCTTGGCTACATAGAAGGTTTCCGATGAGGAAGCTAAAAATTGGCGTCGTAACAGTATTTTATAGACTAGAGTGCGATGCAATAACAACTTGTGTACTATGGTGATTGACCCAGGTAGTTGCACCAATGTTGTCGCTGAAGATGTTGTTTACAAGTTGGGTTTGAAGATGGAACCTCATCCGAATCCCTACAAGGTTGTGTGGGTGAACAACACAAATCTCAAGATTAATGAAAGGTATTTGCTCACATGTTCCATTGGTGGATTGATTCATCAGGTGTAGTGTGATGTCCTCCGTTTGAAAGTCTGCCACATTCTTTTGGGACGTCCATGGTTGGATGACAAGAAAGCCCAACACTGTGGTTATGAGAATACCTATTCCTTTCAGCATGGTGGGCTTGAGATGAAATAAAAAGACAGCTGATACATTTCACCTATGGCGAGTTGACTCGGACGGCATACTTGGACCTCATCCGAACTTTTCAAAGGAGGCGAACTCATGTAGACGCCTTAGCCTGGCTCGACTGACATGACCCACTTTGGAGGCCCAAACTAAGGATTGATACTAAACCGGTTTTCTGGTCTGGCAAAGGCTGGTTGTTTACTTAGGATGCACTCTTTTAATCTATTTTATTTTATTTGAATGGGTAGATTACGTAGGGATTACTTTGGGTAGTTTCCTATTTGGTATGGCTTACTTTGTTAGGTTCTTCTTTAGGTCCTTTCCATTTTTAGATAGGTTTCTATTTCTATGTAAGAGAGTTTTCTCTATATATGCATTGTAATATGGTAGATGAATTCAGAATTGAATATTGAAATTGATAGTATGTTCAAGAGAGTGATTGTGCGTGTGTGTCCCCTCTTCTCTCTTCCCCTACAACTGTGATTCTTCCCATGTTTCCCCCCTTCTCCTAACCGGCCCTCCACCATGTTGCCAGTGATTGAGATGCTGTGAAGAATCTCTATTAAAATTTGAATATTATTGTAGCAAAGAAAATTTCTGATTGTGGGGGTAGTACAAATTTCCACTAGCCAAAGTGCCAAAAACTTTCCAAGCCTCTAATTTTGCCTGTAACTTTGAAAGGGGTAGTGGAAAACCAAGAAATCACCATCTATTCTTCAATGACATTTAATTCTCCTTTGACCTCTTCATTTCCTTCTCCAACTTTTTTGCTGAAAGTCGTAAAACTTATCATTGAAGTTGATTTTTTTTTCTTTTTTTGGGGGGGGGGGGGTGGTTGGGGAAGAAGTTTTGTAGTGTTTTGATCAAACTCAATTGCCTTATTTGCCACAACTTGGGCCAAGTCTACCATTGCAAAGTTTGTACCATGAGGACTCGTTTAATTCTGGGATAATTTATTTCTGCTCAAATCTAACATTTAATCTTTCTGTTGTGTACCTTCGTATTGTAGTGCTGCCCTTAATCTGTGACCTCATAGTTTTTGACTAAGAAGACATTCTAATGGGCAGAATCCCTATATGTGCACCGCCAAAGCTGTTATCTTTTTGGTAGAGAAAGGAGAGTGGCAGATATCCCAACAGATCACCCTTCCTGGTGCAAGCAACATGCTAATTGTTCCATCTTATTTTATGTCTTGTTTCTGGAATTATTCTGTACTTTATTTACTTTTTCATTTTTTCAGGCAAATGGAGAAAGAACAAACTGATGGAACATTAACAAAGCAAGTAAGGTAAGAACGAGCGAGTTTGTATTCTCTGTGAGCAAGTTCTGTAATCTATTACTTTATACCTGCCATTTTCTTTGATATTTAATTCCCTGATGCTAATTGCTTATCTGCATCTGATTTCCTGGCCTTACTTAATGGACCTTGTAAGCACAATGGAACCTTTATTAATGTAGGTTGATTTCATTGTCTCCTTTATATTACCTTGTGTGATATAGATGGATATCTTAGGTCATCTTGATTCTAATTTCTCCTTAACATGTGTTTTTTCTTGGTGCAGGATAATCGTGTTGAACCTCAACGTTATTATGAACTTATTGAAAAAGACACTATTAAGTTTGGAAATAGTAGGTAGGCCATGAATAATATCCAGGTTATACTTGTCCAATCACATGGACTCATTATACATGATTTTTCTTCGGACACACACACATACACACTCACATTTTTCTCTGTTGCATTGAGAATATCTAAATAAGGCCCTATCTTTATCATGTTTCGTTCATAATCGTTGATAACCTAACTAGCATATTTATTACCTTGAAATTATGCTTTTTGACATTTCATTGGACTTTAGGGTTTGGTCACAAATAGAGCACCTAGAAAAATTTCTTTGAATGTTGGAGCAGGATTGGTGAGGGTTTCTCCTTTGCCTGCCTGATCTTGATTCAAAACCAAGATTTGTTCTAGTTTATTATCTGCAAGACCTCTCTATTTATGGCTGGAGTTTTGATGCTGAATCATTTCTACTTGGAATATGCTGACTGCTAACAGAGAACCCGTCTGCAAACATTGCAAAAGACGTAGTTTCTGTTTTATTAGTGGGAAAAAAAAAGTAGCCTTTGAGGCTCTTGTAATGTGACAAATGCTAGTCTTGATGCTTAGGCAGCTATTACTTCATATGGGCTGTATCCTTCTATATCGGTTCACCTTTCTAGGTATTATATTAATTTGTAAACATGGTATCCTTGCTTTGCTGGAGCGTGGGAGGTGAGATTGGAGAAATTGAAGTATAGGGCAAGCAAAAATATTTTTTAAAGGGGAGCAATTTTATGGTTTCCGTCATTTTTTTAGTTGTCATGAATATTTAGTTTTGTACCTTCTGTGTTTTAACTTTTAAGTATGTCAATAGGCATATTAACATTCCCTACAATGAATAGTGGGAAATATTTTGTACCCCCCCAAAAAGAAGAAGAAGAAGAAGCAATGACACATCATCATACTGTTCTAATAAGTTTTGCCCATCCTGTACAATGTATTTGCTAATTATGAAAATAAGATAAAAACCTCATAATAATTATTGTTCCCAGATATGGATGTGCTAATCCTGTTCCATTCCTTAGCTCACATCCAACTCCGTTAGACTTTTTGATATACATCATAGAGTTAACTTAGTGTGCTTGCTTTTCATATTTGAACCATTTCTTGATTTGTGCACAAAATCCTTGTGTAAATCCATCTTGCCTTGAAATTATAAAAAAAAAGAGCCTTGTGGTGAACTGACCTCCAGAATGGGTTGGATGTTTCTTCACAAAATAACAATCTTTACTGCTGCATTTCTAATATTGATGGTGGTCTTGGAGGCGTCAGCCCTCCATTTCTAGTAAGTGTGGCTAGAGAGCATATTTGTTGAGATATGTAACTGATTTGGTGGTTTGTTTTGAATCTTTAGATGCCAAAATCCAAAACCTTCCAGGTAATGGGCCAACGTGCAGCATGATATTCTTCCAATTCTAGGATACCCCCACTACATATATTTATTGGTGGGGGGTGGGTGGATCTATTTTGCCAATGATGCTTCGTGCTGTTTTGTGTTACTTCATGTACGCTTTGAGAAGATAGCCTGGGTGGTACTAAGAGAATTGTTTGAGTGATGGCTGGGAAGAGAGAGAGAGCGAGAGAGGTTTTTCAGGAAAAACCTCTGAAAAAGCTAATCACTCACTAGTCACACCTGGGTCTTTATTTGCCATCTCTGTTCTCTCTCTACCACTCTCTTTTTCTTCTGTCTCTGTGGGTTGGTTTATTTGGGTCATCTCTGTTTTTCCGCTTATCCTCTCCACTTCACACCTCGTCAGGTATTATCTCGAGATGGGTGTCCAAGATAAGACCGCTACCTATCTGATTCTTCTTGTTCTCAACTGAGCTTTTCTGGGTTAGGGAGAGTTTCGGATGTGGGAGAGAGGAGGCTCTCTTGGAGGAGAGAGCCTGCCTGAGAGGATCTGGAAGCATCGTTTCAGTGCTCATAGAGAGTGCCCAAGGCTCTAGTTGTTATTGTCCCTTGTAGTTCTTTCAATCTTCCGTTGATCTGCTTTGTTTGTTTGGCCTTTTTTAAAAAAAAATCTTTTATCTTTGGTTTTTGGGTTGGATATATATGTGGCGCTCTCGATTAAGGAGTCTAAACAGATGGATTCTAGCAAGTGTGTCAGATATGCGCCTGAGCAGGTTGAGGCTTTGGAGAGGGTTTGCTCGGAATGCCCCAAGCCAAGCTCCATGAGAAGGCAACAACTGATTAGAGAGTGTCCTATACTCTCCAACATTGAGCCTTAACAGATCAAAGTTTGGTTCTAGAATCGGAGGTAAGATGCAGAAATGCAGTGACAGTCTGACAGATGCAGTTATACTTGTTCTCTTCCTTCGTTTCATGGAATCTTGTTTGTATTTTTTTTTGGTTTGGATGGAAAGAAAATGTGATCTGAGGAGTTGGGTTTTGTGCGTCACATTTTTTTTCCCCCTTGGTGTCAAAATGTGTGCTCTTCTGGTGGGTTTGGGCTACTTGGCTTATTTTTTCATTCATGTACAAGTGTTTGTTCTGAAGTTGGAGTGGAACAGAACAAGAAAATATTTGGTTTTTGTTGGAATGTGTTGTTACCTGGCTTTGTTATGGTCTTTTATTTCTCTTGAACGCAGAGTGGGTTTGTTTTCATTATTTTATAGAGTATTGGGATGCTATTTTTGGTTTATTTAATAGAAGAAATCTTGATAAGAATTGTTGTCCATTATTCTGAGTGATTTCAGAAAAAGAAAAAGGAGAATGGGTTTGAGAGATGGAAAAGAAGTTGTTTTGATCTAAATGTTCTTGGTGGTACATTTTTTTAAAAAGTGTTTTTTCCTTCCTTTGTCTTTTATGGATTGTAGGTTCACTTCTGTTCTCTTTAATGTTGGTGACTCTGAAAAATAAAAAAATCATTTGTTTTGATTTTACTATCATTCAGGTTCTTTTGGTTCAAAAGTTAGGATATTTGAGTCTGAACTTCACTTTGTTGAAGTTATGTTTTCGTGCGGATTTACTTCTGTTTTACTCATTCATTTGTTGGATTCTACGATAAGAAAGAGATTTGGCTAGAACTTGTTTATGTATCGTTATTTTTCTTGTGAAGGAAATGATGATATTAGGTTATACTTATCTACATTTTAAGGAGTCTAAACAGATGGATTCTTGTGAAGGAAATGATGATATTCGGTTTTCATGGGAATAAATGAAAGGGATTGGGAATCTTTCAACTTGCTTTAGCAGTAAGCTGTCTTGCTCTGCTGAAACCTAAAAGAAGAGCCTTATTTAGACTCATCTTAATTAATTGGTCCCTTTTTCTTTCCTAATGATAATTTCATTTTCGGTGACTATTTTTTTATGAAAAAAAGTATATAGATCATGGTTGTCGCGAATATATTTAAATTTTTTCTAGGTCGGTGTTTATATTTTATATAGTTTTACTGGGTGGAAGGGGGGGGGGTTGTGTTTGTTAAATTGTTTATTTGTTGGGATTTTTTTCTTGAAAATGTGTGATTTGAGAAGAATTTTCCTTTTTTTTGTTGCTAATGTTTTGTAAGTCATGACTACGAAGAACTCTGAAATTTGTTAGGTTTTAATTATTCAGAATGGGAAGAAAAGGGAGAAGTGGAATTTTTTTTCTTAATATTCTTATTTTGTGTATCCCATAATTTTAAATATCCCAAGAGGCAAATTTTGACTCCTATTTTGTTTGAATGTGGTTTGTATAAGTGAAGTTGGTCTATAGTTTGACTTGGAGAATGGGAAGATAAGTAAGAAGTGGAATTTTTATTCTTATTTTTCTTATTTAAATATCCCATATTTTATGCATGCCTACTGCAATATTGAGATTTTGTAGTTAAAGTTTCTGTAAAAACGAGGTTGTATTCGTTCCCCTAAATTTTCTGCCGTAATTGGTTAGGCAGATGCCGTGAAAAGCAAAGAAAGGAAGCATCCCGTCTACAGACGGTGAACAGGAAGCTGATTGCTATGAACAAGTTTTTGATGGAGGAGAATGACCGACTTCAGAAGCAGGTCTCCCACTTGATGTATGAGAATGGTTTCATGCGGCAGCAACTGCAGAATGTAAGTTCCACCTTCATTTGGCTATTAAGCATTTGGGCCACGACACATTGAGAGATAAGATCGAAACTACTATTTGTTATCATTCAAAAGGGAGCTATCTATTGAATGAATTTATGCATATCTGTGCATGTATATCTGCAAATACATGTTGAATGTCAGTTTCTTTCTTGTATGCTGAGTTTATTTTAGCTGGTGAAATGGATCTTATGATTATATAATTAGAGCAATGATATCAATTTCCCATTGGCAGGAAGAAAGGTTCTTTAATGCAGTTAGATGTACCCTTGTACATTCCGCTGGAAATCTTTTTGTAGTTTATTTAGCTTTCCCTGTGAATTTGGGCCACATTTCTTCCAGTATTCGGAGGCACCTCTTGTAGAACCTAGGGTGTCATGAGCATAGGCATGCACACATATTCCACATTCATTAGGGCCAAGTACTCGTCTCTTAGTGGGGAAGAAGATAATATTTGTCTATCCTAGTGTCTATCCTAACTCTTCTATGCTAGGATTCCTTTTCATGTGCATCATTTTCATTAAATTTCAGTAGCAGGTCATAAGATGAAAATACCCTAGTTCAACAATTCAATTTAGCATTTCAATTGTGTTCAGGCACCTGGGGCGACCACTGACACGAGCTGTGAGTTTGTGGTTACGAGTGGTCAGCACCAACAACAGCAAAACCCAACAACTCAGCATCCACAAAAAGATGCTTACAACCCAACGAGGTAAATGAACCAAAAAAACATTTTTTTTTCGTACAAGCTATTATAGTTTCTGCTTGTATTTACTGGTACTTACAGACTTTTTTTCGTCCCGGTCTACTCGTTATAGCAGAGGAGACCCTGGCAGAGTTCCTTTCAAGGCTATTGGAACTGCTGTCGACTGGTCCAGATGCTTGGGATGAAGGTAAGAAAAGTGACTTTATACAGTCTGGTCAAGAACTCAAATGTTAATTAAGTTTTAGCCTAGTTCCTAAGGTTCAAAATCTTTATTTTTTGCCCTTAGTTTTGACTCTTTTTTTTCGTGCAGCCTGGTCCGGATTCTATAGGAATCATTGCTGTTTCCCACAACTGTAGTGGAGTTGCAGCAGGAGCTTGCGGTCTTGTGAGTTTAGAGCCCACAAAGGTAATTTTCTTCAAATTTTTTCAAACCATATTCTTCTATTGATATGGTGTAAAATATTAGTTTCGACTATCTATAGGTCGCTGAGATCCTCAAAAATCGTCCATCTTCTTCACCACTACCAGCCCAATCAGCATCGGTGAAGGTCTGAAGAGAGGGAGAGGAGGTGCAGCTTAAGAGGAGACCATGACTGATGGTGCTCTTAAGGTAGCAAAGTATCCTTTTGACCATGGACCAATGTTCTTCTGTGGGGGAGTGCATATGCTGGCAAGCACAATTAACGGCAAAGGCAACATCCAGCTTGGTTAGGGTGACATATTGTAAAGCGCCAACCACAGAACGGTACTGAGTAGGATCAGAGAAAAGTACACCCCTTGCCAAAGAGGATTTCAGCGTGGAGGCCATAGGAGTGTGGATCAATTTGCAGTCCGCCATACCAGTGCGGGATAGGAGATCCCCAATATAATGAGATTGGGTGAGCAGAAGACCCTGAGAGTGCTTGAGTGCCTCAATGCCAAGAAAAAAATGTAGGGGTCCAAGATCTTTAATGGAGAACTCAAGGGCCAGCTGATGAAGAAGCCTGTCAACCTGAGTACTGTTAGAGTTGGTGACCAATATGTCATCAACATAAACCAGAACATAAAGAGCGTGTATGCCAGATCGATAAATGAAAAGAGAAGGATCAGTCTTGGATGCCTGAACACCAAACTGAACCAAAAATTGAGAGAGCCGTTGGAACCAGGTTTGTGGGGCCTGTTTGAGGCCATAAAGGGATCTGTGTAAATGACAAACATGGTTGGGACGGTTCGAATCCTCAAATCCAGGGGGCTGAACCATAAATACTTCCTCTGAAAGATGACCAAGAAGAAATGCATTACGGACGTCAAGCTGCCAAACGGGCCAGCCATGACTCACTGCAAGAGCTAAAATAGTGCGAATGGTAGTGGCTTTGACCACGGGGCTGAATGTGTCAGTATAATCAATGCCCTACTGTTGATGAAAACTCTTGGCTACAAGACGGCCCTTATACCTTTCAAGAGAACCGTCCGCTTTCCATTTGATCCAGTAAACCCATTTACAGCCAACTAGATTCATGGTAGGGTGACGAGGCACTAGAGACCACGTGCCATTGCAAATTAAGGCATTAAACTCCTCTGTCATAGCTGTCCTCCATTCCTACACTTTGTTAGCCTGTGTAAAACAACTAGGTTCGGAAGGCTGACAGGGGCGTAATTGCATGGGATGGGGAGTAGGTGCGGTGGATGCTGAGAGGAGGGTGGTATTATAGATGTCAATTAAGGGTCGGGTTCGAGAGGGAGAGGGAGAGGGAGAGGGAGGGGAAGTGTCGGGTGTGATGGAGGGAGAATAGGGAAGAGGGTTGGGGGAGGGGTGAGGCGTGGATTGAGGGGGGGAATAGAATCGGTGAGTGGGGAGGGGGGAGTAGGATGGGGTGGCCCTAGTAAGGGAGGTTGGGAAGGTGGGGGAGGAGGGAGGTGAAGGGGGACCGATGCCCATGGAGTGGGAGGGGGAGGGCTGGATGATGATGGGGGGGGAGGTGGCAAATGGAAATAGGGTTTCATCAAATCGAATATGTCGACAGATGTAGAACTTGTTGGTGGAAATGTCAAGGCAGCGGTATCCAGAATGAGAGGGGCTATAACCTAAAAATACACAAGGGATAGAACGAAAATCCATTTTATGGGTGTTGTAAGGGCGAAGGTACGGGAAGCAACGACAACCAAAAATGCGAAGGAAAGAGTAGTCTGGTGGCTTATGGTGAACTATTTGAAAAGGAGACAAATTGTGAGAAACTTTAGAGGGCATTCTATTAATGAGATAGACGGCTGTCTCAAAAGCAAAATGCTAATAGTGACTAGAGGTGGAGCTATGGGCTAGTAGAGAGAGACCGGTTTCAATAATATGGCGGTGGCGTCTCTCAACTGAACCCTACTGTTCATGAGTGTGAGGACAGGACACTCGGTGAGCAATTCCAATTCAGGAAAAATATTGGGGAAGAGTGCGATATTCTCCACCCCAATCAGTTTGTATGGCCTTGATTTTACGATTAAATCGACGTTCCACTAAAGATTGAAACTGACGGAAAGTAGTAAACACATCAGATTTAAAAGATAAGGTATAAAACCAAATAAATTTACTATGATCATCCACGAAAATGACAAAATATTTATGTCCATGAACAGAAGGGGTGCGAGAGGGCCCCCAAACATCGCTAAAAATTAAATCCAAGAGAAATAAACTGCGAGAACTAGTCTCCCGTAATGACAAACGACAAGGTTTGCCTAATTGACAGGCAGAACAGACTTGACTGAGCCGTGTGGGCTGACACGGTAAATTATTGACCTATAACATATGACGAAGAAGATTCTCATGTGGATGACCTAAACGATGATGCCAGCCGTCAATGGAGGTACGTTTAGAAATATTTACAGAAGGAGGCATGTTGGAAGCAAAATAAAGGGTGTATAAGCCACCATTACTTTGTCTGGAAAGGAGCACCGCCTTGGTTTTGGAATCCTTGACAAGAAAAAAAAAGAGGGGTGAAATTCAAAAAACACGTTATTATCTTGCGCAAATTTTTGAACAGAAA
This sequence comes from Telopea speciosissima, assembly GCF_018873765.1. Classification (NCBI taxonomy): domain Eukaryota; kingdom Viridiplantae; phylum Streptophyta; class Magnoliopsida; order Proteales; family Proteaceae; genus Telopea; species Telopea speciosissima. Next base: position 2,250,932 of record NC_057922.1, read on the forward strand.
GAAGAGATTTGTTAATTGTGGGAACATGCAAAATATTAGAGAGGCGAAAAGAAAGATCAGAATGGGGGGAGGGGGGGGAAGCATTACCAATATGAACAATAGGTAAGCCCTTACCGTTGCCAATATGAAGTTGATCACTACCAGAGTAGTCATTGTATGTGGATAGGGAGCTAAGGTCAGGGGTAACATGATGTGTTGCACCATTGTCGGGATACCAAGTCAAGGCCGTGGAGGGGGGGGTGTAGGAAGAAGGGGTGGGTGGGCAGTGTAAGCCGCGGGAGGGGGGTAAGGGCGGTTGTTGGGGGTAGGTGAAGAGAAGGGGTAAGGGGGAGATGGAGGAGGATGGTGAAATAAATGGGGCTGATCCTTGTAATGGCAGGTTTGAGCGGTATGGTAGAGACGGTGGCAGATGGTGTACCACAGATTGTTGGTTTGGAAACGACCACCACGGCCACGGCCACGGCCACCACGACCGCGAACAAATCCTCGATTGGAAGTAGAGGTTCCTTGATCCGAAGCGGGACTGTGGGTGACAGAATGTGCTGATGGAGTGCTAGCTGCTGTAGGAGTGTCAGATACGACGAAGTTGGTGAAAGAACTGAGAACTTCATGGCTTTGAAGAAGCCCTAACAGATCTGCTTTACTATTCTGCATTACGTTAGCAACCAGATCAACATAAGCCGATCAAACAACAACTGCCTAACAATAAATGCGAAAACATAATTGCATTCAAAAAAATGAATTTCGTATAAAGAAGGTTACATTTTTAGAAGATCATAAAAGGGAAAGGGATAAAATTTTCAGATTTGGAAAACGCTCGATACAAACTTTAACAAGTATAGATTCAATCCAATTCAATTACAGATAAAACTTCGCCAAAACAGGGATTCAATTTCCATACCTGATGATTTTCCCTAAATCAACTAGCCTGAAAACACCTCGATGATAACGAGAACAACCTCAACTCCTCAAAATTGCTTCGTCAAAACCGTCAACCCTATAACCTTATAAAGCCCCGAACAATAAAAAGAATAGAAGAGAAGCGAAAATAGAAGGTGAAAGTGCGAGGAAGAAAGGCCAAATAAAATAGAAGGTGAAACTGCGAGCAAGAAAGGCCAAATAAAAAAACATATTATGCGAACAAGTTGACACGTAATCTCCACCGAATTGTTATGATATCCTATTCTTCGTATCGAAGATGTACACGTAGCTTCTCACTCTTACGTGTTTGTCGATTTAAATTGCCAAATGTAGCCGTTGGACACGCAAAGGTGTATGTGGCATCTTGGGAGGTCGATTTAAGTCGGCTCTTTGGGTTGCCTCAGAAGCACGTTCCCGTTCCTTCCTCAATAAACAATGGGTATGAGGGTATTTTAGTAAATAGACATCTATATTACAAAAATACCCCCTTCCTAAATCCTGATCGGAAAAAGGAAACTTGCACTCTTAATAAATTATTCGATTAATTGGTTACTGATTCGATTATTAAATTTATTACGATTAAGGCATTAGATTCTGAGATTGGTCGTCTATTCTATAATCCTTTCTTCCTCCAGACGTCAACAGTCAACATTGGTGGATTCATCAGTATGAGAACGTTGACTTTGGCTTCTACGGTGGTACTTCCCCCTTTGGAAGATCTTGGTCAGTGGTCACCCACCACGCACCTGCATTCCCATTCCACTGAATCCAGCCACCATCACATTTACCCTTGATTCTCCTTTAAAAATGGGTTTTTGGACACTTCCCCTTGTCTATACCGTGTCATCATACGGCATAGTAACAAAATTGGTAACTGACAAACCGGTACGTATCATTTGATACGGGTTATGGATTCTTCGTCATAGACCGTACATGTTAATCAGACCAGAAGCCCAAAGCAAGGTGTTGATTTGAAAATCGAAATCGAACTAGACTGTTTAAATTGGATTGTGATGAACAATAATTGGGGTTAGCCAATCAACAGATGACACGTTACGGACTGGACTATGATCGAACTGAATAATAAACCCGACTCGGACCATGACAAAATGTAAAGGACCGATCCACATAAACAGAGTTGGCCCGCCGACCAGGTGACAAACAAAACAAACACGAAGAAATGAGTTGATCGCTGAGTCAACTCGAATCAGCCTGATCTACTCAGATTGGACTCAGAACTCCAGATGCTTAAGTTAACATAGTTACTTAACCTAACCATACGCCAGGCCTGGTTAGGATCATGCTTCTTTCATGACTTCCAATCCGACAGATGTCGAATTGTAGGAATGACACCTAGGATTACATGGAACACAAACTACTGCACATAAGCTGTTACACCCGCACCCCAAATATACCCCTATACCTTAGGGGATTTTAGATTTTTACCAGAGGCAATGCCACGGTGGCACTGGCCAACACTTGTAACCTCAGACTTAAAATATTTTATAAGAGACCCTTCGAAGTCCTGGAAGTGTGGGCCAAAGCCCCGTAACTTTTCTTGAAGTTTGGGCTTTGACAGCAGCACCGGAGTCACGAACGAACTCACTTGAACTGAATCTGCTCGAGGATCCGCCCGTGTTGTCACCTGCCCTTTTGGTAATTTTTCTTGTAGGACCTATACCCCCATGTCCCCGGACACTATAATTGGACCTTTGAATCATATGGACCCTGACCTTTACTATTGATTGGCTAGGTGGGCCATGAAGTGGGTCCACAAGGCTTAACTTAAAGAATTATTGGGTTTTATGTAACCTAGCCTAAACCAAATAGGCTTTAGAGGACAATTAAGTCCTATGGACTTAGGGTGAACCCCAAACATGCCCTAATTGGCTAAATGGACCTAATGGTCTATGGCTTGGGCCAAACATGCCCTAACACCTAAACTAAAACCCATTTAGACCTAGAGACCACTAAGTGTTTTGGGGGTACCCAAACCAAATGTGGCCTAAGGCCCCTTCTACCCCTTAAAGATCAGGAAACCCCTCCTATTCACTTGTCTCTCCCCCTCCCAAGCAAACCGTGGAGGAGAAGAGACAAGAGAAGGAGGAGGAGGAAGGAAGAAGAAGAAGAAGTGGAAGTAGGAGAGGAATAGGAGGGGAGGGAAGAAGATGGGAGCTATGCCAAGATGGATGGCTGCCCCACATCTCAATATATACATAAGTAAGATTGTTCCATTCTCTAGTACAACCCACAAACTGAAAAGTGGAAGCTGACATAAACATAAGTGGAAATAAAAGTAAATATGTACAGGGCGAGATAACTCAACCCCAAAAAGAAAAGAAAAGAAGAAACTAAACTAGAAACAGGAACGGGGATAAACTCCTATAAAAAACAAAAAGGAGTCCCCAAAACAAAAGCATCAAGAGCGCCCCTCACTGGTCTTCATCAATAACAACTGAGAACGCTCGCATCATCGGCACGACCTCCGTCGGGGTCCATACCAATATCATCATAACCACGAGGGCTCTCCTCCTCGTAATGAGCCTCCATGCCACAGTGGCATCTATCTTCACAATCATCTAGAAAGAAAAACATATATCACAGAGTGTGAGCCTCACTGAACCCGTGAGTAAAACATATCATCATGCATGCATATGCAACCACAATCCACATGATTCTACATGATATGCAAGTCCAGATTATTTAATTATCCACTTAACAATACAGCTAAGGCAGGTTAGTGCTACTACAATCCCCAATACATGTATCCCTGGTGTGGGCTTGGTTACCCCTCCCTGCGATACACCCATTGAGTTGTCGAAGAGGACCAGTCAACTCCAGCGCACTAGTCCTTGGTCAGCCCGACCGGCCCTCTGTGATAAACTTGTGAGGTAACCGACTTAATATCAAATTCACCTTTTCGGTACTTCCCAAGCATGTTGCTCGAGGCTTCCTGACATATTTGCCCTGGGGCATCCCAGCATGTAGCAGAGGCTTCCCGGCGTATTCGCCCGTGGTTTTACGGTAGTCCTCACAGTTATCCAACACCTTAACCCTTGTTGGCAAGGGTGCGTAGCACGGGTGATGAATCTCTCACCCCAATGTCTATATGGCATCGTATGAGTCGGGCGCTGTCAACTGTATCCCATAATACGGGCTACCACATGCCTCATTTCTAAGCCGGCTACGGCATCTAGTCTAACATTCACAATCATCATGATATATTCATAGAGTTGATCAACAGTCACAAGATGTGTAATAATTATGAAAATTGTATTTGATTTAAGTAACACAACATTATAATTAAAGAATTTAATTGCCGGCATAATAATATTATTACACGTACATACACGATAATATTTCACTCACCTGGGTCTGGTTCTATGAACTCAGTGGTAGTTTCAGTTCCGGCTGCAGTCTAGCTGTAGGCCTCGAGCGTGGGATCAAACTCTAAGTATAAATCAGAAATATGTCATTTAATATTCCAAACTATTTTTGGATGTTCTAGGGTTGATCTAAGCTCACTCGGTTGACTCGGTGTACAGTTGGTCTTCACTTGGAATTCTCTGGGCCTTGCACTGGGCCTTAGGCCCAAGTTCTGGTGCATCATCCAGAGATTGTGGCTTAGGGGCAAAATGGTCATTTACCATTGTAGTACATGATTCTAGGTCATAATAGCCTCATAACACTGTCCCCAATTCAGCAGTGCTGCAGGACCAACACAGATAGCTTGTCCAAGCCCTGCGGGGCCCACTTGGGCACCCAAGGTATTCATACTTATGGATAGATGTGAGGAGGGGTATTTTGGTCATTTACCACCTCCTTACATTGTTTATGGTCCATAGGTGGAGATCCCCAGAGTAGATCAGCAAAGTTCAAACCCGCTCCACTTCTTGCTATACTACTCGATCTGTCTATAAATAATAACCACGAGCTCAGGTCATCTTTTTCTTCTTCTGCTTCCTCATCGCCACGAGTGCACTCAACAATGAAATCAGTCAGGCTCTGGCATTTGATCCCAGTACAAGGTTTGTACTCGATATAGTGTTCATTGGGCTCCACTGCCCAACCTACCAACCGACTAGACAGGTTGGGTTTGTGCAGAATTTTCTTCAGGGGCTGGTTTGTGAGTACAACGACTACATGGCTCTGAAAGTACGACCTAAGCTTCTGGGTCACGATCACCAAAGCAAATGCCATATTCTCAATCTGTGAATATCTGGTTTCCGCATCGAGTAGCACATAGCTGACATAGTAGATCGGTTGCTGAAGTCAAGAGTTCCTGTCTGTCCTGGTCAGGGCCACACTGACAACTACTTTTAAAGCGGCTAGGTACAACTATATTTCTTCTCTGTGCTCGGGCCGGACCAACAATTGGGCGTTCTTGAGGTATCACTTTAACTCTTCAAAGGCTCGTTGGCATTCAGCAGTCCATTGGAAGTCCTTAGGATTTCTCAAGTTCTTTAGAGTGGTAAAGAAAGGGAGGCATTTGTCCCCGGCTCAGGCGACGAATTTGTTTAGTGCAGCGACTCTCCTAGTCAATCTTTGAACTTCCCGTACAGTTCGAGGGGGCTCCATTTCTGAAATCGCATTGATCTTCTCTTGATTGGCTTCAATTCCAAGCTTCGAGACCATAAATCTAAAATTTTTTCCCAATGTCACACCGAAGACACATTTTGCAGGGTTTAGCTTCGTTCTGTTCTTCCTTAGACAGTTGAAAGTTTCTTCGAGATCGGTTAAACGATGCTCGGCTCGAGCACTCTTTACTAGCATATCGTCTACATAGACCTCCATTTCTTGCCGATCTGAGGCTTGAAGACATGATTGACCGTTCTCTGATATATTGGTCCTGCATTCTTTAGGCCGAACGACATGACGTTGAAAAAAAAAATTCCCCTCTTCGGTCCGGAAAGCTATGTATTCTTGATCTTTCTCGCTTAACAAGATCTGATTAAAGCCCGGATAGGAATCCATGAAGGTAAGCTTTCCATGCCCTTCCGTGGCATCTATGAGTTGATTGATCCGAGGCAACGGGTAGCAGTCCTTAGGGCAGGCCTTGTTCTGGTCAGTAAAATCGATGCACATGCGCCATTTGCCATTGGACTTTGGGACCATGACCATATTTGCTATCCAAATCGGGAATTAAAGTTCTTGAATAAAACCCAAATCTTTCAACTTCTGCACTTCAATCTCAATTGCTATGAGTCGCTCTGGAGCGGAATTTCCTCTTTTCAGCTTGACTGGCTTATGTGCCAAGTTGATGTTGAGCCTGTGTTCTACAATACTTCTAGGAATTCCTGGCATGTCAGCTGCCGACCAGGTAAAGACATCAGCATTAGCCCTTAAGAAGGCTACGATTTCCTCTTTTCATTTCTCCTTCATTTGACTCCCAATCTGCACAGTATGGTTCGGATGATCTTCACAGATCGGGACGACTACAATATTTTCAATCGTTAAGGCCATGCCTCCACTGTTATTCTTATTCTTCATGAATGTTGCATAACATTCCCTTGATTTCTTTTAGTCGGTTCGGCATTCTCCCACACCGTTAGGAGTCAGGAACTTTATCTTCAGATGTTTTGTTGATACGACTGCACCAAGTGCATTCAGGGTGGGTTGCCCTAGAATTGCATTGAATGTCAAGACCGTTCTCACGACCATGAAGTTTACCATGACAGTTACCTCGTTCAGGTACTCTCCTCTTGTCACAGGCATCTTTATACTTCCTTCAATCCTTGTTGCAGCTCCAAAAAAGCCATATAAGTTTTTTCCATCTGGGGTTGCACCAAGTTCATGCCAAAATCGATTTAGGCCAAGGTTTTTGGGTTTGAATCAAGCCCTATTGATCATTGACACTATAGGGGTGGCTTCTTACTTGTTCATTGCATCTTTTATAGATTTTAGAAGTCCTTGCAAGCATTTTAGAGATTGTTTACTATGTTCAGTTAATTTGCTTGGATTGGTTCTAGGCTTTAATTAGATAAACTCTTCAATTCCTTCATGCTTTGAGAAACCCTTCAAGTTCATGATTAATCCATTGTATGCATCTAAATTTCATAGATATTATTCCATTGTCTTATCCTCAAGTAAATTCTCTCTTCATGTGATTGTTAGCAAATTCTTTGTATTTATTCCCTTTTCTGCCCAATGAATGGTTCTTGTCTCTTGTTGGGGTACTTCATTCAGTTACTTGCTTGCTTGGCATCCAGCATTTGAGTTGTGCTGCATATATCTTGGCCCATGCCTAGGATGTATGCGGCACAGCCCAACGGCTGGCAGCACCTTAGGCGTGCTGGGCTCCCTGGAGACGAGCTAAATTCTTTTTCTTCCTGCTTAACAGTATCCATTAATTTAAAGGAAAAAAAAAATTCTCTATAGTGCCCTACTTTTGCTGTGCATTGTAATGTTTGAAACGTGGAAGATGCAACATCTAACGGTGCCACGTTCAAGAAGAAAGAAAAGATAACCAAAAAAAACAAACTGCCTTTGCATCATCGAACTCACGTTTTTGAATGAAAATACTTCCACGTGTCAAGCTATTAGGACGACACTGTAATGCACCAAACAGCTGGATGTGTAGGATATACTGCATGCATATAGGGCCGGCCAACCCTATATGCAGTATATCGTACATACACCCCCAGGTGATCATCCATCCATCCATCCATCAATAAGCCTTAATCCATTAATCTTCTCCTTGGACCTGCGGACCCTGTATATATAGGAGGCAGCAGCTATGAACCTATACAGAGTTGTAGTATATTGTACAAGAAACACCCTGATCGATTAAGCCTTATTCATCCCTTAATCTTCTCCCCTCAGCTAGCTAGCTCCTTGGACTACCTGCCGCGGAGACCGTAACGCACGTACATACGCAGGCAGCTATCCTTGATGATGGCTGCTGCTGCTGCTCATCCCATTGTTAATCTTAATTGTTTCTCCTTCTTGATCTTTGTGATCATTCGTATCCTCAATTCCATTAATATTACATCAGCAATTCCACGAGGTCGATGGGAACTCCTCCAACAAAGCATTGGCATATCAGCTATGCACATGCAGCTGCTCAATAACGATCATGTCATCGTCTTCAACTGCACCGATTTCGGCCCTTCTAGTCTCTCCTTACCCGATGGCATATGTCGGAATGACATCAATGACTTCTTCCTCCAACATCACTGCACCTCTCACTCCGCAGAGTATGATGTATTTAATAATTCCATACGCCCTCTTATGCTCCAAACCGATACCTGGTGCTCTTCTGGTGCCGTCTCCCCCGACGGCACCCTCATACAGACCGGCGGATTCAGTGACGTTGGCCGTACAGCCAGGATTTTCCAGCCCTGTGCTACTTGCGATTGGCAAGAGTTTCCAATTGAACTTAGTGCACCACGTTGGTATCCCACCAATCAAATACTACCTGATGGACGGGTCATCGTGATCGGCGGGCAAGAGAACAATTACGAGTTCTATCCCAAATCCCTATCCATATCCTCCACAATTACTAGTCTATTCCCCATAACTTTACTAGAACAAAACAGTAATCTCTACCCTTTTGTTCACCTCAACGTGGATGGCAACTTATTCATCTTCGCCTACAATCAAGCAATCTTATTCGAGCACACCACTTACTCTGTTGTCACAACTTTTCCGGCAATTCTAGATTATCAGCCTCGGACCTACCCATTTACGGGCTCCTCGGTTCTTCTCCCACTAAGGAACTTATTACAACAATCAGTGGAAGCTGAGGTCCTCATATGTGGTGGAGCTCCATGGGGGTCATACCAGGATGCCACCTCAGGGAACTTCACCCAAGCCCTAAACACATGTGGCAGGATCCGAATCACTGACCCGAATGCGACATGGACCATGGAGACAATGCCCCTCCCTAGAGTGATGGGAGACATGACCTTACTCCCCAACGGTCAAGTCTTGATCATCAACGATGCCGTAAGGGGTCTTGCCGGTTGGGGAGATCCAGTGTTCTACCTGGTGTTGCATCGACCGGGTAACAAGAACGGGTCTCGCTTCCAAGTACAAAACCCAACTACCATTCCACGTCTGTACTGAATATTATTTGAAAATAAGTTTAGGTTGGACATCGATATATTATCCAAAACAAGGTTGAAGTCTTACACATAGGCGGGGTGTTGGGCTGCGTGCCCAAGCACTGTGGGCCGTAGGATGTGCGCTAGACTCTGTGTCGCGCTACCTTGTCGAGTCACACCTCTTTGCTACTCCCAAATAGCGGCCACTATAACTATCAAGCCATTTTTTTAACAACCTGTTGAGATCTGACTATCATCTTTTTGAAAGCCTGTAAACAATCGTCGGGAAAGCTCGCTTCGCTGTGGACTTTTCGAATCGGCCCATTCGGTGGTTTGGTGAGGTAGGTTATCTTTCCCCCCTGGAAATCCTTCGACTTTACTCTCTCTTCCTCCTCTATCTCTTTCTGTTACACCCACACCCTAGATATCGCCTTATACCCGGGGTAGTTTGGACCTTACCCAATGGGTAATGCCTTATGACCATAGTCAACCCTGATGACCTCGAACTGGAAATACCATAGAAAGATTCCCCTTAAAGCCTTGGAAGTGTGGGCCAAAGCCCCGCAACTTTCCTTGAAGTTTGGGCCATGACAGCAGCAATAGAGTTACGATCAGACTCACTCTTGCAGAATTCGCTCGAGGATCCGCCCATGCTGTTATCAGCCTTTTTGGATTATTTTCCTATGGGACCCACATACCAGAGTTCCGGACACCCTAATTGAACCTTTGGACCATATGGACCCCTACCCTCACCATTGCTTGGTTGAGTGGGCCATGAAGTGGGGCCCACAAGGATTAACTTAGGTGAAAAATGGGTTTTATATACCCTAGCCTAAACCAAACAGACCCTAGTGGACAATTAAGTCCTGTGGACTTAGGGTGCACCCCAAACATGACCTAATGGACCTAATGGGTATGGCTAAAGCCAAACAAGCCCTAAAACCTAAACCAAAACCCATTTAAAGACCTAGGGCCACTAAGTGATTGGGGATACCTAAACCAAACACACCCTAAGGACCCTTCTACCCCCTTAAAGCTAAAAGAACCCCTCTCATTCACTTATCTCTCCCCCTCCCCCATAAACCGTGGAGGAGAAGAGACTAGAGAAAAGAGAAGGAGGAAGAGGAATAGGAGGGGAAGGGAAGAGGATGGAAGCCATGGCAAGATGGCTGGCATCCCCACACCTCCTCCCCAGCTGGCCGGACCTAAGGGAGAAGAGAAAGAGGAGGAGAAGAGATGGAGAGAGTGGCTGGAAGAAGGAAGCTCACCAAGGTAAGCTCCCTTAACCTAGCTCTCCCTCATTTCTCTTTGTTTTTGTTGGATTCTTGAGCTAGGGCTAACCTAGGGTTCCATTTGGGACTCAAGGTGAAGCTCGGCCCTAGTTGGGAGCTCTATTGGATGTTGACCTAGGCCTCTAAGTGCTGCAATTGCAGCCATGGCCAATGAACCCTTGGTTTGAAGCTTAATCCCAACCCTTGGACCAATGTGAGACCCAAACCTTGTAGGATCATGGATCCTTGAGGTGAACCTAGGACCTAGTGACCCTAGGAGGGCTCAGACACCTCTCCCTTGTTCTTGAGGTGCTATGGAGCTCCAAGCTCCAAGCTTCAAGCTGGAGCAAAAGCCCTCTGCAATCTCGGAAGAGACTGCCGGTGGACGAACGACCGAATTCATCTATCGTCGTATCGCCCGTCAGTCCGCCCAATATAAACCTTGTGTGTTGGCCTGAGCGGACGAAGGCACGGATTCACCCTGTTTGCCTCCGCCCGAAGCCTATTGCTCTCGGGTCTGTCTCAGGAAATTGAACGTATCCGGGGCCGGACCCAAGAAGCACATCCACCCGTGGATCCGCTCCCTTTTATGATTGTCTCAGGTGTCGAACGGATCAACCACCGGACTCAACTAAGAAGTTCCGCTCGTGGGTTCGCTCGCTCTGGTTTTACGTTTTGGCCTGAACAGAGTCAGGGGCGGATTCAGCTCTGTTGAGACCTCACGTGAGTCCGCTCGTGATGTCTTGGTTGAAATCTGATTTTAACCTTATGGGCCCAATGTGGGACCCTTCTATGCATGCTTTAATGATTGTTTTTGTATTCCTAGGCTACCTAACTCGATGGTTGGCGGGGAGCCCAGGTCAGATTCATGTCAACCACACACGGAGGCGTCTGTGTTAGGTGAGTGGGTTCTGGGTGATTTGTTGGGTTTGAATATATATTAATATGAAATCTTAAGCATGCTAGTATATATTTATAAACATGGTGCGCATTGCATTTTATTCAATTGTGAACTGTTGTGAATGTGATAGCATGCTCACCATTGTATCGGGCTACGGTGCTGGGAGTGCCGGTACTAGAACCCCAATTTATTTAATTATGAAAACTGCTGTATGTCATCCTGATCTGTATGTGCCGTGCCGTGCTGGTACCCGGGTACTAGATGGAATGGGACGTTGATGCACCCAGAATACCTCTCGGGACGATAGGACCCTGCATAGAGTATATCTGCGGCTAGGATGCTTGCTCCCTTATGCTACGACCCTTGCCAACAGGGGTTTATGTGTTGGATAGTCTGAGCACCTGCGGTCTGTGGAGGTGGGAGAGGCCAGGGCAGGGGTAGTGATGGCTATCGGGGTTTGCCACTGGGTGGTCATGATGGCTTCTACCGGCGCAGGTTCCTTCGTGATAAGTGACCCTCAGTGTTTCCCGAGTTATCACAGTAGCATATACTTGACCGATAGAATTGTGTGTTAGGTGGAAAATGAATCTAACATTAGCATGCATCATCTTGATTGATATTGATTGTATGGTGTATGTGCATTCCCCTTTGCTCCCTTACTAGCTAGTGTAGCTAACCCCGTTGCGCAACCTTTTTTAGTTGATTATGCAGGAGGTACTACTTGGATGAGCACCGTTGGATGCGAATCAAGTGGGGCCAGCGGCTGTGACTTGGATGTAGATGTACACCCAAGATTGGTGCCCTTGGGGCAATTAATTGTATTTTATTATTTCTGTCTTCATCCCCACATGTATGTATAAACTGTATGTCTATGTATAGGGAGAGTAATGAATGGTTACTTATGTTAGAACTATAATATGTGATATCATTAGAGAACCGATGCTCTATAATTTCACATGATTTAATTTAATTTCGCTTCCGCTAACTCTGTGTCTGGAACGGTTTATTCCTTCTTGTACGTTCCTTTCTGTTATCAAGATGTGATGATAGGGTGGACTGTGGCTCGGGACACTGTATCTGCGATCCAGGTTGGTGTTGGGATGATGTGTAATTGTCCCAGTCATATCCCTATGTGGCAAAATATCTTACATCGGGATAGGGGTGTGACACTTTCTCCCGCACAACCCCCTCTGTTTCTCTCTATCACACTACCCACAACTTTTGCTCAACCCCACCGATAGCGATGACATTGACCTAGGTTTGACGCTCTGGTTTTCTCTTTCCCTCCCCTGTCCGTACGCACCCCTCTTTGCATAGACATTCTTTCGCTAACCTATCAACCTTACAAACGCAGGAATTTTTATTTTTATTTTTGCATCTTTCAAACACAGCTAGGGTTAGGAGACGGAGAGATCAGACAGCCGACCGATCTTGTTATTTCTTCTTCATTTGTTCATCTTTCACGGTCTAAGTCTTCGTCTGGTCACAGATTTATCTTCTTTTTCTCTTTCTTTGTGTTAGGGTTTAGATTTTTTCCAGTCTTCATAGTTTCGTTGAGCTTAAGCTAGCCCTTATTCCCCTCCTCAGTTGTCTTCTAGGGTTAGGAGACGGAGAAACCAGAGAGTCGATCGATCTTCTTCTTCGTTCTTCATTTCTTTCTCCTTCACGGCTGTTTGTCTTGCTCCGAGTCTTCTACGGTCGAGGTCATAGTCTGATCAACGACTGTAGGATTCTTTTTTTTTTGGGGGGGGGGATAGTTAGTAATGTAGTATTCCCATAAATGATAAAGGTTAGTCCAAATTAAAATAGTGTGACGACAAGACTATAGCTATTCAAAGTCGCAAGTAATCAACGACGAATATGCTATCAAAGTAATCAGAGTTTAGCTTTATTTGCACAAAAAGCATCCTTCAGTGAAGAGCTTACATGCTGTCATGTATTATTTGTAATGACTGAACTATTTATGTATTGCACTATCATTTATGCTGTTTGGCTGCTGAACTAAATGCAATGTGGGAATACGTGCCAACTGCACCTTTTCTTTTGCAGTCCCATATTCAAATACTTGAAACAAATCCAGAAAATAGATCTGCTCTTCTATTGGGTCTTGAATATCTCATTGGCATCTCATTCGTTGATGACACTGAAGTTTTCAAGGTAATTACATTAACATATGTGTGCATTTGTTAATTGCTTGGACTATTGGAACTCCTTGGTCTTAGAACTTTTTGAGACCCAACATAGTCCAGGCAATCCTGTAGCAATTGTTGGCTTGATGGGGCTTCAGGTATGCATAGTTTCAAATAAATGGGGTTGATTAGTGGAATTCAATAGAACTGTAGAACTTTATTATGGTTGCCTAGAACTGTATCATTGTCTTGCGTACTCAAGAAGTTGAGGAAGGTTGTTCGTTGTCTTGGTGGCTTGTTTTCTATTTTCATAATCTGAATATAAACCAAAAATAACTCTGACATTTGGAGAGGTTTGGGTTTGCCATATGGTTACTAATTGGATATACATTTTAGATATTATATGGTACATACATCTTTGATATTATACTTTCTCTGAATCTTTGTGCTGATATGGTGCAAGTTCAAATTTTTTTGTAATGCTTTATTCTTGTTGGGAAGCCTGCAGTTTCTATTGCTTAGGCATTGGGAGATCATTTCTTACATACAAGATGCTATTTGTTTGGCATTTGTTGTCAGTTACATTCATGCTTCTATGGCTCATTTCTGTATTAATTGTGTTCATCAGTTTTTTGAAGGTTTAGTCTTTGTTTTCTGCGCGGTGCTTTATTTTTTATTTTGGAATATTGATTTCTGAAATTTTTTGTGCTTATTGTGTGTACTTTTTATGTACTGATTCTGCAGATGCCATTGCTTCCTGGTATGGTCGATGGCCTTGGCCAACAACTTCTCCAACGAAGATAGATGTATGCTCATCCAATGTCAAAGTTAAGAATGTTGATGATCTGTCGTACGGCAAAACCTGAAGAAGTTTTGATTGTTGAGGATGAAAATGGGAATATTGTCCGTGAAACCATGAAAGACGATGATGTGCTTGTTCAATATAAGGTGTGTGCAATCTCCAGATACTGAATTACATCCAGTCAGAAGATATATAGATTATATGGTTTGCACGTGATTTACATATTTATCAATTAAGTACTGTTGGTAATATTTGGTGTTCTGAAATTGTTTATATGAACTTATTATGAAATAAATGCAGAAATTATAGAATAATCTGGCAAACATGTCAAATTAATACTGCTGAGATATTATGTTTTTCTTTAGTATATGTTTGTGTGTGTGTGTATATATATGGGCTGATGTTCTCTGTGCCGCAGCGCAGCCTGCACCCAGACACATGGGCCTGCCATTCAGGGGGGTAGGGTGATCATTTTGCCCACCCCCATGTGTCTGGGCGCAGCCTGCACCCTGGCACAGAGAACATTTGGCCTATATATATATATATATAAATGGTTTGTGAATAATATGAAAGATTACTATGCTTGTCAACTTTTTTTTGGTTAAATACTTGTGCAATGTGAGATAAGGTTGGATTTAAATTTGGAAGTTCTCTTTTGGGGGCATGTACGTTGGGGTGCGTTTTGTAATGTAAATTATCTTTTCTACCAAGTGGAAGAATCAAATAGGTCCCGTTTGGTTAGAAGTGAGGTGATTCCAAAACTTTCTATTTTGTTCTTGTTCAAATATTTACATCACTTCTAACCAAATGGGCCCTTAATGATCTTATAAAATGAAAATTATATTCCCTCTAATTACTTATGCACCAATATCTTAATCATAGTATTTATGTGTGCATTTCTGGATATTCTGTAGTATGTTTCTGTTGTCTGTGTTTGATCAGTTTGAAACACTGATCTATTTGTCACATCTAGTTCATGAAGATACTAAACAGCAGGTATTTGAATAACAATACTTTTCTATTGTAAACTCTTCATTTATTCTATTTATTTTCAAAAGTGATTTTGATAAATTTTAATTAAAAGAACAAGATGAGATGTCCAGTAAGAGACACAAAATCACTTTTAGGGTTTATGGGTTTTGGGGTTTATGGGTTAATGGGGTTAATTGGGTTAATGGGTTAATGGGTTTGGGGTTATGGGTTTATGCGTTATGGGTTTATGGGTTTATGGGTTAATGAGTTAATGGGTTAATGAGTTAATGGGGTTTTGGAGTTAAGGGGTTATGTGTTATGGGTTTAGGGGTTAAGGGTTTTGGGGTTTTGGGTTTAGGGGTTTAGGGGTTTGGGGTTATGGGTTGATGGTTTGATGGGTTAATGGGTTAATGGATTAAAGTTCGAAATCAGGTAACGGCCCGAATCGACTCAAGTTATCATTCCACGTGGCAATCTTCGAAAACGCTAAAATGAAAAAAAAAGCATTTTTCATTACCATCCTGTTATTTATAGGAATATCGGAAATGACTCTCTTGTCCTCCATGTCCTTTACCGCTCTGTAGAAACAAACACAACCAACTAAAATCTCAGCTGTTCAATACCATCCACGTCATCAATCCGCGTCAAAAACATCCAACGGTGTAGAATAAAATATTTATGCTCTCTCGAATGCTCGCTCGGACTGTATTGAAAGGGGCTTAACCCTCAGAACCCCGAACCCTAACCATGGCTCTGGAGTCCCCGCCGGTTACGGTTAAACTCGCGTCAATAGAAAAGGAAGAGAGAGGAGAGAGAAAGAAGCAAAGGTCGTTCGTTTAGGTTTCGATTTCTCCTCTCGCAGTAGAGCAGCAGAGACGAGAGGTGAAGAAGAAGAAGAAGAAAAAGAAAGGTTATCTTCCTGCGAACTAGGGTTTAAACTCACTGTTAGGGTTATGGTTTCTACTTCAGTAATTGATAACTTATATTAACGAGTATAGGGATTTTTTTTTTTTAAATGTTTGTGCGATGGGTTTTGTTTCTTGAATGGTTCTATGAGTTACAGACTTGGTAATGTTGAAATAATAGACAAAGAATGAGGAAGAAGAAGATAGTGTATGAAGGCTTCCAACCAAAACCTTGGAAGAGATTCCAATATCTTATCCAAGATTTTTATTCAATTTCAAAAAACTTTAATTTCATTTATGGATTAATTAAATGTGCAGTTTTTCCCTAACAAAGATATAAGGAAAAGTTGACTTCCTAGAGCGTAATGTGGACCACAGAGAAATAAAGGACATCGCCTCACCTGTCTCTTCTTTCTCTCTTTTATGTTCCATTTGATTATCTCTTCAGAGATTGATATCCAATGATTGACTTCATAGTCAGAGTCCAACCATAGAAGGGTTCCAAGATATTCACAAGATAAATTTTGATGCTTGTTACTGGGCAAATCCAGTTTCATCTGGCATAGCAGGTTGAGAGCAGAGCTGTCATTTGTTGCCTAGTATTTTTCAGGTGACCAGGCTAGGATTGTAGCATATTACTGCAGTCGGTTGGGTTTGCAGTGGTTCACCTGACATCCACAATCAACCTATTGCTAATTGTTGCATGGATGATGTAGACAAGCAAGAAATTATGAGAGCAAGATTGTGTTTTGGGAATTGTGTCATTGTTAGATTGCTTGCATTCTGTCTTCTGTAGCCTTTGGCCATTTCTTCCACCTCTTTTGATTTCTTTTGTATGTATTTTTTTTTGGGGTGGGGGAAGGATTCTGGCAATCTCTCAAAGGGATTTGTTGTGCCAGTATTTTTCTTTGTTCCTAATAGTATTGTTACTTTTTAATTGGGGGTGGGGGGGAGATACTGCTCTGTGCTTCTCACCAAGGTTCTAAAACTCGGGTTTCGACCAGCCAGAAACCAAGATCTGGTTGAAACCTGTGATTTTTTCCCAGCCAACTCGAGCTGGTGGTTTCGAGGCCCAAAACTGCTTTTTTTTATCTTATTTTTTGTATACAACCTATTTTTGACATTCTAAACACAATGTATGAACTATTTTCACAAAAAAAAAAACTTGTGGTTTTTGACCCAAGTTTACTAGTGTACGCACATTGTATTGAGAATCATAGTTGTCAAGACAGATTATTTATGCCAAATATCATTTAAGTACCCCCTGTTTGAATCCAATAAAAATAGTTTAAAAAATCAAATACCAAAAGAATAAAAAATAACCCACCAGTTCAAGAACAAAAATTGGATTTTTCGGTGGCAGGTGAAAATTTCCACTTTCTAATGTTGGGATTTTTCTCAAATCTATAAATTCCATAAATCTTAATATAGTAAAAATTGTTAAAAACCAAAAGTGCAGTAAAATATTCATATGTTTTGATGTCAAAGAAATTATTTTCATTCAGAGCCATTCTGTTGCTCGAACCTCAAAGCAATCTTTCTTGGTCTTAATGGTTGCTCGAACCTCTCTAGGGGCCTGTCGACTACCCTTCGCTACCCCTAACACATCTTTCACAACCCTCTTAATACACGTTCCACATTGCATTGGTCTCTCTCTCAAAGTCACACTTTCCTTGTTTGACAGCATTGTCAGTAAATGTCCTTAGGGGCTCCCCGTTTAATCTCCAACACCTTATCTAGGGTTGTAGGTTCCCTTCTCTTACACTTCTATGCACCATAGTTATCAAGGCGGGAAGGCGACCATGGAGTTTTAGAGGGTCAAAATTCAAGGTGACACTGCCATGGCGGCAAGACGACCAAGGAGACTAGAAGCCATTGCGACGCCTTTATAACTATGGTGTGCACTGAGGCACATACCCAGGGCCACCAGTCTATGTTGGGTGGTTAGGCTCTCCCAAGGGATAACCTTGCAGTCCTTACACACCAATCTCTATGCCCTTGTTGTTAGGAAGAAGTCTATTTGGCTGGTATGGTTCCCATTTTTACATGTAACTAAGTGCTCCTCTCATTTTTCAAAGAAAGTGTTCACAATGGAAAGATCGTAAGGTACCACAAAGTCTAGGATTGAGGTCCCCTTCTCGTTCCTCACCCCAACTCCGTAACCTCCATGGACACTTTCATATCATTTACGAACACGCCCAACATGTCCGCTCTGGAGTTGGTTGATGTTATGAGGAGACCAAGGATAAATATCTGAAAACAAATAAAAGACTTAAATAAATAAATTACTTCCAAGTTGG
The DNA here is from genome assembly GCF_018873765.1 of Telopea speciosissima. Taxonomy (NCBI): domain Eukaryota; kingdom Viridiplantae; phylum Streptophyta; class Magnoliopsida; order Proteales; family Proteaceae; genus Telopea; species Telopea speciosissima. The sequence goes on from NC_057922.1 coordinate 2,269,178, forward strand.
ACCGGTTCTTGGCTTGGGCCTCCAAAGCGGATCTTGTTTGTCTTGCCAGGCTAGAGCAATTGCATCGGTATCCTATACCTAATTTCTTATTTTTTCTTCTGTTCTCTTCTTCCTCTCTAGAGGATCGATCTCATCTCTTTTCCCCCCCTTCCGTCGATCTGATTTCTTCCCTTGACAATGCAATTGCTTCCTTTATTTTGGATCTGATCATAGATTTGATCATTAGGTCTGCTTGCATTTGAGATCCATAATCCGGTTTTTCAAATTACATTAAGGACACTATCAAAACACTGACAATCTGATTTTTAGAATAGAAAAGAAAAGTACTGACTGCTGAAATCAGATTTCAAATCTCAAATTCTGTTGATTAGAAAATTAGAATCCTACTGGCAGAAGGTTTCTTAATTAACAGTCCTGTTGACTGAAGATTTTGATATCAACAGCAACAATACTGTAGAAATTAAATATATAAAGATGTAATGTATCTTCAGGTTTCAAACAATCAAAATCAACTTAATTATCATGTACACGAGAATAGAATTGATAACTGACTTGATTGCAGGAATTGAGCAATGAAGAAAGAGATCGGAAGATTTCTCACCTAGTCTTATTGAAATCCTACCAGTAAAATTATCTTCATTCAATAATAAAATCGTAGTGGCCCTTAAAATGCTTTATAGAAGCAGGAAATGACAATCATATTTGCCCTAGGAAACTATCCTATAAAAAGAGGTAGACCTAAGTAGATTAGGATAATACCCTTCTTCTGTCTACTGGAGTAGAAGTCTCCTAATCATACTAGGAATTTAAAAAGTGAAAGAAAACCAACTAATAAGAGGACTGGAATTTATAAAGAATATTCCAGCCTATACTAATAAGTAAATAAATCCTAAATAAGGCCCCACGATTCTGGTTGAGTGAACCAGAAAACACCCTTCAAACTGAGTAAACTCAGTGTCTTCTTTCTCCTCCTTTGGTGTTTTTTAGAGTACCTGTCTTGTTGATCTGCGTCAAGTAGTTTTGAGTCTTTTGACCCTTGTTTTGTTTTTATTTTTTATTTTTTTATAATGATGTATAGAAAGTTTTAAATTGTGGTTCTGAGGTCTATTATAACAGTTAACATATAATTTTTTGCGTATAAAAATGAAAATAAGGAGCTATGTTTTGTTTATTATACCATTCAGAAAACTTATTGAACTATTATGCTGCCATTCTTGCAGATTGATGAAATTCTTCAGGAAGTAGTGAAGATGGGATTTGACAGGAACCAACTGGTTGAGTCTCTTCGCAACAGGAAAACAAATGATGTATGGAATTCTTGATATTTTGGCTGGATTTGTCTTTGTTAATTTGACGTGGTTGTCTAACTTGTTCCAAATTTTTCCAGGGTACTGTTGCATATTATCTGTTGTTGGACAACCGGTTCCGGGTTTCTAGTGGCTATCTTGGAGCTGAGTTTCAGGAGTCGATGGTTTGTTTATTGGCTAGAATTAGATGCTTTAATAGATTTGGCCTTTTTATAATGAACAAAGCTGAAAGGAGAATTGTGTGTGGTTATCAAATTCTGTACATCTCAATGTGCATAACATGCCATTGTGGCATTCATGAATGGATTTCACGTTACAGACCTGGATCAGAAATTTGACTGACTGGATTAGTTGGTCCAGTCCATAAGATTGATTTTTTCTGAACTCGACATCATTGGTGATTACTGGTGTACACGTTGTAGAACTTTTGTGGAGCTACCTGCTATATCTTTTTAGGTTGCTGAATTTTATATCCATCTATCCCATCCTTAAATGCAGGAGAATGGGGCATACTATTGAAGGGGATTGGTATGTCTCATAGTAGGGTGACAAATGGGAGGGTATCACCAATCCCATTATAGACCATTTTTCAAAGATTGTAAACTAATATTTTAAAACATGTCTAGTTTACCTGTTTAGTGAGTGTCTCTTAGTTATGGAAGCTGAGAGAAAGTAATGAGCTGGCTGATGGGTTGGCTAAGCAAGACGTAGTTTGGTCTAGGCGTAGTTTATGGAATATTACCCTTGAAGAGATTCTGTCCTCCGTTTTTTTTTTCTCATTTTTTCTTTTTGATTCCTTGTTTGTGGGTTTTGGTTTGGTGGTGGTGTGTTTATTTTAACCCATTGCCATCCCTACTCGGTGCCCCATATCATCCTACATGTGCAGCATCATAGTTGTCAAGTCATGCCTAGGCATCCAGACACCTTTTTTTGGTCCAAGGCTACATCATGCCTTGTTTGATGCAAAAAAGGCAACCACCGTGGATGCCTTGGCATCGCCCTGTGGGTGACAGCACACACTATACTATCAATTTTTTGACACTTAATGAGTTTACGTTAATTGCTTCTTTTTATATATGAAATATGCTTATATCCTATGCTTTGTTTCTTATATGTTGCTTTTTTCTCATATTAGTCATTACTCGCATGACTATTTTATATTTCAGGATATGGCTTTTATGTTGCACCTTAGCATAAGTATTTAAAATTACCAGTGCTATAGTACATATGTTGTGTGTGTAGGGTGGCCCTTCCAACTCCTTGGGTCACCTAGTCGCCTTGACAACTATGTGGAACTTTTATATTTGTTCGCTTTCTTAGACTATTGTTTCAATTTGTTTAGTGGATTATCTTTTGTTATCACTATTGAATATGTGGATTACATGTATTTCCTGGAATGCAATTTCACACGTATGCATCCAGGTGAAGCTGCATCTTCTGCCATTGGGCATCGACTGCCGGGATATATGGAGCATCAGGGAATTGGCTTAAGAACCCAATTCCCTGTTGAGAGGAAATGGGCTCTTGGACTTCAGGTTGAATTTATTCCATTCATTTGGATGTAATACAGGATATGTGGTTGCAGACTAGTTATCCCAGCCAAATACATTACATTTCTCTAAGGGGTTAGCCTGCCAATAGGTGGTGCTGGTAAATGAGTGAACAATCAACCCTATTATTCCAGAATTATAATAAATTGATGGAGAAAGTTTTCCTACATCCTTAGTGTAGGATTAAGACACTTCTCTAGGATTATTAAAACTCCCCCCTATTGCACGAAATCGATAATACCTCCACCCCTTCTGTGCACCCTCTCCCTTGACTGTGGCTGAAGGAAAACCACCCACTAAATCAATTACCAAACTGGTGTATAGCACAATTCTTCAAATCTATGGAAGTATCTGATCTGAAACATTGCTGGCCTGGGGTATCTGACTCTTGACTGGTTTGGTGATTTCAATCCTACTATATTTAATTGTAGTGGAGGGTGATTGCCTCATTTAGTCCTTAAAAACATGTATGGTAAGCCTTGTTTCTTATTTTCGTTAACACCTGGTGATTGGTTCATTCTTGACAGTCTCGAGCTCATCCTCGTGAGATAATGACTGAGGTTCTAAAAGCTCTTCAAGCACTGGAGGTGTGTTGGAAAAAAATTGGTCACTACAACATGAAGTGCCGATATCCTCGCTTTCCAGGCGGTTCTGAAGGCATGGTCAACAGTGCAGTGCATGGTAACCATTACTTTGCGGATGAATCTGCAATTGTTGAGAATGATGGGGTTAGTAGGCAAACAAATGTAGTCAAGTTTGAGTTGCAGGTATGCCTGGTTCTCTGTATCCCTTGTGTTTAATTTTGACATGATTTGTTGGCTTTTGACTTTTATTTTCTGGAAGATCTTATATCTTTATATTTAAGGCCCTGTCAACTGGAGTCACTGGTGTGGTCTACACTCTACCCAAAACATATTTAGTAATAGACACTAGATTGATGGATCATATCTGGTAGGCCCTTGGTCAGACATCAAGATTATTGGATGATCCTAGCTACATTTATTGGCACGGTTTTAATGACAGATTTGGTTAACGAATATGAAAAAGTTAATAGGATTGTTAGGATCTTCCAATTAAGTCCTTTTTGCACTGAGGAAATTTACTTGAACCACTTACCAATGATTTTGCAAAATCTTGACTTTTTAAGCATTTATTGAATTGTTTTTCTGTGACATGGCAAACATAGTTTAGGCTGAATTTGCTTCATTAGAGTTTGATTTGGATCATATATGGACCTTCTAAGTGGCAACTGAACTGTTGTGCGCCCAAAAAAAGGACCACATGGGGTAGCATGGCCAGGTGGATCAACCATAAAACCAGTGTACATGTGTGTGCTTATGTGCATCTCTTTTTTTTTTAGGTTTTATCGGGGGAGGGGAAGGAGAGAAGTGAAGCCAGGGTTCGATCTCAAAGCTTGGTTACAATTAGCCAAATTCCTTATCAGCTGTGCTGCTGGCACCTTAAGATGCTGCTTAGTTGTAATTCAAAGGTCTTATTATGTATGTAAACTCTCGACCTCTGATTAGTTGGGATTAATTAAGGGAAGAAAAATAAAAATAAAATAAAATGTAGGAACTTCCCAGGTTATTATGAACAATGATTATGTAACTAACATGAAAACTTACTAACTAGATAGATTAATTAAAGTTTAGGTCACTTTTCAACTAAATTACTTGGATTTGATTGGGAAGATATGAGGACCAAGGGAGAAAGCTTGATTACCATATTTGGCAGACATTCCTGAATGTCAGTCTTTTCACCCAAATAAAAAGAAATGGTAAGATTTTGTCTTGATTACCTAAGTTTCTATTTTCTTTTGTTAAATTAATTCACTTCCTCCTTTTCCCATGTGACCAGGCGGAGTCTAAGTTTTTAGCTCTGTGAGAGTGTTTTTTCTCCCTTGGGTAGGGCTAAGGCGGGTTTTGTCCCCCGTTGTATTTTGGATTCATTTTGTTTTATTTCAGTAAAGTTTAAGGGCTGCCCTGGGTACCAGATAATATTTGGGATACAAAAATGGGGATGTGGGTTTAAAACTGAAATTACATTCAACTTTTCCCATCTTAGAATGTGTTTGGTGTCGGAGAGTAGGTAAGTGAAGGTGGAAGAATTTGTTCGGTTGTGCTAAGAAATTGCAAAAAAATGAGTTAGATCCATCATTTTTTTAAGGTTTCACGCAGTATCTCACAAATTCTCAACATTTGGTTGAGGGCGAGATAAGTGGATTAGAAAAGCACTATATTGTCTATTCCCGTTGCTACCACTTCTTCAAATTACCAAACTACCTGAAAATGGTAAAAAAAAAATGAACTTTTGACAAACTATCTAGACAAGACATTGAAGATTTATCCTCGAATCCATGAAGACCTAGTCTTTTGAAAATTATAGAGTAGGTCAATCACTTGTTTTTTGAGGGCTCAAGTTACAATCTCCAAATTGTTAAGACGTTTTCTGGTAAATCAATTGTGATTTGGATGTAGTTACTTGCTTTAGCTTTAGTGCACTAACACCTACTTATTCTGCATTTTAATCATATAAAATTGTTTATATGAATGATAAAAGAAATAAGTGGTGTCATGACTCAAGTTGAGTTATGCGACTTCTGAGTCTACTTCGCTATTGGACTGGCATTTTAGAAAGAAAAAAAAACTATGCTTTTGCAAATGACTAATGCATGCTTCTCTTTATGTTTTGATGATTTGAAATCTGTGTGGCATCTGAAAAGCTTCATTAACTGTCATTGGAGTTATAGGATTCTCATCAGCAGTTTCTCAATAATTCTTATGAGTTTGTTAATGTGCTTCTATAGCTCTATAAGACTCGTGAGGAGAAGTATTTGCTTGATCTGCAAAGGGTGAACGGACCTCAGTTTCTGTTCTTGGATCTCTGTGCTGCTTTCCTTGCTCAACTTCGGGTCCTATGATGTTGGGTTCATTCAGGCTGGAGATTTACCCAGGAAGGTCATATGATGCTTGTGAATAATTACGGACATTGTATATTCCGACTGGTGTGATTTATATTTTCAGCTCTTTTCTAAGTTGCAGGCATGCTTTGATTCCCTATAACAAGTTTGTGAACTATGGTTTACTCAATTGTATGAGCTCTGAACATCTTTGAATCAATATGGAACTTTGTTAATTAATAGCTACGAATGTGACCATGGAGATTAGCAAGGGAAGGATGGATAATTGTATATCAGCCATCTGACATTGTTTCGATTATTTGTCGCTAATTGATAGAGTCAGTAGACAGCGTGCCCTTGAAGGCTTTACTCTGTATTTTATTTGTCATTATTACCCTATACAACTTCCACCCCTCCTCTTTGTGTGTGTGTGTGCAAACTCCTCATGCTCTGTAGTACGAATCTCTCTTCATCTTTCTTCATCTCTATGGTAAATGGTACCATTATAGTCATCCACTATTAAAAACATCTGATATAATTAAATTGTACCATGCTAGTCATCCATCATTAAAAACCATGGTAGTCATCCATCATTAAAAACATCTAACAATTAAATTGTACCATTACAGCCATCTACCATTAAATTGGTTGGTTAGATCATTTTTTTTCCGGGAACACTTTTTTGTGCTGTGATTATACTGAAGGTGGTTTAAGAATACAGATATCAGCACCAGCAGGCTTAGGCTTGTTTGATTTTCATTTCATGTTGTCTAAGACTCTTATTGCCAAGTTTTAGCTTTTGTCCTCGCCTCTCTCATTGCCCAAGAAGAAAGTTTCCTTAGTCAAAAAGCCCGTGAGAAATGGTTGAACCTTGGAGATTCCAACACTGCATATTTCCACAAATCCTTAAAACCTTGACACAATGCCAATGCTATTATGCAGCTCAGCTCCCCCGATGGTAGTTTCGTTACCTCAGCTGAAGGCATTAAATTCAAGGTAAACAGGTTCTTCAAGGAGTAATTTCGGCCCCAATCCCTAACTCCCGTTGCTTTCCATCCCTAATGGGCTTTTCAACAAATTTATTGACTCCTATGTAGATGCTCTTCAAAAGATTCCATTAGAGGAAGAGATTGTGGATGCTGTCTGTTCTCCCAAGGAAAATAAAGTTCAGAGTCCATATGGGTTTAATATGGGATTCCTCTCCTCTTGCTGGAACATTATCAAAGACGATCTTGTCAAAGCTGTTCAAAGCTTCTTTTTCAACTTTTCTCAAGTGAAAAGAATCAATCAGACTTTCCTCTATCTAATCCTCGAAAAAGAAGGGGCCTCCACCATGTTTGATTTTAGATCCATTACGTTATGCGTCTTGCTCCACAAGTTTCTTGCCAAGGTTCTTGCTAATAGAATTATTCACCATTGATTCTCTTGTCAGCTCCAACCAATCAACTTTTATTATCGGTAGAAACATCTCAGACAACATTCTTCTCTATAATGAGTTTGTTTGTGGATTTGATCGAAAGAATCACCCTTTGCTGCCCTTGTGAAGATTGACTTGCATAAAGCTTTCGACTCTCTTAAATGGGATTTTATTCTCAAAGTCATGAATATGATGGGGTTCCCTTCAATATTTGTTAATTGGGTTTAGCATTGTATCTCTACTCCTTATTTCTCAGTGTTGGTCAATAGTAGTCCGATTGGGTTCTTCTCTTCCAATATTGGAATCAGGCAAGGCTGCCCCTTGTCCTCTTTCATTTTTACCCTTGCTTTGGAAGTGATTTCAAGAGAGATGCAATGCAAAACTGATCAGCGGCTTAGTACCCCCATATCCAAATGTAAGCATCTCAAGATCACTCACCTTGCCTTTATCGATGATCTCATGATATTCTCCAAAGCTGACTTGAGCTCAATTGAGACTACTATGGGCTCTCTATCTCTTTTTGAAAGTATGGTGGGCGTCAAGATTAACCCACAAAAAACCCCTTATGTTTGTGGCTGGTATTGCTGAGCAAAATAAGCTCCTTTTACAAGAGAAATTTGAGTTCCCTCTAGGGCAGTTTCCTGTGAAATACTTGGGTCTTCCCCTTATCCTTGCCAAGCTCTTGGCTTACTACTATTCCCCAATTCTCGAGTTTCTTCGTAAAAAGCTCCAACTTTGGAAAGGAAAACTTCTCTCCTATCCCGGCCGCCTTGAGCTGATCCGTTCAGTCATGCAATGCTCTTACATCTATTGGTCTGGTACTTTCAGTCTTCCTCGTTCCATCATCAAGGCTATTGAAGCTCTCATGTGGCTATCTTTGGATATGTATTGAATCATCTAGATTCCTTCGCTCTATTAGCTTGTCTTTAGTTTGCCTGCCTAAGAAAGAAGGGGTGCTTAGGTTAAAAAGAATCAAAGAAGTCAACATGGTTGGGATTATTAAACTCATCTGTAAAATTACTACCAAGCACAACAATATTGGGCTCGATTGGATTTATTCAAGGCTCCTTCAAAGAGATCCAATTTGGACCGTTTTCAGCTCTCTGGATGCTTCTTGGGTTTGGAAAAACATCCTCAAATGTAGAAACTTAGCCCTAGGGGTTGTTACTACCAAAATTGTTGATGCAACTTCACCAGACTTTGGATTGATCATTGGCATCCCTTGGGCATCCTCCTTCCCCTAGTGAGCTCAAGAGATATTTATAGGGCTGGTCTCCATAGACTTTCCTCAGTTGCAGACATCATCTCATCCGGATCTTGGGCCCCTCCTCCCTCCCCTCAACTTGCACTTATTTGGAATTATCTCCCTCGAATCAGAAGGGCATCGAGATCTAGAGACTTGATTTCTTGGACTCCATCGACTTCAGGTATTTTCAGCTCCAAATCAGCTTGGAATCTCATAAGATTCAGAGGTCCTTGTACTGGTTGGTTCAAGGCTGTTTGGTTCAAAGGACACATTCCAAGACATGGCTTTTGTGTTTGGTGTACTCTTACAAATTGTCTCCCAACTCATTCTTTCCTCATTCACTAGCATCTAAGTGTCTCTCCAGCTTGCTGCCTCGATTGGAACGGCTTAGTAACTATTGATCATTTGTTCTTCGAATGCTCCTTTTCGGCTAGTATTTGGTCTGGAATCCTCATCAAATGCTGGCCTGGAAGAAAGATTTTGCCTTTTCAGAGAGAGTGGAAGTGGATCATCCAATATTTTAGGGGTAACTTGAATTGTGATAGAATTGGCTTGTTGGCTTTTGTGGCTACCATTGCGCATATTTGGATGGAGCGCAACATTAGGAGATGAACTACCAACTCTAGGTTTTTCAGACAGATTTGGGATTCCTTTTCTTTGGATGTCAGCTCTAAATCCGTCCCCCTTATGTGAACTCCCAAGGAACAGGTTCATTATTGCTTCCTGGGGTCTTCCTTCTTCTCCTCTCCCATTCCCCCATAGGGGGCCAGTTAGCCCTATGTATTGTAGGTTGTTCCCTTCTTTTCTGTTCTCCCCTTGAATTCTGGGGCCTTCTTGTATTCTCTCTTTGATAATGAACTTGTATTCACAAAAAAAAAAAAAAAAAAATTAAATGCCAAGTTTCGGTGCTGTGCCCTGCTTGAATCTCTTTCTCCCACTTCCTATGGAAATGATCCCCTGCCTTACCCATCCCAGCCTCTACCTCCAGGAAAGCTAGTGGCGGGCCCAATCTTCTCCCATGCATACATATATATATATATATATATATATAAACATGTTTACGATCCTTTTTAAGTATTGGACAATGGAATACTTGTCGTTGCTTCCACCATGTTCTTGATTCTGTATGTTATATGCAGTGAAACATTAAAAACTTCAATGCACCTTGTCATCTCGCCCAGAAATGGTGTGCCTTAATTTGTTGGTGAGATAATTTTTTGTAGGAACACAATTGTATCTGTGACGGGGCTTGCTATGGGTAACAACCCTTTCTCATACAAGCTATCTTTCCCTGAAATTGTCATGAGCAACATAAACCAAATGCCATTTTTATGTAAAATTAGTGTAATGGAAGATTTTGGCCTCAATTTAATCCCTATATATAATACTGATAATTTATTATCTAGGTTTAGGCCTTACACTAATTTTTGGGATAATATTTTAAACAAACAAAGGTTAGAGGGTAGCCTCATAAGTGCAGAAGGAACTATAAAAACAGAACAGGAGGAAATGTGTTGAAATATTAAGTTTTCTTTGGGAATCGTTTTGATAGTAGTTTTTTTTAATTTATTTATATAGTAGGAAGTTAAAGTGGACGAGCCTTGGAGCAACGGTTAAGTTGCCTGCGTACATTTGCCCCTCGTACACCCTGCAGTAGCGGGAGCCTCATGCATTGGGACGCTATATAATATATAGTAGGAAGTTAACAGAAGGAGATTCGTTTGAACTTTGGAAATTGCTACATTCAGTCAAATTGCTGGAGATACAAGTTTGCGTAAGGACGCACCAAGATAATAGAAAGTAAACAAACGGGAATCCTATTTAAGAAGTGTGCTCCTCGGATGGATTATTGCATCTCTTACGTAAATTGTGATTTTTACTTGTTTATTCTGAATACAACATGGTTTAAGACTTCTGCTTTAGAAATTTATTTTCTTGTTAGCCATATGTTGTAATATGTGTAACTTAGGTCACATTACTTATTTAAAGTAATGTTTGGCATCAGAGTTCAAAAAAAAAAAGGAAAAATTACACTGCCACCCCCTAAGGTTTGTACTAAATATAGAGCGACCCCCTGTGTTTCTAAATTATACAACCACACCCCCTGAGTGGACCCCTAAGTGGATGGCGTTAAGTATAAAATTTAAATAACAATTTTTACCCTTCAATTAATCATATTCTAATTTTTTATTTTTCTAACATAATGGGACCCACAACTATTTCTTCCTCTTCTCTTTCTTCTTCTTCTTCTTCTTCTTCTTCTTCTTCTTCAACCACCGCCCCACCACCGCTGCAACCTCCGTCTACCATCCTCTACCCTCTTCCACTAACCCCATAGAAAGGGAAATTCGTGGCCATTTCTCCCTGGAGAAAGCCACCCGAATACCCAATTAAGAACCAAATGAGCAAAAAAGAATCCAAAACTCAGTGGTAGTTACCTGTGAGGGCATCGATCTTCACAGCAATGAAGAACACCACATCCATATCTGTAAAGCACGATCTGCTTGTCAAAGATATTGAGACCCAAAGGAGCATCATCTGGAATGTCCCTGGCGAGATACAAAGGATACCATTCCTCTCGCCAATCGTAATCCACAACTGCCTTTTCTCCAATTTCATGTTCCTCCATGGTAGACCCTAGAAGAACCTTGTGATCATCTTCTGATTCTGCTTTCCATCAACAGAGACAAACCCACCTACCTATGTCACTGCAGAACATTTTATCAGTCCCCTTCTTGCTTGATTCAACTTTTTTCTCTGACCCAGATCAAAATGTAAAGCTAAGAACATTTTTGCAAATGAGAGAGAAACATATGTCCTTGTTCTTCTTCTTGCTTCTGTTGTATTGGTGAGGTTATCAGAGAATGGGGTGTGAAGTTTGGACTGCTCTATGGGCAAAATGGTAAGTTCACACCATATCAAGGGTATATTTGTCATTTTAAGGCATCAATGGCCAACACGTCAGCAACTAACGGAATACTCTAACGGAGTGGGGCTGAGTATAACAAATACCATAAACTCAGGGGGTCTAAGTGTATATTTGGAAAACACAGGGGGTCATCTTGTATTTAAGGTAAACCTCAAGGGGTGGCAATGTAATTTTCTCAAAAAAAAAATTGGGTAAACAGAAATTCAATCTGATATATGGGCATGAGATACACAAGTTTTGGATATAAAGTACCAGGAATCAAAGAGTGGAGTATGATCATATTGTCTTACAGTTTTAAGTAGTTATGGTTTGATTATTTGTTTACATTTTAGTTTAAGTACATATGATTTGAAGGCACTTTTCTCCCTCTATTTTCAGTTGATACCAATTTGGAGCTGTCATTGGAGGAAATTTTTTTTATCTGTTTAGTTGTTGGCGGTTTTGGGGGGTTGTATTTAGATGGCCATGTCGATAAATTTTGAAGTTTCAATAAAGGCTAAAAGGTCGTGGGACGTGTGTACAAATAGGGTTTTGAATGCGTTTTTGAAATCTCACCATCCATTAATATCATTAATTATCAGCCGTTGAATTTTTTATTTCTATAAACCTGAGACCGACTATCACCGTATTTGTCTCCTTGTCCTTCGCAATAACTCTAATACAACTCCATTTGAATATACGACCTTCCATTGTAACTCATCCCTCCATGGTAACCTGCCGTTGCAACTCATTCCTTCGTCGGCGACCTCCCTCTTTTCCCATAGTATTATCTCTTCTCCTGTCTCAAGTCTCAACATATACATAGCGGAGATAGTCAGAGTGTTATACCCGCACCCCGGGAGTATAATTAATTATTATTTCTTCCTCGTGACGTGTAGTTATCACTGCCACGTATGCTGGTGAGTTGTTCTCATTGGTGGTCAAACCCAGCTACAAAATTATTGACCACAGTACGAGTTTGCCTGTGGAAACTATTCGGGATCACGGAGGTTGCACCTTGACGTGTCAGGGGTAAGTAGTTGACCAAATTTTGTTGTGTGCTTACTGCCCTCTCAAAGCCCTCGAAGTGTGGTCCAAAGGCCCTGACCTCTTATGGTGGGAACCACCTTCCTACTCGCATCGGATGCAAGGTTACTGGCTGCCTCCAACCCTGCATCCAATGCTGCTGACAAGGACTCTTGTGGGTGAGACCCTGTGGCTAAGGTGCTATTGGTGTCCTGCCATGTTTGACCCTACCCTTACCCCTTTTTATTAACTTGACCTTGTGTGGGCCTTGGGGCCCAAGTGGGGATTTTTTTAAAGCTTGTGTAGGGTTGGATGGTTGTTTGACCCTATCCAAACAGACCCTAGGTTACACTTAGGAGGCCTTATCCAAATAGGCCAATAAAGGTGATTTTCTATATGAGAGAGATGGGTAAGACTATTCCTTAGTCTTTCTTTTTTTTTTTTCTTTCCTAACCTAATCGTGAAAGGAGAGGAGAGCTTTGAAGAGAGGAGGCAGCAAGGAGGAGAAGAAGGAGAAGAAGGTGGGATCGGCTACTTGAGCTTGGATCTACAAGGAGGACCTACTGTGTACCTCAAATCAGGTAGGCCAAGAACCCTCTTGCCTCTCTCCCTTATCTTTTCTCTTTTCGGTTGAGCTTGGAAGGCCCTCCATGTCCTTTTTTTTGAGCTTAGATGGCTCACCTAATTTCAGTCTTGAGTTTGGGTTTCCTCTTGGAACCAAATGGTTTACCCTAAGCTATGTTTTTGGGACTCCATTAATGTATTACAGTCCTATAAAGACCTTTATTTGACCTCTTGCTGAATCTATTTGATTCTAAAGCTTCAACCACCAAAGGAAACCTCAAATCTGGATTTTTGAGCTTTTGATCCTTTAAACCCCCTTAAATCTTTGGATGTTGGGTGTTTCTAAGACCCAAATAGACTCCAAGACACCCCTCCCTAGTCCCTTGAGGCTTAGAGAACCAAATGGGACAACCCGGGGCTTTTAAAGACTTTGAAATCACACCTGGGTTGCATCGGAGGTAAAGTCTGCGTGAGTCCGATGTTGCCTCCGATGTGGCCTGAGCTTGCAGGAAGGTCAGACTCAAGGTCGGAGGCAAGCCTGCTGAGTCCGACGTTGCCTCCGATGTGGCTAGAGTCTGCAGTGAAGGTCGGACTCAAGGTTGGAGGCAGATCTCTGCTGAGTTCGACGTTGCCTCCGACGTAGTTTTTAAGGCTTATAACTTATGTAAACTGTGGGGTTTCTCTATGAGGCCTCCCCTACACTCTCTCACACTCTTATTCATTTCCATAGGCGCCAACATATGTGCAATGGAGTGATTTTGAGCGGAAATCGTTGCGCTTATATAAAGTCTATTTGAAGTAATTGGTGAGTGGGTTTGGGTGACTGTTTGAGCTTGTTTACTATTGCTTATTCATGCATTTATGAATTATATTGTGACATTAACATTCAAGCATGATTGCATATTTGCATTTATTCTTATTTGATGATGATGATTGAGTAGGATGATATGGATTTGTATTGGGTTACGGTGCCAGGAAGTACTGGCACCGGAACCCCCGGATTACGTGGAATTGTATATTGCATCTCATTCTTGCCTGTATGCGCTGTGTTGTGCTGGTACCCGGGGGTTAGATGGAATGGGAAGTTGACACACCCGGATGTACCTCTCAACACAATAGGATTCATGTAGTATATCTGTGATTAGGCTCAGTTTCCTATGCTACGACCTTTACCAACAGGGGTTTAGGTGTTGGGTAGCCAGAGCACCTGCTGCCTGTGGAGAGTTAGAGAGGCCAGGCCAGGGGTAGTAATGGTTATCGGGGTCTGCCTCTGGGTGATGATGACTACGACCAGCGCGGGCTCCATAGTAATAATTGAGGTTTCATTGTGGTGAGAATGGAAGGATCCACAGTGTCTTCCTGAGTTATTGCAGTAGCATATACCCATTGACTTAGCATTGCGTGTTAGGTGGTAAACGAATTAATAATGGCATGCACCATGGACTATTTGTGATTGTGTGATTGTGCATCCCCTTTTCTCTCTCACTAGCTCGGTGGAGCTAACCCCCGTGTACACATTCTTTTTAGATTTGGATGCAGATGATACTGTGGAGCTAGAGATCGTGACTAAGGATCATGACGATGGTTGCCCATGATGATTATGCCTACGGGCTGTACTGTTACTTGGGATCGTTCCCGTTTTATTATTTTTTAGAGCATTGTGCTTTGTATAAACTTTTATGTTTTACCTTTTTGGTAGCTACTTGATGGTCATAGGAATTTTGTAACTATGTTACTTATTATCATTAGCCAATGAACATCTTATAATTATTTCATTTACGCTTCCGCAAACTCTGACCTATCTTGGAATGTAATATTCCTTTGTCTTTCGTACTCTGATATTATTGTATTTTAATATTGGTTTATGACTGTGAGTTGGTCACTGCATCGAGATCCTGGCGGTGAGGTGGGATGACGCGTGTCACCCCAATCATACCCTGATATTATACTTTATCCCTTGTCGGGGTAGGGGTGTGACACAGAGTCTCTGAGAACATTAAGAAGGAGTTTTCATCAGTACTAAAGACATCTAATGGTAGAATCAACCTCAAATCCACCGTCTTACAGATCTAAACGTCTCAAAATCCAAGAACTCAAAAGAATGGTGAGTAGATTTGACATCGTGAAGAAGAAATGCCATCACTATTCTTTCCATTTCTTTGTTACTTTTTTCTACTTTTTGATCGGCTACAACTTCAAGTTTCGATGCTGCTTGAGGATGATGAGAGAAAAAGAAGCGTTTTTTAAGGAACTCTTTCATCTGATTTCAATGGAGAAAGGTAATAATTATAAAAGATAAAGACAAAGGGTACCAAAGATTTAGAAAAATAAGAAGAAATTGGTAATTGCAGAAAAGTCTAAGGAATTTGTGGGGGCAATTACAAATCTGATCGAACTTCAATGTCTTATTCTTCTCTGCATATGAATTGGGAGAGTATTTCAAATTAGTAGATCAATTTCAAAAGACAAAAAACAGTTACCCACTTCTACATTCATCTCTTCTTCTTCCCCATTTACCCTAATTGAATCTACCCAACCTTGAAACGTACCATCCATCCTCCCCTTCTCATCTCTCAAATAATAATGCATGACTAGAAAGGGAGAACCTCATAGTATGTGTCCAAGGAAAATGCGGCATCAAAAGGGCCAAGGTCGACCAAGGTCAATTGACTCTCTACAGGCCAACAAACCAAGTTCCCAAATCCATATAATAAAAATCAATTAAATGCAGCAGCCAATTAAATAGTGAAGAGGAATCTAAAATTCTAAATTCCTTCATTAGAAATCTACACCACAGTTTGAACAATTCAATATGGAAAGAGTTACAGTGCAAAGAAGTAGAAGTTAAAATCTATGTAAAAATTTACAAAGAAATATTTTATGGGTTTTGGGGTTTATGGGTTAATGGGGTTAATTGGGTAAATGGGTTTGGGGTTATGGGTTTATGCGTTATGGGTTTATGGGTTAATGAGTTAATGGGTTTTGGGGTTTTGGAGTTAGGGGTTCTGTGTTATGGGTTTATGGGTTTAGGGGTTAAGGGTATTGGGGTTTTGGGTTTAGGAGTTTAGGGTTGATGGGTTAATGGGTTAATGGGTTAATGGATTAAAATTCGAAATCAGGTAACGGCCCGAATCGACTCAAGTTATCATTCCACGTGGCAATCTTCAAAAACGCTAAAATGAAAAAAAAAGCATTTTTCATTACCATCCTGTTATTTATAGAAATATCGGAAATGACTCTCTTGTCCTCCATGTCCTTTACCTCTCTGTAGAAACAAACACAACCAACTAAAATCTCAGCTGTTCAATACCATCCACGTCATCAATCCGCGTCAAAAACATCCAACGGTTACGGTTAAACTCGCGGCAATAGAAAATCAAGAGAGAGGAGAGAGAAAGAAGCACAGGTCGTTCGTTTAGGTTTCGATTTCTCCTCTCGCAGAAGAGCAGCAGAGGCGAAGAAGAAGAAGAAGAAAAAGAAAGGTTATCTACATGCGAACTAGGGTTTAAACTCACTGTTAGGGTTTTGGACAGCAAGGCACATTGGAAAGGACGGAGAGAAAGGAGGGGAAAACGAGGGAGAAAAGAAGAAAGCAAGAGAGTGACAGCGGAGAGAAAATGGAGTAGCAGAGAGTGAAAAAAAAAAGAGAAAAAAAAGAGCGTAGCAGAGGCACAGAGAGCAAAAAAGAGAACAATGAGAGAGATAGAGCAGCAGAGGGAGAGTGCAAAACGGAAGAAAGAAAGTGAAGAAAAGATCGAGAGAGACAGATAGTGTTAGAGAAGGAGTGAAAAAGAATTTGAGACAAGGAGAGCCGGAGGCTTCTCTGAGCCAGGAAGAAGGGACCGTTGCAGTTGATCGTGAACTCCTCATCTTCTGTTCTTCTTATTTCATTTTCTTGTTTCTTCTCCTCATTTAGTTTTTGCTGTATTTTTCCTGTGTCTTCTTTGAGTAGTCAGTAATACCCCCTTCCCATCTATTTTCCCGGTGTGTAATAATCCCCACCCCTGTTGTTCGTGACCGTTGCGAACTGCTGATTGCATAGGGAGGTCCAAACAAGACCCCAGGTATATTTCTCTCCCTCTCATTTCCAATCTGTTCTTATCTTTTACATTTCAGACCTGCATTTCGTTTGATTTAAGTCTTTGAAATATGTTATTCCATCCTTCAACTCATGTATTTCGTCCATTTGTGAATATTTTAGATGCCTGTGGTGTTATGTGCTATTGTGCTCTGGTTTCTATGATTTTGATGCTCTGTCTCCTTTCTCTTCTGAATACTTTCGGATCAGGTTTCAATTCTGTAGATGGTTCATGTTCTGCTCATATGGCCCTATCCCCATGATCCCAAGTTTTCTTACATTGATCGTTTGCTGTGTGGTATATTATATCTTGGTTTGAAATGGTGAAATTCTGCTATATTTCTTTTCTTGCTTACTGTTTGTGTGCATCATTTTGAGATTTGGTTTGGGTTTATGCTAATTATCTAAGTGATTTACTAGTCTGTGATTGTGAATTTAGTGATTTAATTCTCGAATCAGGTTAGTTTTGTGGGCTGAGTTAGATCGTTGTTGATATTAGAGTGGGTTAATGAACAATTAGTTTTTATTTTGCTGAGAGTTTTTTGATCGGATTTCATCCCCATGTGGTTTTGGTGCTGATCTCTCAGACCTCCAAAATTGTGAATTTGAGTTGGGCCCAATAATTTGGACCCATTTGGCTTTTGGTTCTGGTCTGAGCGGACTAAATCTCTAATATTTTTGTCCTTTTGTGTGAGAGAGCCGGTCAATCTTGCCCTTGGTTTAAAGATAACCCATTAATCGAAAAGAGTTTAAATGGCAATCTTGGGCCCAAGAGGGGTTTAGCCCTTAATTTCTGGCCCATTATAGGTGGGACATCGACCAAAAGGGGAGGGATGTGGTCGGCCTGTGTAACCAATTGGACTTGAATTATGAGGTTTTGGATTTGGTTTAATTAGGATTTTGGGTATGGGCCGTGTTCCCATTCTAGGCCCATCTGGATTTGGAGCCATTTAACCTTGGCTTTGGTTTGCGTATTGGCCCATTAACCTAGTTTTGCTTGAGTGGGGAGTTTGGGCCCATGAGTGCACTTTAGCATTGACTTAGGATTAAGTAATAATTATTCTCCTCCTAATTCATTTCATTTCGAATCGGGGTTATGGGATTCCAAATGAATTTCTAAAACCTATTTTGGGTAGAATTAGAACGTGTGCGATGGAGTGAAAATGCCCATCTAGTGGCTCGAGTTGAAAACGTTACATGATGGGATCCAGTAGGATGTAAGTGTACGCTCTTGAGGACGGGGTTGGGCTAGCCTGTCATCTAGCCCATGAGTGATCATGTTCCTTTGCTTAATCATCTTGATGTATGTTTTCTGTCTTTCATGCTCCATGCTTATTGTACTAAATTTCATGCTCCATGCTCATTGTATTATACTCCATGTTTTGTGCTTAGTATGTCTTTGTATGTCAGTGTAATGTTTAATTAGTTTGCCTATTTGTTTGTTTACATGTAGTTTAGAACAATTTAGAAATCTGGCTTAGGGTTTGAACCCTTGTACATAGCTACCAAGCTTTAGGTACCTAGCTTAGGATGACCTAGATTTAGAATGCCTAGTTTTAGGGTTTGCAAGCTAGCTTATGCAAGCAATGGTCAAAAGAAGGATGACCGGCTCTGGGTCGGGCAGATTGGGTGCCTAACCCCTTCCCAGTCTGTAACCTGACACTTGCTCAATGATCTGGGTAGACCACAGCCTTGTCCAATGCGACATAGTTTCTCCCTATTCGTGGGAGAAATTTGTGGGTCCTAGACCCTTTCTAGGTGGCGGTTTCCTATTGACCCATTTACCCTCTTAGAAGGAATTAGGGTCCTGGCTTTAGTGCACCGGCGAGATCCGTTTCGCATCGAGAACTAACCCTTTAACGGGGGAATTTGGATTTTGCAGAATCCATGGTTCTTGCACATTCAAAAGGGAGCTATCTATTGAATGAATTTATGCATATCTGTGCATGTATATCTGCAAATACATGTTGAATGTCAGTTTCTTTCTTGTATGTTGAGTTTATTTTAGCTGGTTAAATGGATGTTATGATTATATAATTAGAGCAATGATATCAATTTTCCATTGGTAGGAAGAAAGGTTCTTTAATGCAGTTAGATGTACCCTTGTACATTCTGTTGGAAATATTGTTGTAGTTTATTTAGCTTTCCCTGTGAATTTGGCCCACATTTCTTCCAGTATTCGGAGGCTCCTCTTGTAGAACCTAGGGTGTCATGAGCATAGGCATGCACACATATTCCACAGTCATTAGGGCCAAGTACTCGTATCTTAGGGGGGAAGAAGATAATTTTTGTCTATCCTAGTGTCTATCCTAACTCTTCTATGTTAGGATTCCTTTTCATGTGCATCATTTTCATTAAATTTCAGTAGCAGGTCATAAGAAGAAAATACCCTAGTTCAACAATTCAATTTAGCATTTCAATTGTGTTCACGTACTTGGGGCAACCATAGACATGAGCTGTGAGTTTGTGGTCACGAGTGGTCAGCACCAACAACAGCAAAACCCAACGACTTAGCATCCACAAAGAGATGCTAACAACCCAGCGAGGTAAATGAACAAAAAAAGCTACTTTTTTTGTGTACAAGCTATTATAGTTTCTGCTTGTATTTATTGGTACTTGCAGACTTTTTGTCGTCCCAGTCTACTCGCTATAATAGAGGAGACCCAGGTAGAGTTCCTTTCAAGGCTATTGGAACTGTTGACTGGTCTAGATGCTTGGGATGAAGGTAAGAAAAGTGACTTTATACAGTTTGGTCTAGAACTCAAACATTAATCAAGTTTTAGCCTTGTTCCTAAGGTTCAAAATCTTTATTTTTTGCCCTTAGTTTTGATTTTTTTTTTTTTTCGTGCAGCTTGGTCCGGATTCTATACAAATCGTTGTTGTTTCCCACAACTGTAGTGTAGTTGTAGCAGGAGCTTTGCGGTATTGTGAGTTTAGAGCTCACAAAGGTAATTTTCTTCAAATTTTTTCAAACCTTATTCTTCTATCGATATGGTGTAAAATATTAGTTTCAACTATGTACAGGTCGTTGAGATCCTCAAAGATTGTCCATCTTGGTTTCGTGATTGCCGTTGCCTTGATGTCTTGTCTCCAATCCTTGTTGGAAATGGAGGGACTTTAGAGCTTATATACATGCAGGTTCGTTGTTCTCGTGCAGTTTACTTGATTGTTGGAATGAAGTTCAGGTTTTGTTGAACATTTAGCATTTGTTGTTGTAGACATGCACCGATGACATTGGTAGGGCCACACGACTTTTCCATGATTTTTGAAAAGTGAGAAGAGAGATGGGAGTGTAAGGAAGAAAAGAAAGAGAAAGAGAAAGGAAGAGAAGGAAAAAAGGATGAAGGGAAGAAGATTACCTCTCCCTCAACCTTCAAGTTCCGGTTTGGACAGTTGGACTGAGATTTCTAGGCCCAGAATAGGGCCGGGCAGCCTGAGTTCGTCCCAGGCTGACCCGTATATATAAATATCTGATAACATATGGAAATCTATAATACACAATTATGCATAATTATATCATACATACAGCCAGAAAGGGGGTTGGGAGGAGGGGAGAGAGAGCTAGAGCTAGCCCGATCCTATAGTTTAGAAATAATAACAAAATATGGACTACTAGGGTCAATTAGGGCCAACCCGACCTACCTGGGCCTTTTTGGGTCTGGGCTAAGATATAAAGCCTGACCTTGCGATAGGAGGGTTGAGTCACAATTTTTATCTTCTAAAGTGCGGTGTTGTGCACCTTAAAGCGCATTGAATTTTTATCCTCCCAAGTGCAGTGGCCACCATCCGATGCACTGGGCAGTGCACTACACTTGAGAGGACAAAAATCCATTGAGTCATGTGGTATGAGTATGACACTGTCTTTTAAGCCGTAGACGTTCAAACGTCAATTGTCTTCCAAGATAAAACAGTTGTATGGCATCTACAAGTAGTCGTGCACTTGTTGTCTACTATGCACCTTCAAAAATCTCATTATTATGTCCTTAAAATTCTCCTAAAATCTCAATATTTGGTATGCATTTGATTCTTGCAATACATTCCAAGTCGATTTCGCATTCTTGGGTGATAAAAACAGTTAAATTGTTTTTTTTGTTGGGTAGAATAAAAACAGTTAATTTTATTGTCCAAGAATGCGAAATGGACCTGGAATGCATTCCAAAAATGCATACCAAATAGATCCTTCCTATTTACCAATTATTTCATTATTCTCTCCTTAAAAAAACTTCCATGTTGCTAATAAATTGGTTTAATTCATATCAAAACTACGAATCCCATGATCCAATTATCCTTTTAATACTATTCCTACAAATAAGTTGGGTTATATCAAAACCAAGGTTATAAATCTCGGTTTCGATGCTGGTATCGACCCTGGCCAAAATCAAGATTTCCATATGTTGAAATTGATCGAAACTAGGTATTTTTTGGTCGAAACTGATCTAAATTTCTCAAATATTATTGAAATATGATCGATCCAAATATGTTTAAATATGATCGATACAGTATTACATATGAGTTTCATCTTGGAAACTTGGGAATCCGAGATCTTGAACCATGATCAAACCCATAATTCCATGGGGCTGGCTTATATAGAACAACCATAACTTTTGTAAAAATATACTTATCAGAAAAAAGAAAGAAATATTTAAAGGGCTCATGTTGTGTGTGCTGTAGTGCAATCTGCGCTTAGACACATGGGCCTGCCACTCAGGGGGTTAGGATGGTCATTGGATCCACCCCCATGTGTCTGGGCTCAGTTTGCTCCCCCGGCATAGAGAAAAAAAATAATAAATAAGTACAGGATTCAAAAGTAGAATCAGCATAAAGAAAATATTCTTTAGTTGTCCCTTAATTCTATTTAAAATGCCTTACAAAACTGCTCGAAGTCACAGGCTGTAAGCAACTAGGACTTCATTTCCTTCCCCCAATACACTGCATGCATTCCCATCGCTATCAACGCTGCTCCTACGAAAAAAATTTTGGAAACAAAATTTACATCATCGTAGTTGAATTAAACTCTTAAATTGTTAAAATTCTTGATATTTAGGCTATGTTTGCTTAATAAAGAAAAGAAAAGAAAAAAACTGAAAATTTTAGAAAAAGATGAGAGCGAGACGCAGAAACTCATTATTATTATTATTATTATTTTTTATTTTTTTTAGAGAAAGATTTCCTCCATCACGCACCAGCATAGGATGTTCACAAACCCATATAGGGTTTTGGGAATAATACATGCATGCCATCTTTAGCTCATCCCACACTCGTGGTGAAATCACATGGTCACAACAACAAAAAACTTAGTCCTTTGTTATTAAGTTTTGGGAAGGATTTTTTTGTTCGATAACATGGCTGCTCTATCAACACGGAGCATGCATAGAAACATTAACAAAGGTGGGATTTTCATCTTTCATGGAGAGCATGTTAGTCAACCCCATCCTATGTCTGAGCGTGAGAACCATGATTTTCGAGAGCATTCTTTTTCCTTATGTTTTTCTTGTCTTTTCATTTGTGTCCATTTTTTTTAACAACCAAACACACTCTAATTAAGGACGAACGGAAAAGGGTTTTAATGTTTTATCTCCTAAATCCAACATTTAGCTTCTCCACGAGGAACAAGGAACCCATGATTATCAGTGTAAACATTATCCCTAATGCCAGTATTCCCTACACAGTCGCAACACACTATTCATTAGGATTAAGCAGTTATGCTTCAATAATCAATCAAGAGAAGGGAAAACAAAAAAAAAAGACAAACTCAATCCCCTTCGTCCAATCGGAATTTCATACCAACAACCAAGTAAGCTACAAACAAAAGGCTGTTGTTGGTTAACCTTTTGGGATTGGTGTTTGATTTGTGTAATTACACTTTGTTTCATAAAAAAAAAAAAAAAAAAAGCCTGTTGTTCCATCCAGCGTTTAAAAAATCAGTGAATTAGATTGGGAATTGCTGAATCGGCCTAGACCGATTTTGATTTTTTTCGTTATGCATCATTCACTCTCAGATTCTCCGATTTCTATCCTTCCAGATGATTCTAGGGTTAATCGGACTGATTCCGATTCGATCTGATCGGGAATCGACAGGGACCCATTCTGTCACCCATACCCAGTTTTAAAACCCTGAGTTCCATCCAAGCTTCCACTCGTCCCACTTCTGATCAACGCTTATGGAATATGCCGCTCTGTACTGACCCCATCAAGCACATCAGAGCCGTGCTTGATAAGTGAAAAGGGTACTTCTCTCGCCCATTTTAGTCTACAAAAATCAACGGCATCAGAGAAAGGGATAATTTCAAATCAGTGGAGGTGAATATAGGCCCCATAAGATCTCCATCGTTAACCACTGCACACACCTCCAAAGGATGATAAGCACCCATAAGTAGTGATGAACCCCACGGGGCTTAATCCCCATTTTGGTGGTGTAGGTAGTAGAATAGTTGTAAGAGGCTTCTTTAATTGAAAAAGCTGCAACCAGGAGGGAAATATAAAGATTAAGGGTGAGAAGAGTGGGATCATGGAATGGCAGATATACACAACACATACCATACTCACACATCCGAATATTCGATGTGGGACTAAATTCACCCATCTAGCATATGGTTAATTTGATGGACAAAATAGTAATTTCATAACATCACCTTTTTTCTCTTGATGGTCTTACTACCACAATGCTTCCGACCCCACCGCCACCGCCACCGCCACCGCCACCATTACTACCATCACCCTCTCACAAAGAAATATAGAAAAACTTATTCTTAGATATTGGACTACTAAATGGATTTCTTATTCTTGAAAAATTTTCATATGATGCAACCAAAACAATTTCAATTTCTTGATAAAAAATTTATTTGTTAACTATTTCATGAAATCAATTCGACATTGAAATAGAAATCATACCAAATCTGGCCTAGCCAAATAAACCACACAGAAATGCCTGGAAGGCGACTATCGATCCCCGTTAACTTTAGTCTCTTTTTTTTTTTGGGGGGGGGGGGGGGGTTGGGTTCTCTGCAAGAACATGTCCAAGAAAGTGCGCAGGTTAATTATCCAATCATATAAATAATTGGGGGGGGGGGGTGGGTTCTCTGCAAGAACATGTCCAAGAAAGTGCGCAGGTTAATTATCCAATCATATAAATAATTAAATAAACCAAAGGATTAAAATATTATTAACATCTGAATAAAATAAAAAAAGACCGAGAAGCAGAGATGCAAACAACATATATAGGATTTGTTTTGATTTCTTTCTTTGTGAGACTCAACATGTATGTATATGCAACCAAAATTCTCATATTCTATGTCTCCATCTATCGATCGATCGATCGATGGATCCCTGTTTCAATAATATGGCAATTTTAGTCGCATATAGATACAGGTTCGCCTCTTTTCCAAACACAACAAGCCACGCGACTCGACTCAATTCGATTCGGTCACTTAGAGATCTTCTTCTTCTTCTTCTTTCGTCTCCTTTCAAAATCTGTATTCCCTTTAGTTATAGTGGGAAGGTTGCTTGGGGAGCAGGCTTTGAAAAATCAGATCAAATTGCAGTTTCGGTTTGAAAACGAGGGATTAGGGGGGGTTTTCTTCCAATCCGAATTCCAATTCCGGGTTTTACTCATCTGGAAGAGGGAGGCCGGATGGTTTATTACTACATCTTCTTCTTTAATAATCTCTGTATTTATAGAATTATAGTTATAGAGTGAGAAGGTTGTTTCATTATTTCAACTATAATGGAAACCTATGGCGGTTGCTTGGGGAGTAGGGTTAGCAAAACCGATTCCGGGTTTTACTCCTTTAGAGGAGGGAGGGCAGATGGTTTATTTTACTAAGTCAACCCAAGATCTATATTGGCGGTTGGGTTTACTCTCTCCTTCTATGACCAAGGATGGGATCTGGGATCCTTCAATTCTTACAACCCAGGTTAGTTTAATTTCCACTTCACTATTAAGTCTAGATTGCCCCACCCTCATAAGATTTCAAAAAATGGAATTGGGAATTGAATCAAAATCTCAGCTTATTTTGATCCGACTAGGTCAGAATAAGAGTAATATAAAATCCTTAATGGTAACTCCCTATGGAGATGAAAATTGACTATTACGGCAAAGAAATATAAAGATGAAAAATCACATTCTTTACGGGTCAATGAGCTCGGACTGTTGGTTATCTGAGCTGCTAGGTGTCAACATCTCCACCTGACACTGCCGCACTACACACTTTTAAGATTGGAGAGGATTATTTTCTGCCATGACACTGTCTTTGAAGCTGTAGACCTTCAAACATCAATCGTCTTCCAAGATAAAACAATTGTATGGCATCTATAAGGGATCTTTATCCTCTCAGTTTCCTTGCCTGGTACAATTTGTCCGATTCCTCCCATAAGGGGGTAAAAATAACCACCTTATCCCCTGTCCGAACACATTGCACGGTTAAGATCCACCCCCCTCTTATTAGAGGCACTAAGGAACTCTACCGGACAGAGAACCTGAGGAGATAATTTTCCCACCTATTAGTAGTTGTGCACTTGTTGTCTACTATGCACCTTAAAAAATCTCATTATTATGTCCTTAAAAATCTCTTAAAATTCATCTTCGGTAGTGTTTGGTATGTATTCTTCCAATCCAATCCAAGTCGATTTCGCATTCTTGGGCATTAAAAACAGTTAATTTTATCGCCCGAGAATGCGAAATGGACCTAGAATGCATTCCAAAAATACATACCAAACACAACCTTCATATTTACCAATTATTTCATTATTGTCTCCTTAAAAAAACTTCCATGTTGCTAATAAATTGGTTTAATTCATATCAAAACCACGAATCCCATGATCCAATTATCCTTTTACTATTATTCCTAAACAAATAAGTTGGGTTATATCAAAACCAAGGTTCTAAATCCCAGTTTCGATGCTGGTATCGACCTTGGCCAAAATCAAGATTTCCTGTGGGTCGAAACATGATATTGTTTGGGCAAAATTCAACATGTCAAGAGCTGGTCAAAAGTGGGATGGTTGAAATTTTGTCGAAACTGATTTAAAATTTTGAAATATTATCGAAATACGTCGAAACGTGATTGATACAATAATACATAAGAGTTTCATCTTGAAAACTTGGAAAACCGAGATCTTGAACCATGATCAAACCCATAATTCCATGAGGCTGGCTTATCTATAGAACAACCATAAATTTTGTGAAAATATACTTATCAGATGAAAAAGATCAGGAAAAAAAACTTGACCATACTGTCCTCTCCTGTGTTGTTTGTGTATGTAACTAATATGCAAATATTAAAAAGAAAAGTAAAAAATAAATACAGAATTTAAAAGGTAGAAGTGTAGAACCACAACGTAAAGAGAAAATTTTTGAGTTGTCCCTTAATTCTACTTAAGGTGCCTTACAGAACTTCCCGAATTCACAGGTTGTAAGCAACCAGGATTTACCATAATCACAACTAATCACCTCAATGCACTCCGTATCATGTCTTTGGAGCTCTTAGATGGCATAAGCTGAGACGACATTCTCTTCATCTCCTTCTCCTAATACACTACATGCAATCCTACCATGATCAACGCTGCTCCTACTATACTGTAAAAAATTTTATAAACTGAATTCACATGCACCGCAGTTGAATTAACTCGTAAATTGTTAAATTTTTTTATATTTAGGCTATGTTTTTTCAGCACAGAAAAGAAAAAAAGAAGAAAGAGAGACGCACAAACTTATTATTATTATTATTTTTTGGAGAAAGATTTCCTCCATCACGCACCAGCATAAGATGTTCACCCACCATCCTAGGGTTCACAAACCCATATAGGATTTTGGGAATAATACATGCATGCTATCTCCGGCCCATCCCACACCCGTGGTGAAATCACATGGTCACATCAACACTAGAGAAAGGATATTTTACATGAGCCAATGAGAGCATATGTAGAAACATTAACAAAGGTGAGATTTTCATCTTTCATGGAAATGGGGCGGCCAACTTTATCCTATGTCTGGACATAGGAACGCAGGAACCATGTTTTCCAAGAGCGTCCTTTTTCCTTATTGATGTTTTTCTTGTCTTTTCTTTTGTATCCATTGTGTTTTACAACCAAACACACTCAAATTAAGGATGAACGGAAAAAGGGCTTTATCTTCCAAATCCAATCCGGCGGGGGGGGGGGGGGGGACAAGGAACTCATGATTATTCGACCCAAAAAATGGAAAAAGGAACCCATGATTATCAATGTAAACATTATCCCAAATGCCAGTATTCCCTACACAATCGCAATCATTAGGATTAGTTAGTTAAGCTTTAATCATCAATCAAGGCAAGGAAAAAAAAAAAAAACAAACTCAATCTCCTTCGTCCTATCGGAATTTCATACCAAGTAAGCTGCAAACAAAAGCCCGATGTTCCATCCAGCGTTTCAAAAATCGGTGAATTAGATTGGGAATTGGCCAATTCAGATAAGAATCGGCCTGGCCTGGACCGATTTTGATTCCCCCCCCCCCCCCATTCTGAATCAGAATATTCACCTCCAGATTCTTCGATTTCTACCCTTCCAGACGATTCCAGGGTTAATCGGACTGATTCCGATCTGATCTGAATTGTGAATCGGCAATGACCGATTCTATCACCCATCTCCAGTTTTAAAACCCTGAGTTCCATCTAAACTTTCACTCGTCCCACTTCTGATCAACGCACATATGGAATATAGAGCTCTGTACTGATCCCATCAAGCACATCAGAGCCGTGCTTGATAAGAGACAAGGGTACCCCTCTCCCCTCCCCACCCCCTTGCACTGCACTCACAAGAAGCACCCCACCACAAGAACCCTCTCATTGCGACTCAGCCTTCCCGTTAGATCTCCATCTTTAACCACTGCACACACCTCCAAAGGATGATAAGCCCCCACAAGTAGTGATGAACTTCATGGGGCTTAATCCCCATTAATAGAGTGGTTGTAAGAGGCTTCTTTGATTGTAAATGCTGCAACAAGGAGGAAATATGCAGATTGAGGGTGAGAAGAGTGGGACAGTGGAATGACGACATACACAACACACACCACATTCACACACTCGAATACCCGATGTGGGACTAAACTCACAAGAACTTACATGTCTAAGAACGTGTAGATTAATTATCCCATATAATTAAAACAAAATGATCTCAGAAGAAATAATTGAGAGAGAGGGAGAGAGAGAGAGAGAGAGTATCAAGAAATTCCAAGACTCAGAAGCAGATGCGGAGATGCAGACAACATATATAGATTTGTTTTGATTTCTTTCTTTTTGAGACTCAACGTGTATGTATAAGCAACCAAAATTCTCATATTCTATATCTCGATCGATCCCTCTTTCAATAATATGAGAATTTTAGTTGCATATAGATACATGTTCGCCTCTTTTCCAAACACAACAAGCCACACGACTCGACTCGGTCACTGAGAGATCTTCTTCTTCTTTCGTCTTCTTTCAAAATCTGTATTCCCTTTAGTTATAGTGAGAAGGTTGCTTGGGGAACAGGCTTTGAAAAATCGGGCAGTTTCTGTTTGAAAACGAGGGTTTAGGGGGTTTTTCTTCCAACGCGAATCCCTCTCCGGGTTTTACTCGTTTGGAGGAGGGAGGCCGGATGTTTTATTATACTAGTCACCTTGTGCCTAACCATTGAACTAAACCCAAGATCTATATTGGGCTTGAGTTCCGAAATCTTTCAAACATGAGTTGAGCTTGGGCCTAATTGAAACCCGCTAACCTTCAAATATTATGTTCGTCTAGTGAGTAGGGATCAATCTCTTAAACTTAAACCCGAGGCTGGCTTCTCTGACATGGGTTAGGGTTGGTTTACCCTCTCCTAGGGGTGTCAGTCGGTCAGTTTGGATTTGTTTCGGTCTGTCAACGAGTGAGTCCAAAACATGATTCACGATTTCTGTTTAGTTTCAGCTATCTTTTAACGGTTTACTATAGGTTTGGTGTCGGTTTACCTTGTAAATATAAACCAGTAAGGGTACACTGATTTCTGTTTTTTTTTTTTTTAAATATGAATTTAAGGCAACTATCTGTTTATAATCGGGTTATTTCGGTTCATTGTCTTCTCAGTTTCAATGAGGTTTGCTTTGCTATCGGTATCACAAAACCTCAGCTTGAAACATGATCCAATAAGCTCATATTGGCTTCGGTTTGGTTTCGATCAGTTTAGGTTAGGTTGACACCCCTACCCTCTCCCTCCATGACCGAGGTTGGGACTTGCGATCCTTCTTACAAACCAGGTTGGGTTAATTTCCTATCACGATTAGGCCGAGATTGCCACTCCCACATAAGGTTTCCAAAAACGTAATTGGAAATTAATCAATCAAGGCCAAATTTGATCCGAATTAGCAAAAATTGGCTGGATAGGTCATGGACAATTTCGATATGAATTGACCAATTCACTGATCTGATTCTTGATTCTTAAAATCGCACTCCCACATAATGAAAATACCAAAGAGAGAGGTTCGTGGTTCGTAGCTGTTGCGTGTGGAAATCTCCGATGCTTGGTTCGCCCACGGATGAGCCTGCAAAGACCAAGTGATGAGCACAAGAGAGTCGGTGTGGCTCCGGCCTAGGACTCTCCGATGCTAAAGTTAGATCACCAGTGCAACAGCGTAACTGCTAGTAAAAGTGAGATGATGAATGGTGCTCCATACCTGGGTATTTATAGAGTGAGGATGAGATGAGGCGGTTGGGAGAGTCCTAGTATGGTAGGAGTCCTTCTTTTGGAAGGCTCTCTCGCGTAGAGCGGAGTGGAGAGCTATTTTGGGTCGAGACTCTTATTAAGGTAAGAGTCCATGTAAATTGTGATTTCAGTATTGCGCTGGGATCGTGGCTCGATCCTTATCCCGTGATTCTCGGGATGTGCTGACGTGGCCCCGCTATCCCCGGTGGGGCGCTATGGTAGCCTCTGTGGAGGAGGGCTCATCCTAGGAGGTCGGCTTGGTAGATCGGTCTTGGCAGTCACCTCGGCCTGGGAGATCGGTTTGAGAGGTCGGCCTGAGAGGTCGGCCTGTTAGGTCGGTCTCGGCAGTCAGCTCGGCCTAGGATGTCCTGTGTATGCTCGGCCAGGAGTTTATGGCTGACTTGTGTGAGCTCGGCCTCAGCCCCAGCTGACTTGTGTGAGCTCGGCCTCGGCTTCTGCTTCAGTGCTTAGCCTCGGCTTTAGTGCTCGGTCTCGGTCTCGGCTTCAATGTTCGGCCTCGGCTTCAGTGCTTGGCCTCGGCTTGGTGCTCGGCCTCGGTCTCAGTGCTCGGCCTCGGCCCCGGCTGACTTGTGCGAGCTCGGCCTCGGCTTTAGTGCTCGGTCTCGGTCTCGGCTTCAGTGCTCGGCCTCATCTTCGGCTTCAGTGCTCGGCCTCGGCTTCGGTCTCAGTGCTCGGCCTTGGCCCCGGCTGACTTGTGCGAGCTCGGCCTCGGCCTCGGCTTCAGTGTTAGATCTCGGCCTTGGCTTCAATGCTCGGCCTCGGCTTTAGTGCTTGACCTCGGCCTAGGCTTCAGTGCTCGGCCTCGGTATCGGTCTCAGTGCTCGGCCTCGGCCTCGGATTCAGTTCCAATACGTTTACGTGGTAGCTTTTGGTTGGTTGGGGGATTTTATGACACATCAGCAGCCACTGTTTAAAAAATCCACCGATTCAATCGAGCTCGATTCCAACCATTTTGAAACGGCAGATTCTAGGGTGTTTAGGACCAAACCATTGTATTTTCAGATCCGAGGGCTAATTATAGAGTTTTTGAGACCACTTCCGATAGACTCCACCCCCAATTCCGAATTTAAAATCCTTGATCCTAACTCCTTTTGAGGAAGAAAATTATTAATTGTTTCGTCCACGAAATCAAAAGATGAAAAATCACATTTTCACTTGAAAGTCAATAACTGCGTTAAATGAATGGTGCTAAAACTTTAAACTCTTTCAGTTCCATTTCTGTTTTCAGACTCAGTCTTTTTTTGGTTGAAAGTTTTAAGACTTAGTCTGGAATTGTTTTTGAGGTTTTGGAATTTCACTTGGGACTGAAAAATTTATGATGAAAACAATGAACTACGTTCAAGCTTTGGGCCTTAACATTTTTGAAATTCGAGTTCAGTTCTTCCCCAAGTCTAGAGTTTTTGAAATTGTCTAGTTTTCAAGTTTATAAGGTCTTTCACACAGTCTTTGTGATAAACATTGCTTAGACAAAAATACTATGGAGCCCATTAGCAAACTTACACCTAAGGGTTAAGAGACTTCTCTACTTCCAAGGCGGACTGTATTTCCATGCGCCCAACTTTGCCCCACATACAAGGCGGTGGAAAGTACCGCCTTGCCCTTGCCTGAGCGCCCTGCCCGAGCGGGGGTAAGGCGGTACTTTCCGCCCGCCTTGTATGCTGGGCAAAGCTGGGCGCACGGAAGTACTGCCCGCCTAGGAAGTACAGGAGTCAGATCCTTATATTTGTCCCACCGAGCCAGAGTTCACCGGATGGATGCAATTTCAACATCTGCCAACACCTGAGGATGCGTCTATCTCTTATCCAACCACCCAATCAACGGCTGGGAAGAAGACTTGGACATGTATCCGAAAATCTATCAACACCTAGAGGTGCATGTCCAAATCCTCCCGACCGTTGGATAGGTGATTGAAAAGAATCTTTTTCCGAGCACATCTGAGGGTGTAATTTTTTTTTTTTTGGGTAAGCAAGGGTCTAACTTAATGTGGCCCAATCCTCGTTTAGCCCCTCTCTCTCTCTCTCTCTCTCTCTCTCTCTCTCTCTTGTAAGTGACTATTTCCACTTCTTGTACTAGCTGTGGGTATAGTCTCAAAATTGGAACTAGCAAAAGAAGAATGTAAATTAGCTGCTCTCCATATTCTCTTCCTATAATTAAAGAAAATCTAAAGAAAAGAAATATTTAAATAGACGATGAAAAAATATAACTGTTAACCATATTGACATGTTCTCTAGTGTTTGCTTGTGTATGAACCAATATTGCAATTCTTTAAAAAAAAAAGAAAAAAAAGGACGCAATACTGGAATGAATTACCACACCAATTTAATTAATTAGGATGATTTGCGGCAGATACTTAACCACAACTATCAATGCTCCTGGGTGAGTGATGTCTTACGAGGTGACACCACCACTTCTTCCTGGTCTTCCTCTTCTTCTTTTGCTGCTGCTTCTGTTGTTGTTGCTGCTAAGGTTATAGCGGCCAAGTTATGAGGAGCAGTTGATGAGAGGTCAATGTTATGGTTGCCGTTGAAACTGCTGGTATCAATAGTAATATTGCTAGTTGTAGTTGTGACTGAAGAAGCAGAAGAAGCAGAAGAAGCAGATGAAGAAGAAGAAGAAGAAGAAGAAGAAGAAGAAGGATTGGTAGTAACAACCACCTCAATTGGCTCCCCATCATCTTGAGATGGCCGCCTAACCAGAGACATCCTCTTCATCTCCTTCCCCTTTCCCCACAACACCCCATACAACCCCACCACTATCAGCGCTGCCCCTACTAGGCTGCGAAATAAGCCAAAGTAAAGAAAAGAAAAAATTTATTTAAAAATATAAAAAAGTGACAGAGAGAGACACATAAATTCATTTTTTTTTTTACAACCAAACAAACCCTAATTAAGGAAGAATATGCAAAATTCTGTGTTTTTACCTTCCAACATATAGCTTCTCGGCAAGAAACAAAGAACCCATGATTGCCACCATCAAAAGCATCAGAGGGTTGAAAATCGATACAAACAGTGGTCCCCTTGCCCTTACACCCCAAGCTATCAACGTAAACGTCACTCCTGATGCCAATATTCCCTACATCACCGCAACAAACACACTCAGCTCTCTCCATTAAATCCTCAATCAATCAAGAGAAAAGCATTAAAAGAAAAAAAAAAAAAAAAAAAAAAAAAATTCAATCTCCTTCTTCCAATCAGAATCCCATACATACCGAGTAAGCTACAGTCAAAAGCCCGATGTTCCATCCTAGCTTCCACTCCTCCCACTTCTGATCAACGCAAATAGCTAATATGACGTTTTGTACTGACCCCATCAAGCACATCAGAGCCGTGCTTGATAAGGGACAAGGGTACCTCTCGCTCAACTTAGTCTACACAATCAACGGCAGGCATATATTAAAGGAAGAAGGAAGGGAAATTCCAAATCAGTGGAGGTGATGAATTACTTAGGTAGTCCAGTCCAGTGACTCCAGTCCGGTAGGGATGTTTGTTTGTTATAAAATCACACCTGAACAATCATCCAGATTGCATGACACCAACAGCAACCAAAGGCTAGGATTGATCCCAATGCACGATTACCAGCAGCAGCGTGTGTAGTTGCTCCAGCATTACCGAGTCCACGTGTAAGGTCAATATTCGTCGACCAGATGATGACCTCATGTCCTTTGTAAAATGTCAGCACCATTGCCCCTCCTATACCAATGGCCGACCCCACCAGCTTTGCTTTCCCTGCTATCGTCTTAATCCCCAGCCTCTCCATCCTTTGATTAGTCAAACCCAACAACAGTCATAATTTATCTCCATCACACAATATTATTATTGAATAAAAAAAAAAAAAAAACCAATCAAAAAACTCACCTTAGAATCACAGCTAAGAGATAGGTTATGGCTGGAACAAGATTTGTCATGGCCGCTGCAAATGTCATGGATGTTAAGCTTAAACTTAACACATATAGATTCTGAGCCAGCGTTCCCCTAAAACTCGATCATCAATAAGAAGAAAAGACTCCAAATTAATTTAATTCTGAATTCAGTTCTCAGGAATTAAACCACATTAATGGTGTACTAGCTGAAGAACAACAGTTTTGAATCGATCGATCGATCGATCGACGTACAAGAATTAATGATCGGACTTACCCAAAAAACCCACAAAGAAATGCTTGAAAGGCGACCATCCACGTTAACTTTGGTCTTCTTTTCCTGCAAGCAAGAACATGTCCAAGAACAGATTAGCTAGAAGTCCTCTCGATCGATCGATCGATCATTAATTAGATAAACTCTCATGCAATATTATTAATTAATTCATTCTTTGCAGTAGTAGCTAGTGACGACTGACTCATATTATTAATTATAGATATGATGTTGGTGTTGGTGTTGGTGTTGGTGTTGGTGGCCGGGGAACGAATTGAAATGGAATGCAATAGCAGAGAAGCTACGTACGTACGTACCTTTCAATGAAGAAAGCAAAGGGAGCCAAGAAAATGAAAGCGAACATATATCTGTAGGCCATGAATATTCTGATATTCATCCCATCTATGGTTGCAAGCTTATAGAAGACATTGAGCCCAGCAAAAATGGCCTGAACCATCACCATCACCATCGCCGGTTTACACCCATGAAGAAATTTGCAGAGATCACTAACTTCCATCGTTTTCCAGCGCAGTACGTTCAAAGTTGAAGAACCAATATTCAAACAACCAACCTTCCTTCTCACTACCTATAACTTTAATAAAAAGTACTTTTTTTTTTTTACAAAAAACCCAACGCTATCCGTTCCGGTAGGAGCAGGTTTTGACCGCCTTGCAAACCACCACCACACCACCCTTTCCCTTGCACTCCCATGCCCACGCACCAACCTGCCGCTGCACCCCCATGCCCATGCCCCACTCCCCACTCCCCAACCCCTACTGTAACGCCTTTGCAACCACCACCTCCCCATCCGTTCCCCTACACCCCCATGCCCACCCGCCACCACCCATCTCTTCTCTGCAACGACAAAAGAAAGAAGGTTAGAAACTAAGAAAAATAAATGAAAACCTTCGCAAATCTCTACGTTACAGAAGGTTAGAAACTAATAAAAACCTAACCTCTGCTTTACTGCCTTTGCAAACCTCTGCAAGACAGAAGGATAGAAACTAAGAAAAAATTAAAAACCTCTGTTTTACCGCTCTTCAACCGTACCTAATGCAATATGTAAAGGTGTTTATGTAATATCTCTTAATATGTTTTAAACCGTACCACAATATAATAGAGAGAGAAATGTGGGGGGGGGGTGAACTGATGACTATTGATGGTTTAAATCAAGTACTCTAGTGTGAGTTCGTGTGAGAGAGAGAGAGAGAGAGAGAGAGAGAGAGAGAGAGAGAGATTTTATAATTGGGAGTTAAGATTTGAAAATTATAAATAAATTATGAAAGTATCTAGGAAAGATTAAAGATGGGAGAGGAAAATTTTAAGTACTTAGGAAAGCGAAAGTATTTAAGAGATCTTATAATTGGTGCCTTAGAAAGGTGGAAGAGGAAGAGATAAAAGATGGAAAGATGGTGATTACTGGAATAGAGATATTATAATTGGGTATAAGATGCAAATTTAAATTAAGGGAAAGAGAATGCTACCTGGTAGCATGCGGCCCTTGCGGCCATGCAATGTCCACCTTGTCCTTAGGAATTTCCGTCTTTCTATGGGGTATGATGGTCATTTTGCACTGCCCTATGTCTGGGTTTAGAGGTAGTGTTCTTTCTCCCTTTAATTAATTTCGAAACTATTATTAAATCTCTCCCTTAAACCCCTCTTCTTTCCCCATGTTTTTTGCCTTTACAATTTATCTTTAATGCCCTCTCCTCCTCATTCTCTTTCTACCAATCAGCCAATAGGCAAAACCAATAACAAATCAATTAATCAACCCGGATGTGTAATTGGTTTATGAAATTAAAATCATTAATAATTGATTTGGTTTCAGAACATTTGGGGAAAAGAACTCATGGGAGGTCCACATACAAAAACAGATAGAAAGGAAAAGAGAGAGAGAGAGAGAGTACAAAAAGAAGCCAGAAAAATTGATAACTAAGGCAACACCCCACCAATGCAAATCTTCTCCACTTTTTCCCTTCCTAAACCTTATTTTAACACTGGCAAGGTGCACGAACAAGTGATGTGTGCAACTGAGAGATGGGAGAGGGCAAGAAGTAGCAGTAGTAGAGAGAAAGAGAGGGACCATGAAAGAACCAGTTAACAAATCAAGAAAATAAGTACTAATGCAAGACCATATATATATCTTGTTGAAAAGATCAACTTAGCAGATTTTTCTTTCGATACACCCATGTAACATTTTGGGTATTGAACTTTATGACTATTTCCTATGTTTAAGAGAAGAATTAAGACATATGGCTTGTATTGAATTATTTTGAGGCCCTCTTTTATAGGACTTCTTTCCAAAATTTTCTTTGATAAAATGTAATAATTTCCCGATAATCGATGTGGGATTATTCTAAATACTATTCGAGATGATTGTTAGTTTCTCCAGGATGGAAAATTCGATACTCATGAATAGGAACCGTCGACCTGTAGTTTACAGTGTTTCTTGAGTTTCATAATCCTCTCCAATCACTTGGAAAGTACTGGTGCAACAAAGCAAGTAACTCGGCTCAGGTTCTCGTACTAGAATCATTCTTGTACGCCTGCAAGCCATCCACATGAAATCCGCTCCTCCTTTAGATTCCATGTGGATGGTTGCAACCATATGAGAATGGTTCTCGATCAAGAACCTAAGCCAGCCTCCAAAGCAAGAGATCATACAAAATGGTTGGCATATGTCAATTGAATGTGTATGTTTTATATGTATGCATGTTACTTGCTGCTCTCTCTCTCTCTCTCTCTCTCTCTCTCTCTTCTTATAATTAAGGGTGTTAAATGGTGTGGTTTCAGGTTAAACGGTTCGGTTCAGTTCAGTTCAGTTCAGTTCAGAGTGTAGTATGCAGAAACTAAAACTGAAACATTTATAAACGATTCTAGTTTGTGAAATCAAAACCATTTATGAAACCATTGATTAAACGGTTTTTAGGTTTTAAATCCCTTTCCTGATTGCAATGAAATCCAACCAGTTTTAACTTGTTGAACCCTGCAATCTCATATCTTAGATTATAAATATCTCCATGGTAGCCAAGAAATCCTGAATCAGTGATTAAGGACAACTTCCCAGATACCAGTTATGACCTTGTTGCTAATCAACCATTATAAATAAAACTCCATTTATAGCTTGCACTTATACCTTCCAATAACCACCCTATTCTGGTAATTGACTAACTAAAGAGATATACCACTATACCCAATAAGATGCAAGGAAGATACATCATGTGTACATTACACATTCATTGATTGGGATCCTCTCCAATGAGGAGATCGCTCAATGAATGCCCAATGAAGCATTCGATGACTGCTGCCTGGCACATACCCCGATGTACACCCAGTCAGCCCAGCCATTGAATGCTCATTAGAGAGGATCCGGGGATCCCAAATTCATACAAACTTTTTCAAGACAAAAGTCCAAAGACAACACTTTCATTAAAAATAATAATAATAAATAAATAAACTGTATGCAAATGGTAATCGAATTGACTGTTTAATAAACGGTCGCAATTTTTTCAAATCAAAACCGAACTATTTACTAAACGGTTTCACAATTCCAATTTAAATGCTCAATTGGAACTTTGTTTTTCTATCAAGATCGAAAACAACCCTGAGCAATTTCCCTGCCCAGACATTGATTGAGGAACTGTACTCTCTGCCTATATTGATTCCTATAAAAGTTGCAAGCTGAGATTCGATAAACGGTTTGGGTTTACATTTGACACCCTTACTTAAAATAGCTAAGGAACTGATAGATAGGGAAACTCAATTAGAGAGGATTCAGTCCTATTTGGGTGCAATGCCGTGGTGCCTGTTTCAATGAGTCTCGAGATAAGATGGCATTGGTGTTGACATAGAGAGCTTGGAGGGATGAGTTGAGTTGATAAGTTGAGATCCTTGGCTCCTTTTCAAGTTTCAAGCAAATAGAAGCTATGACGACTCCCCAAGTCCCAAGGGATTCAAACGATGTAAGTGGTCAATTTTTATGGGCTGATCCGATAGAATTATTAGATTGGTCGGTGGGAAAGGAGGGTGGTCCAAGTCCAGTTAGTCACTTTCGGCATTAGATAGGATTGGTGGATTATTAGGTTCCTCTCCTCTCTTCACCCCCCACATAAGATAATAGACAATAGAAAAGAAATTAAAAGGTCTTGTAAGCCTCAAAAGAGTCAAAAGGATATATATATATATATAAAAAAAAAAAATGCAGATGTCAAATGGTTAAAAATGAGATGTGAATTTAATTGTGCAAAATCTTAAACAAAAGAGCAAGTGTAGTTAGTTTTTTTTTTTTTTTTTTTTTTTTTTTTTTTTGTTTGTTGAAGGTAGTGTTGTGGTTTGTGGATATGGGTCCTCTATAGAGCGACACAATGTGTAGTGTGTCATCGGACGGCCCACAATACTTGGGCACGCAGCCCAACACACAAGTGGGGTGTTGGGTTGCATGCCCAAGCATTGTGGGCCGTGGGATGTACATTATACTCTGTGTCACACTACAGAGGAGCCCAACGCTGTGGTTTGTGTATTTCGAATTTAATTTTGGATTAAGTTTTCCTTAATCCTTTCATAGGTACTATTGTGATCTTGTGATTGGACTTATGT
The DNA here is from genome assembly GCF_018873765.1 of Telopea speciosissima. Taxonomy (NCBI): domain Eukaryota; kingdom Viridiplantae; phylum Streptophyta; class Magnoliopsida; order Proteales; family Proteaceae; genus Telopea; species Telopea speciosissima. The sequence continues at coordinate 2,307,610 of NC_057922.1, forward strand.
ATTATCATTAACTTTCACCACTATTGTAAGCAATCAAATGGGACTGATGGCTACAGGCCAAGCCCTCCTCACCATGGGTAAACTAAAATTAGGTTCATTTATGTCCTTTTATTTTTTTTTAGGGAGAGATTTTTCATGACGTTAGAATGAGAAATCAGACCAATGAGAGGATTAGCGATAGATTTGTTCAGTAAGAAGTCCAAACTTTATCTGACGAGAGAGTGTCAATGTGAACCTCAAGAATGATTATACGAGAAGATGTAAGAAAGAATCCCCACTCTAGCATCATGGGGGTATTTTTCCCATTCCTTTTATATCATTCTTGAATCTAAAGGTGCTTTATTGTGTTGGTAAAGACAATGGCTTGTTGTTGCTACATCTTGGATTGGCTCTCGTCTTAGTTAGGTTGGTGCAGGAGGCGAAATTTTATTAATTAGTACCAAAAATCAAAAACCTCAACTTTGAGCCACATTTGATGGGGTTATAATAGATGTGGATGTGGTATCGGCAGAGACTAACCGTATTGGAGAAGTTCATCCCTAGTTTTCCTTAAATAACAGATTTTTAACTATTTTACCCCTTGTTTGTACCATTTCACCGATACGATATCGATCAGGTATCTATATCGATCATCTTTAAAACCATGCAATATCGATCATATCGAGCGATCCAATACCGATACCTCAAAACATGATTTGTGTAGCCTAATTTGTTTGGAATTCATTAAAAGATTCCCAAAGTGTGAGTTTATTTTTTCTTAGGGAAGAGGGGGAGGAACTTATGTGCAATAGTAAAATTTTCTTCGCAAAATGGACAAACGACCTTTTGCTTGTTGACATGTCAGTACTTCATTTAAAAAGATTAGATCATTTAAAGAACCCATCAAATGGTCTCAAGTTTGTTTTAGAGTGTTTTTTTTTCTCGACAAAGTAAATAAATAAACCTTTGCTTCTTAGTGTATCAATAATTCATTCAAAAAAATTTACCAAAAAATAATAATAATAATAATTCATTAAAAAAATGAAAAAATAAATTACAAATTTCAGTTTTTTTATGAGTAATTATAAAATTTTATTTGATGGTCCAATCCTCCATTTCAAGCCGCGGCGGGGATAATTGAAAATCATGTGACAAATTTGGTATCTCAATCCACTCATATGGTGGAGTATGAGTTTTTACATTTATATCTTTTGGGATTGGTGTGTGGTTTGTGTGAATATATTTTCATAAAAAAAAAAGAAGGGGTATGTGAGTGAGATCATTATCATCTCTTATTCTCTGCCCGAGACATGGTCTAGTTCCTCTCATAGGGGATGGAAAATCACGATCTAACCCCTTGCCCGGACACATTGCCCGAGGGAGGTTAAAACGTTATTTCCGCCTCCCTATAAGAGGAACTGGCCACTATACCGGGCAGGGAACAGGACAGGAAAAAAATTCATGTGAGTGTGGTGTGTATTGTGTATGTCCGCCATTCTACAGTCCTAAAAGTCGATTAACCTTTTGGGATTGGTGTATGGTTTGTGTGATAACATTTTCATTAAAAAAAAATGAATTTTTACATTTATATTTACGTGTATTTCTGAGTAGGTAAAAGACATTGCTAAAATTGAAATCTTAACCGGTTTCTAGAGTTTTCTATTCTATCTCCACATGAGAAAATTGGATTGGTTTGAAAGTTATTGGCTTCATCAGATTGCAAGTAAAATATAGAGAATAGAAGTGAAATTGGTTTTAAAAAAGGAAAAAGAAACTTTTAAAACCATTACCTAACATAATTGCATAACCTACTTAAATCGGTAACCATATTTAATAATTGAAAAAAGAACAATGCCTGGACGTGTTCCACAATACCTACACACAAGGAGAGACAAAATGATCGCTCCACCCCTCCTGTTGGATGTCCATGTGTGCCCCCTCATTGGCCTCTGTGCTGTTGCAAGAGCCACATGACCAGACGACAAACCTTTCTCCTTAATAATTATATTCTTTAGATGTAATTTCTTACCTAACATGATTATATAACCTACTTAAAACTTAAACTTCTATCTAAACTTTACTTTAGTGGCCCTTGTGCGCATGCCAAGGCCAATGAAAAAGCGCACTAGAGCATCATGAGGGGGCGGGATTTTCGCCTTTCATTGGGGTCGGGGCAGTTATTTCAACCCCTACTATGTCTAGGCGTATGATCTGGCTCCTCTCTAAGGAGCCAAACACCCAAAGATTGCCCAAGGGGGCATTCGACGGCTGGGCTATGCTGCACAAATCTCGGTGCACACCAATCATCCATCGGCACAGCCCAACCATTGAATGCTCCCTAGGCACTCCCTAGGCACTGGGCTCCTTAGATAGGAGCTCAATCCCTAGGCGTGAGCGGTCACTCCCCCAAAGAAAACTTTTCTCTAAAATTTAATCAATAAATCCCACACTAATTGATAGAGTCTACCATATTGAGAAGAAAACCGGAGAAATTTCAATAATAACATTTGGACCGAGTTTCCCTCCGCCCACGGTGATTGAGATTCCATTCACTGAGGGGAGGGGCATGAGAGGGTGGGAATGGGTATCAGGAGGGTATATAGACCATATCAAAACCTTAGGAGGGGTTTGTGAGCCCTAGAATGGTGGGTGAACCGTCCTCTATGGGTGGAGGAAAACTTTGTCCATAATCTTTTGATCTCAATTTTTTGAAAGATTTGAGAATCTTCATTGTTAATAATCAATGAAGTAAGTTTCTAAATCAACAATTTTCTTTACATCAGAGTGGGTTTCATCAAGTATTGCTAAAGTAGGAAATGATAACCACTCTACTCTACCTTGTAAAAATGTTCATGGGGCTCACCTACTTTACTAAAGAAACTAGGGTGCGTACTAGAGTTTTTCAAATAGCATTCCCAAATCCTAACTTGATAAGAGTCATACCATACCCTAAATATTAGGGAGGATTTAATAGGCCCTCATTGCAATGTTTGCCATCCCTATCTCTATTGACACTTTTTAGTCTATTTTCACTTTGACAAATGTAAATTGTTATTGGTGACCTATGGGTGAAGAATAGGTCTCATAGCCTTAAACTTGAGACAATTTCTTTGCCAACCAAAACTTATCCCTTTAGCTTCTTGTGAATATGACCATCTGAGTAGTTTTTCAAAGTACAGATTGAGACTACACGACCATTTATGGAAGCCAATGAATGTTGCTGCTTCAAAACGAAAGTAGGAATAATCCAAAATAGAGGTTCTTACTTTGAATTTTATGTCCTTAGTCTTGGAATTGGTCATTTATCATGATTCTTGAAGTAATCCAACCAAGAGTCTTTTCTTCATGAACTTTCAAAATCAAGCTTTTTATCATGACTATCTTTTGTTTTGTTAGAACTTTGGGACCATAGCTCGCTCAGACAGCTTATAACTAAGATTGAAGGCTTAAGGATGGCAATGGGGTGAGGAAGGGATAGTTTCATCAGACTCATACCCAACCCACTTAACTATTACTGACCCCAGACCTACCCTGCCCTATGACACTTGCATTTGTGGATTTAAGAATCTACCCGGAATTGGCAAAATCAGCCGACCTTTGATTAACGCCAATTCTCAAAACCCATTTTAGTAAAGGGTGTATTAGTACATGAGGTCCTGCCACTACGGGGTTTGGGGAGGGTCATAATGTATGCAGCCTTACCTCTGCTTTCGTAGAAAATCTGTTTTGAAACTCGAACACATGACCACTTGATCACAATGGAGCAACCAATTCATCACAAAGAGGCACACCCTCTCAAAACTCATTTTAGTATCAACAATAAATGCACTTAGATATTCCTTTTTTTTACCTTTTAATTTCTTTAAGTCAGTAAAATAGCAAAAAACCAATGAAATTTATCTCTTGTAACTAGATCTATAAGACTTTTGAATCAAAAGCTTCAAAACTTCAGTAAATATGGAAAGTCTTGTATGTGTAGTAACATCAAACGATAACTGATTTGTGGGGCGCTGTTCTCTGTGTTGCAGTGCAGGCTGCGCCCAGGCACATGGGGGGTGGGCAAAATGACCACCTTACCCCCTGAGTGGCAGGCCCATGTGCCTAGGCGCAGCCTGTGGCACAGAAAACATTCTCCCTTGATTTATTGTCCTTGTTGCTTAGGAAGGATAAATCAAAATATCAAAGTGGATATTGAGGATTTCCATGAGCAATTTTGACATTAGGTTAAGGTTGTAAGGGATTCTCACTTGTAGATTAATTCCAACCCTCATTCAAACTCCAGCAACAAGTGTAGGCAATAGAGAAGTTTGATTAGTTTATATCCACAGCATTTTAGAGAAAAACGAGGATTTCCAATGGTATTTCAACCTTTCCAGGTAATAGAGTAACCCCATCCCCCAAATTTTTTTTTTTCCTTTTTCAGTTAAACTGTTTAAGAAGTTAGAGATCTCCACTCCACTTGATTCTAGGTCATCAAAACCTACATGGAGCAACAAGATAAGGAGTTACAAGTTACAACCCGAACTCTAAGACTCTTTTTGGTATGCATTCTTCGGAATAGATTTATGGTCCTAGAACACGATCTGAAACCCTATTCTTCTCTAGTTTCTCACCTCAGAACGCATTCTAGCCCCTGAATCTATTCCAAGAATGCATATAACACAGCCAAAGTCATCAAATCCTTTGGTCCAATGTGAAGTTATTACTGGAATGCAGCCATGCAAAATCAAAAAATTGTGGACAGTATGCCCATCAAATACTAGCAGAAATATGTGAAACCTGCGGTGCAAATACAAGGACTACATTTAATGTTGAAAATGATCTGTGCATATGTTTTACGTTGGAACAAATGGATCCTAGTTGACCTGCTGCAGAGTTCATTTTACTTTTTGAGAACATAATGCCCTTATTTCTCTTCTGCTACTCAAGAACCCTAAGGGGATTTCTTCTTCTAGGGTTGTTCTATCATAATGCTCCCTCCATTTATATCAGAACTATAATGAATCTACAGTTTTATTATTGTTGTTTGTTGATAGGCATTGTTGTGGCCTTTACCTAACAACTCGAGCTTTTGGGATATGCTCGATTGTAACAACTAACAATTATGGTGGAAAGAAACAAAACTATCAAAGGGTGACTCAGGAAGTCAACTTTAAAACTGATACCCCCTTGGCCTCCCAAAACAAATACAATTCCAATACACTACCTGTAAAAGAAAACATTTGTTCCGAGGGCTACTAACACACATAATACATAATAAGATAAAACAAAAAAATGGACTCAAAATTTCACCAGTTAAGACTTCCTCTAGCTGATCCAAATGATAAATAGGGGTCGAGCAAAATTAGAAATTCTGTAACATACATAAGGCACTTAAAGTAGCAATGGAAAACCACTTCTGTCAATTGCAACATATTTAACAGATGCTAGCTGTTGAACAGGGACTTTTCGTTGATAGGCAGCGGTTCTTGAGGGACTTTCCGTTGATAGCTGGCTGAGGTTCTTGCAGGAATGTGAGGAGCAGTACTAACAGAAAATTTCATATTTGTTCAAATCGCCCCAGACAGCCTCTTCAACCTCTTCCCATGACTTTGCAGACCTCAGTTCCTTCCATAGGCTAAAGATAGCTCCCAATATATTCTCCTCATGCAAGATACAATAGCACCTGCAAAGATACAAAATAGCAAAACTCACTCAAAACCCAAAAATCACTCTTGCTTTCTTGATTAGTAACACCACAAATACCAAACAGAAAGACTTCTTTTTAAATCATGGTGTCACTGTAGTAGAGCTTTTTCTTTTAACCCTTTTCTCAGTGGGTATGGATTGAGAAAATAATGCAACAATAACTCCTCTTTTTTTTTTTTCTTGGGGGGGGGGGGGGGGCTGAGACAGTAGGCTGAAGCATATGCTAAAATAACATTTTTGTTGACTTACATGGCATGGTATGAGAGTTGTCTAAACTTAGAATGACTTTCTACTGGTTCATACTGTGATCTTCTTCTCACGAATGGAAGTCTGTAACTTTCTAGAAACCGCTTAAGTAGAGATGAATTTCCTCGGAAGACATCTAGATGTATTGGAATCAAATCGAAAAGTGGATCACCTGTGGGAAAAACTCGAAAGCAAATAAGTTAAGTCGACACATCTCAAGACAGTCAGATACCAGTGCATGGAAAAGACAGTGGTTAAGCAGCTTTTACGAAAGAGACACACAGGCATGTTAACATGTCTCTTTTAATGTGTCAAAACATGTTAAAATGTCTCTGTTAATGTGTCAACACACACAATCCATAGCACATGGGACATAAGAAAAGGGGGAAATTTCTTAGAACCCATAGATAAAATTCATACACCATAAACATCAGGAAGAGGAGGGGGTTGATTTATATAACACTATAAACCATAGATAATTGCATAAGAATTCACCTATAGACAGATCACTAAAGTCAAGAATGTGGCTGGGGCGCCAATTTCTCTGCTCTGTATTGCCACTACTGTAGTCCATGGACATATTAGCATCTGGCACATTCTCATTCGAGCAAGAACTAAGAAAACTTGGTTCCATGTGAATATTGTCTTCCATAATATCCATGTGTATCCAGGTAGGAGACTTTTGAACATTGTATAGGCCATTTTCATCCTAAAGTCATATGAATATCAGAAGTTAGAAATCAGAAGAGGAGCATGGGACCACATATTTATGAAGAGTTCGAAATAAATATATAAGAAGACCTTGGACAAATTTAGCAACACTGCAAAATCTTCTGGAAGGTACTCTTCTACTTTGTCTATCAGGCTGCTTGGTATTGGATCCCCCCTGCGAATTACAACAGATGCACGTCAAAGTACTTTAATATCTTTTTAAGAATTATGACTTCCAAAGTTCCAATTTATATACAGTAAATTGTCACACCAGGTTTACCACCATTAGTTATTGTAAATGCAAATAAAAAGAGCATAAGCTCTAGATTGACGAGTTCAGTTCAACAGAGAAACCTGACTGAAAACACCCAAAAAAATGTAGGTCAACAATGATCTCCACTAAAAAGGGGGGGGGAGAAAAGGTTAAAAATGCTGATAAAGCAAGATTTTAACCACAATCTTTAAGTTGCCATTAGCAGTCTGGAAATTTTTGTACATGAACAAAATGAAATTAGAACAAATAATATTAAACATTTTGAAAACACTAGAGATTGAAAGGAGGCTATGACATAGTGGTATTTTATCAAAACATAAAATATTCAATGTAAACACATGCATGAATTGATGTAATAAATGCAACTCAACGCAAGCAAGCCTTATAAGGTGTTTCTTTCTGAGTAACTTGGTTCAAATAATCTCTTACAAGAAAATTTTCAGGCATCTGAACTCTAAAGTAAATCAAAATCTTATAAGGGATTTAATAATGGATAATTTTGTTATGTGTTGATACACATTGTTGTGGCTGTTGTGTGTTAATATACATTGTTGTGACCCTCACTTAACAGCTCAAGCTTTTGGGATAAGCGGTTGTGTTAACAAAACAGGAATTTCGTGAATGGCTTGAATGATCAATGAGATCAGTCAAGTTCTCTATTTATAATAATAATAATAAAAGAGATTACAAAGGAAAACACTGTTCACGAAACTAGCCACAACACTGTTCACATGAACAGTGTCACAGCCCAAAATACAATCCTACCCTTGTTCAAAAGTACATAAATAAAGCATAAATAAAAAACCAAAAATACCCTTATAATATCGGGTAACACATCTCAACACTCCCCCTCAAGTTGGGGCATAGATATCACACATGCCCAACTTGACTAGACTAGGATAAAACAACTTCCCACTCAACCCTTTGGTGAAGACATCAGCCAGTTGATCTCCAGACTTCACAAAAGGAATACAAATCTGCCCACTCTCTAACTTCTCCTTGATGAAGTGTCTGTCAATCTCCACATGTTTGGTACGGTCATGCTGCACTGGATTGTGGGCAATGCTAATTGCTGCTTTGTTGTCACAGTACAACATCATTGGAAGATAAACAGAACCACGGATATCAAGGAGTAAACTCTTAAGCCACAGTAACTCACATATGCCCTGAGCCATAGCACGGAATTCAGCTTTAGCACTAGATCTTGCCACAACATTTTGCTTTTTACTCCGCCATGTGACTAGATTTCCTCCAACAAAAGTACAATAGCCGGAGGTAGATTTCCTGTCAGGGTTACCACCCCAGTCAGCATCTGTGTAAGCCTCAATGCGAAGATGGTCATGAGGAGACAAAAGGATCCCCTTTCCTGGAGTTGACTTCAGGTAATGGAGAATATGAAGAACAGTAGCCATGTGATTGGAATAAGGATCATGCATGAACTGGCTCACAAGACTCACAACAATGGCAATATCTGGTCTGGTGTGGGAGAGATAAATCAGCTTGCCCACCAATCGTTGATATCTGCCCTTATCAACAGGTTCACCATCCTTCTCTTGCAGACGGGTAGTAGCTTCCAAGGGAGTGTCACAAGGATAACAACCAAGCAAACCAGTCTCTGATAGTAAATCTAGAACATACTTCCTCTGGGAGAGAAAGATGCCTTTTGGAGAACGGGCAACTTCAATCCCAAGAAAATATCTTAGCTGTCCTAGATCTTTTATGTCAAATTCCCGTCCCAAGAAAACCTTCAGGTGAGAAACTTCATCTGTATAATTACCAGTCACAACTATGTCATCAACATAAACTATGAGAAGAGTGACCTTTTCTCCCTTTCGCTTGATGAACAGAGTGTGATCAGCATGACTCTGTTTGTATCCACAGGAGACCATGGCTTTATGAAACCTACCAAACCATGCCCGTGGAGATTGCTTTAACCCATAGAGTTCCCTTTTGAGCCTACAAACTTTCCCATGGGTCTTGTCAGAGGAAAAACCCGGAGGAACATCCATATAAACCTCCTCTTCTAACTCCCCATGAAGAAATGCATTTTTTACATCCAACTGTTGTAGGTCCCAGCCAAAGTTGACAGCACAAGACAGTAAGACCCGGACAGTGTTCAACTTCGCAACAGGAGCAAATGTCTCCTGGTAGTCGATCCCATAAGTCTGAGTGAAGCCTCTGGCCACAAGCCTGGCTTTATATCTATCCATTGTTCCATCTGGCTTCTGCTTGACAACAAATACCCATTTGCACCCGACTGGTTTCTTACCCGAAGGAAGAATAACTAGCTCCCATGTCTCATTTTTAAATAAGGCCATCATTTCTTCCATCATGGCTGCTTTCCACTTTGGATCTGCAATCGCTTCCTGCCATTTCTGAGGAATAGAAACAGAGGAAAGAGAAGAAACAAATGCACGATAGGAAGGAGATAAAGCATCATAGGAAACAACATTGGAGATGGGGTGTTGGGTGCATGACCTAACGCCTTTACGAATAGCGATAGGTAAGTCAAGGGAAGGATCCTTACCAGATGATGTAGTAGGGTCTGGATCTGGATCAAGTGCAGACGATTGTGGAGGTGGTATGGTGGTGGTGGTAGTCTCAACTTGTCCTGTGCGCTCCCGGGTATATACCTTATCAACAGGGATTTGATTGACCGGTCTACGCTCTCCCCAAATAGGAGCCACTATACGAGCTGAAGTTACAGAGGGCTCCCCCTGAATAGAAGCCGGAAGAATAGCAGACACATCTTCAAAACCCTGATCCTGCTCTCCCTGAAGAGGTGTCTGGGAATAATATGACAATGACTCATGGAAGACAATATCCATGGAGTCAAAAGTACAACGAGAAGGTGGATGGTAACACTTGTATCCTTTCTGGGTCGCAAAATAGCCAAGAAAAATACACCGAATGCTCCGTGGATCAAATTTCCCATGAGGATGATGATTGCGGACATAGCAAACACAACCAAAAACTTTGGGGGGAACCACAAAGGAGGAGGAACCCTGGAGGAGATCAACGGGGGAACGACCATCAAGGACACGGGTAGGCACACGGTTGATAAGATAAGCAGCGGTAAGAATGGCATCACCCCAGTAGTGAGAAGGAACCTGCCGTGCAAACATAATGGCCCGGGCTACCTCAAGGAGATGTCTATTTTTCCTTTCAGCAACCCCATTTTGGGCAGGTGTGTCAACACAGCTGGTCTGATGGACAATACCATGTGCAGCTAAATAAAGTTGGAACTGACCCTCCATGTACTCTCTGCCATTATCATTGCGTAAAATGTGCAAGGTGGCATTGAATTGGGTTTGAACCATACGATGAAATAACTGAAAACAATGGAAGACCTCACTTTTATAGCTCATCATGTACACCCAAATGGCACGAGTATAACAATCAATAAACGAGACAAACCATCGATGACCAGAAAGGGAAGTACAACGGGCAGGGCCCCACACATCAGAATGAACCAAAGCAAAAGGAAACTCACTTCTTTTATTTAATGAAGAATAACTGGAACGAGTTTGTTTGGCCAAAACACAAGCCTCACATAAAAACTCATTCCTATTATAATGCTTAATCAAGCTCGGAAACAAAAGAGACAAAATACTAAGGGATGGATGACCAAGTCGGCAGTGCCAGAGGTGAATGTCAGGGGACGAGGTGGACTGTAAATGATGAGTTGTAGAGGAGACCAAATGCAAAGTAGAAGGCTGACCCGGGTCAAATAAGTAGAGACCACCCTGCATCTTACCACCCCCAATCGTGCGCCCCGTCTCCAGATCCTGTATGACACAATGAGAAGGGAAAAAAGTCAGTTTGCAGTTCAGATCTCTAGTTAGACTACTAATAGAGAGAAGGTTGGTAGAAAAGGACGGAACATGCAAAACAGATTTTAATGAAAGGGTAGGTGAGCAATGTATGGAACCCTTCCCATTAATAGGAGAAAGGGAACCATTAGCTACTCGAACACTGTCTTTGCCAGAAGATGGAGAATAAAGATGAAATACATGGGAGGAGCCAGTCATGTGGTCGGTGGCACCAGAATCTATAATCCAAGGACTGGATACAGCCGATGCACACAGACTACTAACTGGAGTACTTGAGGCAAAATTAGAACTAGGAGGGGCAGCAGGTGTAGATGTCGTAGTGGAGGCAGTGGAAGAGGCTTGTAGCATGCGACGAAAAGCTAGGAGCTCATCCTGAGTAAGCCCAATTTCAGATGAAGGGGCAGCAGCAGCAGTAGTAGGAGAATCAGCCATATGAGCCTTGGGCTTAAACTTCCCACGGCTTTTCTTTTCCTCAAAATCAGCAGGCTTCCCATGGAGCTTCCAGCATTCAGCCTTAATATGATAAAGCCTGTTGCAGTGTTCACACTTGACAGGACCTTTAGGGACAACAGTACCACCATCAGTAGTCGTAAGAGAGGAGTACTGGAAGCAACTTGCAAGGCAAAGCGATCAACAGTAGAGGAATGCAGCATAGCAGCCCGACGAGATTCCTCATTATGAACCAAGGCAAAGGCCTGCTCTAAGGATGGAAAAGGGGACTGCCCAAGTACTTGCACCCGAATAGGATCAAACTCCATATTTAGTCCAGCCAAAAAATCATAGACACGTATTTTGTCAACGTGTTTGCGATAGGCAGCCAGATCAATAGCAGCAGAGGGTTGATAGTCGGAGTAATGATCCAATTGCTGCCACATGTTCTTGAGGGCAGCATAGTATTTGGAGACAGAGAGCTCCTGTTGGGTAGTGGCATTAGCCTTCTTTCTAATCTCATAGACCTGTACATCATTCCCCGTGCGACCATAAGTCTCTTTGGCACCATTCCAGATAGTATGAGTAGTGTCCAATAGAAGAAAATTGTCTGAGATATCCCCTTGCATAGAATGGATCAAGTAGGACATCACCATCGCATCATTCGATAACCACTTGTTGAGCTGAGAACCCTCTTCCACTGGTTTAGTTGTTGTCCCAAGAAGATGGCCAGTAAGGCCACGGCCGCGCTCTTGTCAAATAGGTAGACCGAGACCACTTCAGATAGTTAGAGCCATCAAGTTTGATTGGGGCAGCAAGGGGAAGAAAATCAGTCCAGGGCTGGCCATCAATGCCAGAAGAGGCCGAAGAAGAATCTGAACCAGTCATTGCAATAGGTAACCAATCTTCAATGAAGCAGCAAACAGCCAAAAAATATCCAAAAAAAATTCTGGAATTGACCCCCAATAGAAAAGGGTTGTATAACCAATCTTCAATGAAGCAGCAAACAGCCAAAAAATATCCAAAAAAATTCTGGAATCGACCCCCAATAGAAAAAGGCTGTATTGGAGCAAAAAATCTCGGATATGTAGGCTGGGAATGATGTCGAATGAAGGCAGCAAGGGTGCCAATCAGATGTAGTAGGAACCAGCAGCCCAACCCCAAGATCAATTAATGTCAAGGTTTTGAAAAAAACCCTGAGAAGAGAGATCGATAAGGGGCTGGGGTCTTCAACCAATCTGATGAAGTAAATAGGGGCTGAGAACAATATCAAATAAAGATCCCACAATAGAAGATGCAGCCGAAATAGATGTAGAGGCCTGATCTCCAAAAAAAATAGGAATCTTCAAATCGCAGACAGTGCTTCAGCTCCACTCGATCCAAAAAAGAGGCATAAAAAAGGAGGTATATTGGGGCAGCAGCTAGAACATTACGATCACCTCAGTAGTGCTGCCCTAATGGGAGAAGAAGAACCAAAAGAAAGGAAGAAAGAAGAAGGGAAGAAGCTCGATGGAGGGAAGGAGAAAAAAATCGAAGGGAGGGAGGTGGGTTTTGAAAACCTAGATCAGAGTGTATTTGGCTCTGATGCCATGTTAACAAAACAGGAATTTCGTGAATGGCTTGAATGATCAATGAGATCAGTCAAGCTCTCTATTTATAATAATAATAATAATAAAAGACATTACAAAGGGAAACACTATTCACGAGACTGTTCATGTGAACAGTGTCACAGCTCAAAATACAATCCTACCCTTGTTCAAAAGTACATAAATAAATCATAAATAAAAAACCAAAAATACCCTTATAATATCGGGTAACACATCTCAACAGGTTGTAACATGTTATCAGAGCCAGGAGGTTGGGTGTTCGCTCACTAGTAAGTGCAAGGGGTTTGTTTTATGTTTTTATTGTGTCCCTACATGTTGTGCCCCCTTGGTGCCACATGATGGTGTCACGTGCAAAGCGAGTGTGAGGAGGGAGGCTACACGTGCCACGGGCATCTAGTTTTTGGGATAAGCGGCTGTAACAGATTACATTAAAATCCAACTGCACAAAAGGGCCAATTGTCCATGAATGGATGGGAGACATATGCAGTCCCACTGATGTAGATCAAAAGAAGGATCTTCTATGGTGGGCTTAAGGGAGAGAATAAGAGAAGAACAAATAGAAGATAAGGAGCTGTTCTGGGGCTGTGAACAGTACCCATGAATGATAATTTAGAAGAAAAAGAGAGAGAGGAGAGAAGAGAGAGAGAAAGCAGAGGAAAACCCCAAATCATGGGGGAAAGAGAAGGAATATACGAGGCAACAACCTCACCAACCAAGATAAACTAATTCATTCCATTAATCAAAACCATGGGGGCTCTTAGCCTTTACAATATATTTATAGAAGTAAAAAAAGACAGTTTAATTTAAACTAAAACACCTCCATACACAATATGCAAGCCATGTAGGAGTGTCCTAAACACATTCAACTATTTGAGTAATAATTAAAACAAACTCTTATCTAGTCCGGAAATTAAATCCCTATTTTCCAGCCTACTATATTATAATAACAAAGAAAAGATTAAGACCAAAACAAAAAGGGAACTTCCTACATACATGGGGGAAGCTTCATAATCACTCAACAACTTACTGAACTTATCCTAATAGCTGAATAATACATAAAAAAAAATAAAATAAAATAAAAAAGTCCTGAATCATCCCACGATTAGGCTAGATAAGGTTGGTTCAATGAACCTGGTCACCCAATTATTTTGAACCAAAAGTTCAGATCTAGACCAAGCCAGTCCTGCATTACCCACCTTGACCAAAAGATCAAGTAGTTCAAAGAAGTAATCCGAACAGATTATTGTACCCACCCAATCCATGGACTCTCCTAGATCACCTTCTGAAAGATCCAAAAGAATGGATTTTTATAGGAAATTGATCCAGTTGGTTTTCCTGAAATCTATATGGGATACATATAGGGGTGTAAATGAATAGCCGAAATCCGTTTCTGTACCTGTGTCCGTATCCGTTTAGCACTATCCGAATCCGTCCGAAAGCTAAACGGATAGGCTATAGCTATCCGAAAAGCTATATTTACATGTAAACGGATAAAATATCTGATCCGTATCCGTGTTCATATCCGTTTAGCACTATCCGAATCCGTCTGATAACTAATCGGATGCGGATGCGGATATAGCACTATCCGAGCCGAATCCGATCCGTTTACAGCCCTAGATACATAGAATAGTCCTGACCAGCAACTGTGCTTTTTCCCCAATAATAATTAATAATTACTATCAATAAAGCTCACATAGATTTACCATTACAGAACCACTGTAGGAATGTAATAACAATTGAAGATCAACAAAATTTTATGTGATGAAATAAGACATACCATCTAGCTAAGTGGTTTGAGACATCCTTCTTCTTCCTAGTGAGAGTTTTTATAAAAAGACCCCATTCTGGTGGAACATTGTAGTGCTTAGCAACCACCAAAATAGAATTCACTGAAGGCAAATCCATCTCCTTTTCGTTGTCTGAATAAGTGGAATCAGACAAAGATGGCAAGGGCAAAAGATGAAGTATACGCAGTTGCTCTCCTAAAAATGAAGCCAGATTTAGGACATCATCCCATGATAGAGCATCTCTTCTGCAAACATATAGAACCAATATCAAGGCCCGAGTTACTGGAATCAGCTATGTTACTTCTGGCATAACCAAAAGGTGAAATGGTGACCTTCCTCTATTTGGAATGTAAATAAAGCTATAATAACTTACAAATGAGAAAATATATCCCCGACACATCTTTTAGTTATTATATATGGCCATATCTTTGTGCATCCAACAGAATTGTCCGATTCATGATTTAGAAAACCAGCTTTTCTGTATTCAAATTGTTGCTTGCTCCATACACCAAAAGGAAAACCATCTACTGAATACTTCCCTGGAACCAAATTACACTTGGAAATTCCATCTGGAACTCCTTGTCCATCCCACGGTACAATTGTATAAGATCCATTTTCATAGAAGAGGATTCCACTAGCCAAAATATCAGGAATGTGATCGTTTAGAGAGCAGTTGACTTTATGAAGTAGACTATAGAACTCAAGCTGCAAGCACACAATAAAGAATTGTAGAAACAAATGGAAAATAAAAATATAATGAAAAATAAGGCTTCATAAAATGAAAAAAAATACCTCAGTGCCCAAACCATGGATAGAAGATTCCAACCCTCCTTCAACGTAAATCTTAATTACATAGTCATCAATGAGAAAAACCTGTTGCAATAGAAATTAGATAGGGTACTACACTTTTAAACAAACATAGGATCTATTTCAAAAACCATGGTTCATTTGCTTAGCCACAAAAATTATTGAAGATTTCAACATATTACACATGAGAATAAATGTTTTCATACGGACAGTGTGAAATGGTGCTCCCACGCAAAGAGTTTTATCTACTAGAGGACTGACGGTCTAGTCATTTTGATGGTTCAATAGAAAGGGAATCCCCTTGATGGATCAAAAGTCAAATTTGGTCGCCTTTCTCAACCATATGACCCATATGGCCCACCATGGATCTTTTCTTGTGTTTTTTTTTTTTTTTTTTGACAGTTCCTGCTCTTTGAACAATATCAAACAGAACTGAATTTCTCGGACAAATTTTAAAGCATTATATTGACATGTAGAGATATTAGATTAGTGTGAAAAATAACCCCTGAATAGATGATGACATGAACAAAATATCTACAAACTTTGGGCCCCAATAAATGTTACCATGTGGCAGAAAAATTATGTAGTTTCTTCAATTAAAAATGCCATACCCAGACTAGTTGCTTTAACTTGAGCAAGTCATGAACAGAGTTATACTACCCAAGCTTTAATGCACTTCAAAACAAATATCAGGCAGGTTAACACATTCAAAGTGTGATTCATTTGAAAGTTACATTTTCTGATGTTATTAAAAAAATAATAATTAGAGCTAACTAATTATATAGTAAAATAAATATACTTACTATGCAAGTGAAATATGGTAAGTTCTATGTAATTATATACTTATTCTAATATTTTCATAAAACCAGAAATTTTTATGCAACTCTGAAATTTCTAATGTAAAATGCTTTACAAAATTCCCTTAGACCCAATTTTCTCCATAAACAAAACTATTCCAGCATTCACTTCATTCCACCATGGATTCATCAATTTTGTCATTATAATCTTGAACTTATTTAGGTTCGTGGTAAAGAAAATGATCATGCCATTTAACTCCCGTTTTCTGTCACAAAGATTTTTCAACTAATAAAATAATCTTGCAGCATATCCAAAAAAGATCTAAAAAAAGTAACAGAAACCAGAACTTCATAATTGAACTTAGACAAGGCCTAGAGTGTCATAAACTGCTTTAATATGTCCCCTATTTGAATGGATATCCTTGGTGTCATTATCAATATACCTCCCAAATGGTTGAATGACATAACATATCCAAAAAGAAAAAAATGGAAGTATCAATTCCTCCAAACAACGAAAACACCAGGTCACTTGCCTACTGAGCATTCAGAATAATAAGACCATTATATTTATGAGCAGGGACTCACTTACGGGATTGCTACCTGTGCCAGCTGGAAGCCTATCATCATCCGACGGAGCAGACAAATTATGGAAAGCACAAATTTCTGCCATGCATGATGACCATTTGTCTGCATTCATTGCTAGACAAGCTCCCTAAGGTGGTTCAAAAGATGCAATGATTATATTATAGATGTAAAAGAGATAGTCATGAAGTGAAATCATGAAACCAATACAGCATCTGTAAATCCAGTCCCCCCCCCCTCCACTTCTATGTTTTGGATACTCTTCCATGGTCAGGTTCATAGAATAAAGCATTGAGAACCATTTGTCGAAATCTAATATACACATGATATTCATGCGAGACATCACAGGAAGTGGGGTGTGTGTAGGTGGGTGGAAGGGGTTGCAGGCTTCGGGATAGGGCCACCAGTGAAAGGTCCCAGCCTAGAGATGATGTGGATTGTGGACTTTGGGGAGGCAAATCCAATCAACCATATGATCTTACAGCGGCTTTCCTGAAACAGATGCCATTTGCTTCCAACCAGTCAAGGGAATGACACAGATCATATGTTTCGGATTATCACAATTGGCCAAGTCTTGGCTAAGGAGATCTCCAAAGCCCATTTAATGGTTGATCGTTCTGGCCCATCCATTTATCATAATGCTGTTGGTCAGTGGTCATTAATCTATAGGGTCAACATAATAGCTACCATAAGATTACTATCCATATCATATTGCCAACTTGACCTGATTTAATAAAACAGAAATTGGCTAAAACCCAACGACTTGAGGAGGAAAAATATTCTTTAATGGAAAAGACGAAAAATCACCTTCCATACTAACTCTCTCATCCCTGGCTTTCCAACCCAAAGCTTGTGTAGCCATTCTCTCATTTCTCTTTGACCTATGCAGTTGCCTGGACTCCAGAGGGAGTTGTAGTGGTCTCTTTCTTCCTCTAGAAACATGGATAAGAAATTTATATCATAAGAGAAAACTTGATTTTGTAAATTACTGTAACCTTTCGAGAAACCATTTGTAGCTTTTTCATCATGGTCATGAACACATGGGTCCTCCCCAGCTTCAGAAACTCTGAGTCGCTTCTTTTTCCTTGTGATTTCTGAGTGGTTCAACTGTTCTTCATCACGGAAAGTACTCCCTTTGGAATTTCTGAAAGCGCTTTCATCAACAGCAAGTAATCCAGCACGGCAAACTCCTTTATGACGATAACCAGGAGCCATATCCAGACATACATATTCAAAGTTATTTGAATTTACAAAATTCTGGGTGACAGCAATAGTGGTTTCCAGATTGAGAACACAGTGCCACCACCCACTTGGGACAAATATTGTTTCACCAGGTAGCTGAGTGCACTCTATTGGCTTGTCTTCATCCGCAAGCAGGGGATAAATATCAAGCCACCACTGCGATCACAAAAAAAAAAAAAGCAGGCGAGGACTTGACAACTTGCATAAACAAATGATCTATCACAGCAAGAGGTAAAGAACCAAAGTTACACAAACAAGAAAGGGGGTGGGTGTAGGGGAAATGATAGTTCTGATGGATCATGGATGATCATATCAACTGCTAAATTCTAGTACCTGCAGAGATGATGGAGTCTCAACATTTACATCACCATCTTCTTCATTTACATCTACTATGACCCCAAGTGGCACTCTACCTGGAGGGTACAATGCCCACCTAAACATCATTGAAATACTACCTGTTAGATATTGGCTATTTCAAACAAGAAGCAGACCACTGAGAAAGTAGACCGATTGCTTAAGAGAAGGATAATAAGCTTCCAAATAAAGACTTAAGGCCATAAGGGTAGAAATCGAAGCCACCAAAGTGTACAGATGCATAAAGATGGAAGAGAATACAGGTGCATCCTAATGTCTGAGCGTTGAATGGAGAAAATTTTGAATTAGCTTCTTAAACTGGCCATTATACCAAGTAGGAGACACAGGAAGAAACCATGGGAAGTGCTAGTTTAAATTTAAATGCTTGGACAGCAAAGCAGTTCCAAGAAGCATCTATGCGTATCATAGTGTAAGAAATAACAGATTACCAGCATCCATGAATAATTATCCATCAACAAACTGTTTTATGCACCAAACCTCCAAGGTCATTTCCCAAAGCTTTCATAAGCTTCGAATAGCAAAACTACAACCCAAAACCATGCACCCACTAACTTCTGCATATTTGATCCTATTCCCTCAAATGGTGCTTTTCAAAATCCTCCATCCCATTCCAATAACAAGTCTCCCTATATATTCACTATAAGAGACCAGAACAAGAACAAAGGAAATAAAATAAGTAGGATGAGAAACCTAAGAGTGCACTCTTGAAGAAAGTCAATATACCTCCTTTTGGTATAAAATTTTCACTGGTAAAGTCTACCCTAGAAATGTTCAACCACCAGGATACATAGACCAAAATAATTTGAAGTAATAACAAGCTCCTAGAATTGCAAAGTACAATGGTCTATGTTGCATCCTAAGTCACTTGCAAATTGTTTATATTCTACACCTATCTTACAGCAAAGTGTTTTGAGAGATTGAACCCATGGACCCAATACAGCCCTGAAACCCTTAAAATGAATCTCAACAATTGCATGCCACTAATTGGTCTTGTACTCTTGTGCAAGAAGTGAAAACTGTTAGCCAATTATGGACGGGATACGAATGAACAGAGGTTTCCAAAGAAAAACAACAGCCTCCACAACCTGGGTGATTGATTTGAAAATTTAAGGTGAAATTATGGCCTTTGTTTTTTTTATAATGTTTCAAAGGAAGCTTTCTCTCATTATGAACAAGAGGCAATAACTTTTACCATATATCAGCCTCTCTTGCACAAAAAATTACAAAAATACTTAGTCAACGATCAAAGAGTGACCTTTGACCAGAAATCTAGGGCATGTTAAGTCTTTAAAACCTACACAAAGACTAATAAAATGATGAAATACAACTGTCCGATCTCCATCAAAATTTAGTAAGTGCATAGATAAACTAGTGAGCTTCTTCCTAAATTTTAGGACAAGTAAAAAGCTGTGCCTTCTATCTAATTGGCTAGGGAGCTGTTCATAGGATTTGTGATTGACTCTCCACATGACTTCTTCCTCTCCAATTGTCTTTCTTTCTTCTTAAAGTTCCTTGATTTAAAAGCTTATTTCCACTTTGAATCAGTTCTGCTTTGAAAGACCTTCCAAAATGTCTCCTTTAGCTACTTTTAAAGTGAGCCTGCACAAAGCTTCTACTTAAATGACTGACACAAATGGAGGTGAGGGATCGTTGAAGGCCCATGGCCACAGTCTCACTTCAACAGCGAGCTCTGAGCTTCTGATGCGTGCACGGTAGAGAAGGGAGATAAAATAGAAAAGAAAAGATAAAATAAGGAGAAAAGAGATAAAATAGGAAAAGTTGGCCTTACAAACGAAGCATGGCGTCTTTGGCTTATTAGGAGGTAGCCGACCTCTTCTCAAGATAATCTCAAGAGAGATAAATTTGGATTTTTCATTCTTCCTTTCCTTCTATCTTTCACCTAATAAATAGGGGTCTACAAACCAACAACTTCACAATCCACATATCCCAGTTATCGTAACCGATAATAACTCCTAATAACTTCCCCACTAATGGATAATAACTACAAATTAATTATAACTCCATACGAACGACTAACTCTTAGTTACCGTAACACCTTCAGCTTCCTTTATTAGCAGTTTAGCACCACAGTTTGGATATCAAGGTCAGATATATTTCTATTCGTATGAACTTGCTAAGTTTAGGATGGACAATATTTTATCTTCATTGGAAATCTAAGAATTCTATGTCACTCTTATTCTAATCTATATGCCTGTTTTGCTCTTTTTCATATTCCTCTCCTCTACACTCTTCTCCCTGGCAATAAAATCCCTGACATTAAATATAAAAAAAAATGGAGGAACAGGTTCTCTCCAATAAGGCGATCTTCTAAAGCCTCCAAAAATGATAGCCAAATTAAACTGAACCTTCAAACCACGATATATCTTTTAACTTCGTTTTGGACCAAGTGAAAAGATGTCATTTATGGGGTCTCTCTCTTTTGAGCCATTTGTCTCATTTGTATAGCTTCCACTCCCATAGATAGTTTGTTTACAAAGAAGTTGAGTATATAAAATTTTATATCATTGGCGAAATTAGCCTAAATAGAAATTTTAATTTCCAAAATTTAACCTATTATAAAAGGAAAATGGACTTGCACCCACACACAAGAGGGCTATCACCATAAGGGAGATTTTTATCACAACAGAAGGGATGAAGCAACAAGCAAAGGAAGCACGAAGAGAAGACAATCATCTCACCCAATAAAGAGCAAATGCAAGCCAGGTCATTTGTTCTAGATTCTTTTTTTTTTTGGTGGGGGGGGGAGGGGGGAGGGGTGCTTCAAAATTCTCAACTTTCAACAAAGCCTTTTTTGGCTATTTAGAGGGGAAGGGAAAACAGAAAATTTCTGTCATTCCCTTTCTATGGTAAGAATTAATTAACCTAAGGTTTTATGCAGCTTTGCAACAACTGCTTGCATTTTTGTACATGCGATTCAATTCTCCCATTCAAAGATATACAATCTCATCATTCATCAGATAAATACATGCAAATACCTGAGAAGATATAACTAGAAGAAAGAAAGAATGTTGTTACCAATCAACTATATCCTTTGTTACTATGCTATAAATTCTTTCTTTAATTGAAAGATGCAGATACAATAGAAAACAACTGTATTTGGTATACAGAATTACATACAGCAGCAAACTTACCTTTTCCGCCCATATAAAAGAGTATTCCAAGCACTGGTAAGGGCAGGATCGACATGCCAAGATGCACCAGACCTCTCTGGCCCAATAATTAACCATTGGAAAGGTGGTCGCTGATCTCTATCCAAGACATCAAAAAGGTCTTCTTGGAATAGATGAGGCACACTATAATCTTTCAACAAACCTGGTGCATCTTCCCCAAACTGTATTAAAAAAAATTAACAGTTATTTTAAAGAAGTTCCATAGTTCTATAAGATATCCACTTGCATAAGAGCACCTTATCATCAAAAATGTATAGAGGCTCCTCATCATGCTGAAGTTTCATGTACAAGACATAATCCTTGAATTTCATAGTGATTTTTTTAGAACTCCTCCGAGAAAGCCTGAATGCCGTATCTCCATAGTTCATAAATAATTGGTCAATTGTCCATGTTTTTCTTGCAGGCCATTTTTCAGCCAATCCAGTTATCAAAACCTGAAATTGAGCACAGGAAAGGTCACATGTGAAGAGAAACAAACATTTATTGCTGGAACTTCCAGTAATCAGCACAGACCTGTTCCATTTAAGAACATCTATATGACTGACAAACAAGCATGCAAAAGTAAGGAAAATAGAAAATACAAAAATAAGAAGAAAAACATCTGAGGCTGTTTGGCAGGTCGACGCCGAATGCACACAATGATGGGGTGGGTGGCGAGGAAGGAACACCTCAAAAGTACTTTCTTTAAAAAATCCAAAAAAAAAAAAAAGGAAAGAGCCTTACCGGTTTCTGTCCATCATACTCATGATGAAAATCCTCCAGAGAGAGGTTTTTCTTTCTATCAACATTTCCCTTGTCAAACAAGAATGCATCCAATGTGGTAAAACACCTGTAAAATCTTCTGTACAGGAATAAGGAGTAGAATCCTGTATAAGGTAAGAATATTAATGAGTTTTTTCAGGATAGTTAACAAAACAGTTGCACAATGAAGTATTAATGAAAGTTTCCAGGAATACAGTATTCTGACAGTCAGTTTAGAGAAGAGAAAACGACTCTAGGTTAAAAGGGAAACAAGATCTACAGCAGTAAATAGTCCAGTACAAAAACATGAGAACTATATATTACCATCAAATTTCAGTGTCTTTGTGGGAGGCCCTGCAAAATCATCCGGTACTTGAAGTCTGGCAAACAAGCAAACAGCTGTCAATTTGAACACTATAGGAAGTAGAAAGTAAAAAATACTAGATGATTTATGAGTTCCACTACAAGCAAATCCTCCAAAACATATTTCCTAAAAGAATAAGGCTTTAGTGAAAAATCAACAGAACTTCAAAATTCTGTTACATTTCGCAGAACCATCAATACATACTGGTGCAGTGTGGTCTTTTTCCAGGAACCTTTGTATTCAAGCTGTCCCTTAGCAGTTTTAAGACATTGGACCATCCACAGCGGTTCTTCATTGCATAGTATGTACATCACACTGCACATTTAAAAGAAAGAAATTAGAGAAAAATAGATCTAATACATTCAAACCTCTAAAAAAGGAAATGAAAAAGCTACAGTCAAGGTTTTATGTATCTGTATCTGCCAATACTATCCAATATGTATCATATCTAAAAGGTACTGATACGATACCTAAAAAAAAATATTGACTATAACAGGACGATACATAACAAGATATGGTTGATACCTATCAATACGTTTGATACATCTCTTTTAAACTACAGAGCACGATCCATGGCTGCAAAACCCTTACCAAGAGCTCCTGTAAAGCATTCTAATCTTTCTTTTTTTTGGGCAAAGTCAACTTGATTCCTTGCTTCTTCTGGAAAAAGTGGCTCTAGTAGTGTTGATTTCATTATCATTTGGGGATTAAACAGCTTGCAATCAAGGATCGAAACCAAATTTGCACAAAAACATTTATCAATCAAAACTTTAAATTTTTTGCTCAAATGTTGATTTTTGTGTTGTTTTTTGCAATGGATCATTATATTAGTTGAATACAACCTGAATGATTGCATTAAACTTTTTTTTTTGAGGCAATGATGTGTGCATCTAAACCCAAGTCTTCCCCAAACTGAAAATGACATCTTTATTAGTATTAGTACATGTAAGAAATCTCATCTTTTATACATAACCAATTGAATGAACTTGTCTCGTCATACTTGGTTCTCCTTTTTATACATAATATATTTTTTTTGGTAAGATACATAATATATTATACATATTACTTATTTGTAGTATTTTATGCTTCAAAACTGTATTCTGCCTGTATCCAAAGCATTTTCATATGTTTCTTGATCATTTACATGCGTGTCTTGCGTTTCTATGATACGATAGCATAAGATACGATACGTCTAAATCACCCTTCAGATACAATACCCAATACCAATGCTTTAAACCTTGGCTACAGTAAAGAAAAAGAATTATGTCCTATTAAGTAGACAAGAACTATTGACCATAGGGTGTGCCTGATCAAGAACTGTGTGGTGCTGATGTAGATGAATCTGTATTATATGGTGTACGGTAATGATCTAATTTTAGAGAGAGTAAATGTCGTGATATCTGGATCTTTCTAGGCGTGCTTTGTAGTTGGAATGCAACCAGGCAATCATGGAACAGGAAAGAGGACCAAGAAAAAGGAAGCTGGAAACAAGGTTTTCCTTGGTTCTAGTTATGTCCAGGCGGTTTTTCTGCAGACAACTAAGTTTGTTGACAAACAATAACCTGTTGGAAAAAGGTACATTGCTAGAGCAGCGTTATAATGAAACAAAATCTAAAGGGAAGACATATCAGCTCCCAGCAATAGAACTAAATGGATGTTAACTCTTGACTCTCACACCAGGTGCAGTAACCACCATAACCCCTCATGAAGCTAATAGCAATGCCTCCGAGCATATCTTGTGGCAGACAAGCAGCAATTAGAGTCAGCGGTAATGTAAGAGATAACCATATAACTTAAATAGTTATATTCTAGTTGTTTACCTCTGCCTGAATATCAATGGGGGGGGGTTGTAGAGGTGATAAGGATAGGATACAGTGACCCATGTCCAGCTCATCATTTTTATTAGTTGTTACGTTTGTTAACTAGTTATTTATTCTGTTATGTCCTCTTCTCAAAGTGTATTATATATATTGATTTGTTCATTAATAAAGTTGAGGATTACAATTCCTTACTTGGTATCAGAAGCCATAAACACTCAAACAAGTTTTTTTTCTCTGCGACTTTGTTAACTAGTTAATTACTCTGTCAAGTCCTCCTCTCAAAGTGTTGTATATATTGATTTGTTCATTAAAACAGTTCGATTACAATTCCTTACAAGAGGAACATGAACCCAAATCTAAGTAAGTCCAATCCGAACTACAGTACCTCTTGCACATATAGCTACTAACGAGAAAAAAAAAAAATGAGCGAGCATTAACGGAATTTCAGATACCAGACAGACCAATCGAAGATAATCCAACATAAAGTAAATTCGACTGAAATCATCCTGCAGCTAACGAATCGCAGAGGATTAAAAGAGACTTAATAATTAAGAATATGACAAGATTGTTCTAACCTAGATTTGTTTGAGAGAGAGAGAGGGAGAGAGGAAAGACCTGCTAACGCAAGAAAGGCGAGCGACGTCGCGAGGAGTGAAATTCTCCAGGATAGCACAAATGAGTTCATCAGGGAAAACTCGCAAGTCTCCCAGAGCAATTGGTCTACGATCTTTCACCTCCATCATCTGTGATTGAGTGACCTCCATTTTTGGTAATGTGTTTCTAAAGGTCTGAGCTCTGCTATAATTCTTCTGTTGGATTATCAAATACGAGATGAAATTATGAATGATTCAGCTTAACAGTTCCTCACTTATCTTGGGTTATCAAAATTGAATTTCTTTAGAATCCTGAATTCAGAACGACAGGTGTAAGAGAAAAGGGGGCGCCGCTGGCGCGGACGGCGGACAGCGGAAGACAGACGCAATCCCCCCGCGCGTGTGGCACCGTCGTTCAGGTGCGTGTAACAAACGTGTGAAAGATCTGACTACGATGCTGACTTGGAAGCGTGGCCCACATAATGTAAAGCTTTCCTTTGCGTACACCATGCATCTTCGTAGAAGCATAGACAAAGGATGAAAGGACAAGGGAAACCCTAGAAGTCTATAGGTATGTTTCAAGCCTGTAACCTTCGAAAACGGGTATGCTTCAGACAGACAAGGGTCATCTGATGGACATCCATCTATCACCATTGATGAAGCATCTGAAGCGGATCCATTAGTTAATTGAACGGCGTCAGATTCATGCATCAGAGTCAATGCTAGTCAATTTAAAGAGAGAAATTACTCTAATTAATTTCTCGTTCTTTTCCTGAACAGTGCCGAAGCCAAGTCAAGTCAATTATAGGTTGAGATTAAAATTTCCACTCGAAGAGGTGAAGTGAAGCTGTTGGGTTCTTCTTGCCTTCTTCAAGACAATTCTTGTCTTGTGCCTGCAGTTCCTGCTTTGTGGTTAGTGTTCCTTGTGTTCCATCAACGATGCCGCCGCGTGCAGTGAAGAAACCGTCCACGGTAACAGCATTGAAGAAGAAGACACCGGTGAAAACCCCTGTAGAGACAAAAGAAGAACCAAAAGAAGCCGAAGCCCTTCAAAATAACACCAACAAGAGCACTGTCAGTACAAACTACGAAGAACACCGAGAACCCTCTCCAACTCCGAAAGGTACTTTTCTCTTAAAAAAATAAATAAATAAATTCAAACCTCTCGTTTCTTCTTGAGATTAAACGAGTTATAAGTCTGAAATCCTAAAACCCTAGTACAAACTGTGAGTAAAGGATGACTAAAAGGAACTCCGGAGGAGTTTAGCGGAAAATACATTGAAATTGTTGATTTTGTTTCTGATTGTTGAACTTGATTTACAAAAACCATAGAAAGAATCACGGAGAGATTTGGGTCTTTTTGTTCATATTTTGTTGTACCAGAGGAAAAGGAGGGGAAGGATATTCCCATTGGTTATCACGAGGTTGATAGATCCGAAAGGTTGGAGCTTGAAGACAATTACCCCAATTCTGAAGCGGAGGAGTATGGCGGGGCGCATGTGAGGATGGAAGGCGAGGAAGAACACTATGAGGAGAGAATTGATGGAGATTATATGATGGAAGGGGAGGGGGAGGAGGATGGACACGCTGAGGAGATTGATGGTGAAGAAGAGGAGGAGCACCATGATGTGGCAAAGGAGAGGCAGGAGCGGCGCAAGCGGAAGCAATTCGAGATTTTTGTTGGAGGATTGGACCGAGATGCTACTGAAGAGGATCTAACGAAGGTTTTCAGTCAGGTTGGTGAGGTCACTGAGGTCAGACTTATGAAGAACCCAGTGACTCATAAGAACAAGGGCTTTGCTTTCCTACGGTTCGCAACTGTTGAGCAGGCTCGACGTGCCATCAATGAACTTAAGCATCCAACGGTATTGACTGTGTTCTGTTGGTTTGCTGTTTTCCTTTTCCTTTTTCTCAAGTTATTTTGGTCTCTTGAGGTTTTAATTTAAGATGTTGGTTTGTGATTTTCAGGTCAGTGGAAAGCAGTGTGGAGTAGCTCCAAGTCAGGATAATGATACTCTGTTTGTTGGCAACATATGCAAGACATGGACAAAAGAAGCTGTAAGTATGGGGATATGATTTAATGAGGATCATCGCCTAAGCTAACCTGTATATAATTAGTTTTACCCCAAGTTACTAACCCAATTTCTGTTGCATAAATTTCTTTATGTTGGATCACTTTGTTTCTTCTACAGCTGAAAGAAAAGCTTGCACAATATGGTGTTGATAACTTCGAGGATTTGACATTAGTTAAAGACACTAGAAATGAAGGAATGAATCGGGGATTCGCTTTTCTTGATTTCCCTTCTAGAGCAGTTGCCTTGGATGCATGTAAGCTCTTGCAAAGGAGGGACGTTGTGTTTGGTACAGATCGGACTGCTAAAGTTTCCTTTGCAGACACTTCTATTGAACCAGATGATGAAATTATGTCTCAGGTACGTAGATTATTTATTCAATAATTTTTCTGTTGTCAGATATTTCTATTTACACAATTAAGTTACAAATTACAGTTCCTGGAATAAAAATCTGATCACAGTCTAACACTCTGCAATTAGAATTGGCTCGCGAAACAAATTTGAATTGCAAGTTCTGATCTCATCAGAAAGTAACTGAATAAGCTTTCAAATAGCATGGAAATCAAACTAATGGACAAATTACTGACCTTCCAAAAACTAAGCCTGAAGAAAATTGATGGAATAACCCATTTAATGATGCAGAATTAAAAGGGAAGGTGAATATATAGTTTTGTTGTTCTTGTATTTGTTTTATTTTTCTTTTTTCTGTTGAGGTTGCCATTTGGTCTGCCTGCTGGAGTTGTACCTCTTGTTCATCTTTTTTATTTGAGGTATTTTCTATCAAGAAGGGAGAAAGAAACAATTGAAGATAATCATACAGCCTAAAATGGGAGAAAGGTTCAAAACCCTCCAAAACAAAGAGAGAAAAGTTAATATGCATAGATCTCACAAAAGAAAACTATGCCCATAACAGATATTCTTATCACCCCATGTTTGGCCAAGGCATCCACCACGTCAATAACTACCCTTGACCTCCACTGGAACAAGCGGTTCACCATGGAATCCAAGTGTCTTAAATCTAAAATGCCTAAGTACTGTATATGTGTAGTGCAGACCTCCAAGGCTCCTTTTCCAGATCCCTCGTCTATGCAATGGCACAAATAGTAAACAAATAAGAAATGCCTATGCAAGCCTGGAGAATTGTTTTCCTTGTAGAGGAAGTGGGGAGCCTTTTATATTAAATCCATCAATTGTTACTTGCACTCCTAGCTATGATGTTGGAAGTGAAAACCTAAGTGCCAATGTTGTGCAAAAGTATCATCTGTTTTCTTCATTTTATGATTTTATGCACCTGTTCAATTAAACTTATCTGTACCAGGCCACTCAATTCAATGTTGGTGATCTTTTCATATCCTCTTTTTTATCATGGATTGTGACAATAACATCCTTAGCATTCAAACAACTACAACAACAATAGTACACTACATTATCCAGATGTGGATGTGACAAGGTTCCAGAGTAGTGTGTTTATTCTTCTTCACCCAGAAAATGTGATTTTGAGTGCATAGAGTTCTTAAATGTTTTATAAATAGTATGGTGGTGGTTGTTACAGGTTAAAACAATATTCATTGATGGTCTGCCTGCTGCTTGGGATGAGGACCGGGTCAAAGAATATCTCGAAAAGTATGGAAAGATTGAAAAGGTTGAACTTGCTAGGAATATGCCAGCTGCTAAACGAACAGATTTTGGCTTTATAACATTTGACACACACGATTCTGCAATGGCTTGTGTTGAAGGTATTAATGATCTTGAGCTGGGTGATGGGGACAAAAAGGTTGGTTACTGGCCTACTTCTATGTTGTTGGATGGTTATTTGCAAAAGTTTATTGATGAAATTTACTTGGCATTCACATGGATTCATGGATTACAGGTAAAGGTTAGGGCAAGGTTGTCAAGACCACGCCAAAGAGGCAGGATAGCAAAACATGCCAGAGGGGGTTATTTAGTTGGACATAGTGGTAGTCGGGGTGGCAATGCTCCCTGGAGCTCCAGTATGCCCCTTACAGATTCCTGGAGGTATGCAGGGCGCAGTGACCGAGTCACTCAAAGCCGTAGCTCATATGGTGGTGGTTATAAGCAGCCACTTGGTCCCAGGGACAGACATCCACAGGTGGATGTCATATCCGACAGAGTCGGGGGTAGAAGGAGAGTGCTTTCTCCAAGAAGGTCCTACGATCAGATGTCTCCTGGTATGTGACTCCTGATATTGACTCTGACCATTAATAGATTTTGTGTGTGTGTTTTCTCCCTTCTCCCTTGCCTTATGTAGGAAATTATTTTCTTTCAATCAGGTCCTGCTTATGGAAAGAGCAGCTCAAGGAGGGATTATGTGCGGCATGATGAACCTTTTCCCAGATCATCTGATTACACTAGTGCTCGTCCTGGGAGGCGCTCATCCTATAGAGATTCTTACCCTTATAGTGGACCAGGCTACCCAGATAGTCCTCCTAGAAGCACCTCTCGTGGTGCAGCTCGTAGACCTCCCCCTCTCTATGCTGAAGAAAGCTATGAAAGACCAATGGAGCGGCCTTCGACCTACCGTGACAGCCATAGTCGTGATTACCCTTCTCTTTCTGGCTCTAAGCGTCCTCATTCTGCTTCGGTTAGATTCTTTAATATGTTTTGTACAGTCATTCATTATTATTTCTCATTAATTTACCGATTAGATATACTTTCAAATGTTCTTAGAAGGAGCTTCATCCTCGCTATGCTGAGTCCACAATTAGGCAATCACAAGCTCGCTACGAATATGGGAGAGGCAGTGATGCCATGCCATATGATGATGATGATGATGCTTATGGAAACGAGTCCACCAGGTTATTATCGGCTTGAGCTTATCTCATATTAGTCTATAGCCGTTTCTGTTGGTTCTGATTTCTGTGGTCATTGTGCTAGGGTGGGGCGTGGTTCTCATCTAGGATATGAAGGAGGTGGTCGGAGTTCTGCAGGGCATTCTTATGGGTTGTATGACTCACGTACATCAAGTGTGGGTTACAGCAGAGGTATGGATATACAACAATGGGTTGCTTTGGTTTATAATGACTATCTTGAACATTGTTTACCAAGTCCACTTCGTGCAGATGAGGCAAGTAGAGGCGATGCTGGAGGAATGTACTCCAGCTATGGCAGGGATTACATGTCCCGTGGTTACATGTCTCCTGGAGAAGATGTATGTTCATCTGTCTTTGTTAGATGAAAATAGTTCATTAACTACATGACATACTTCAACCACCTTTTGGTATTTACGCTCACTCTTTTTCTTCCTCCTTTTTCTCTCTTCCCCCTTTGTTCAGGTTGGTGCCGATTCATATTCATCTGCCTACTCTAGTCGTCGCATGAGTGATGGCTACTTAAGTGGGAGAGGTTCAGGATCATATTATTAAGGTGAGTTTGATTCTGGTTACACCATGATATTATCACCAGGTGTGCCACAGATAGAGCATCGCAGACACATGATCGAGCCTGTCAATTTTAAGAACAAATTCTTGGAGGCTAATTGAATGGGAAGCTTTGCTGGAAGGCCTGCCCTACACTCCAAAACATTGTTTTCTTTAATGGATGGAACCTTGCAATGTGGATATAGATCTTTGATTACTTGAAAACCTTTTAAGAGATTCAACCCATAAGTTCACCTCTGTACTCTTGAAAGATTGATTATGGGATTAGTAATTTATGCTACTTAGCTCCAAGGATGATGACAATGTAGGGTTTAAGTTAGAATAGTTGAGAAATATGGCTCATTCAAGTTGAAAAAGGTGGTTGAAAGAGGAAGCTTCAGTCTGTAATGTATGATATGGTGATTCTATTTATAATCTCTATGATCCTATCCAGATGGATGGAGAAACTGAGGCTTAAAAGTCATACTTATTTCCTGCCTGCTTATGATTTAAGGATTTGAGCTGTCTCACGGATGTACAGCGATTGGCTTGTTTGGGCTGGTTTTTTTTTCTGTATCGCTGTATTATCATGACCGTAGGCCAGTTTGACCACTGTAGTGGGTTATACTGAGCATCTGAACTTGGTATTTCCCTTTATTGGAAGTGATTCTCATAAGGGATTAAAGTATTTGACCTTCCATCAGTTCTACTTTTCTAATGTGCATCAGTTTGCTTTATTTTGGGTTGAAGAGGGTATGAGTTGCTTGAGTAGTATCTATATTTTGCTTTCTGTTGAAGGACCTGTGTTCAAGGTTTCCTCTTATGAAGGACTTGTTTTCACTGCTTGTTGCTTGTGTGGGATTTAGGACTTAACACTGACCTGGATTCTTATAGCTGACATCCAGGATGAGATTTTAGGAACCAGTTAAAAGTACTTGGTACAAGTTTATCTCAGTTATACTTGGATTACTAGCAATACCTGCTTTTGGTAGGAAAATTTTATAGGACAGTCATACGATTGGTTATGATGTGTGGTGTGAAATGTTGGGCAGTTAAGAAGAATCATATATATAAACTCAGTGTAGCAGAGATGGGGATGTTGAGATGGATAAGTGGCAAAACTAGGAAGATAAAAGTAAGGATTGATCATATTAGTGCTGATTTGGGAGTAGCTCCAATACATGATAAGTTATGAGAAAGTCGTTTGAGGTGGCATGGTCATGTTCAACGGAAGCCTTTGGATGCCTAAGTATGAAGGATTGATTTAATTTAGATTGAAGGAACCAAAAGAGCCAAGGGCATACCTAAAATGACCTTAGGAGAAGTGGTAAGGAAGGGTTACCGACCCCATTTAGTTGGGACAAGACTGAGTTGTTGTTATGTCTTTTTACTTCCGAAAAACTCGAGCTGGATTATTGATATGTTCCAAAAGCAGCCATTGATCCTTGTACATGTATGAACCTTCTTGTTCAGGTAGTGACTGATAAGTTGGTGATTGGATACTCATTTTGCCAACAAAAGGGGCACATATTGTTTCTATGTGGTCCTGTAAGCTGTAAATGCAATCCACAAAAAAAGAGAGATACCTTGGAGGGGATGTCAGGACTGTGAATGTGGCAAGAAAATAGCCTATTGACTGCCAGTGATGGAATGGAAGCAATTATTAAGAAAGCCCCTTGTGTATGATATCCGTGTCATTCGTCATACCACCAAGTTGTGTTGAGAGACGCAAAACATTAGAGAGTGAGGTCAAGGAACTCAATTGAGGATAAAAATCTATCAAGGAAGGATCGAATATATTGAAGACGAAAGAAAAAAGGATCTGTTCAGTGAAAACTCATAAGCTCCTTAGTGTCCCTAATGAACCAGAAGATTGATGATGTTTGAGCAAGTGGTGATGAATGAGCTAGCTAAGTGCAGTCCAAAACACAACTGTGGCACTCCAATCCACAAATGTATGGTTATCGTATCAACAGTGGCCTGGCTTGATTCCCAGGATTGTGAAAGTCACCTTAAATTCATTTCTTCCCTAACGGAGGATGGAACTGCTCTAACAAATGTTTGAAATGAAATCTATTGTGTCTCTAGTCTCCGCCTATGGCTGTACTTTGTCTTTCTTAGGTCCCAATGCCCCATGATACATTGGCCTTTTCATTCCGCTCCCCCCCCCCCCTCTACCGACCTTGTTGATGACACATTAGCTGACCTGCCATTTCTAGACCTATCAAGCAGATGTGTTGGATGAAAAAAAAAAAAAAACAGATGCACGGGAAGAGAGATTATATGATGTTACCTATCCACTGATAAATTTTCCATGGTTTCACATGTTGCTTTGCATTCCTTGATCAAGCTTCCGACCTCAAACCCATGGTTTGAGGAATCAGAATGGGAATTGGATCGGATTAGTTGAATTATCTGATTTGAATCTGTACCTGTGGCTCTTGATCCCAATTCAAACTGATTTCTGCAACCTTCTTTTGAATATTTTGGTTTTATGTTTGATTCCATTTTTTGTTTTTGTTTTTGTTTTTTTTTTCAACTTTTCGATTCACTGAATTCTGCTACCCTCTTTTGAATATTATGGTTTCATGTTTGATTTTTTTTTGTCTTTTTCGGATCATTGTTTTCTTTTATTTTCTTTTTTAGTCAATAAAATAGCATAAAACCGATGAAATTTATAGTAGCAAGATCCCCAAGTTTATTCAATTAAAACTCCAAAAAATCACATATTTTGACTTTTGAAATTTTTTTGCTTCTTTTCGTAATTGGTATCGATTGGAATCAATCTCATTTCGGATTCTATTTTCTTGAACCTTTACTTTTTCCTCTTCCCCACTCCCAAACAAATATAAAGAAGGAAAAAATAAAAAACACAAACCTATAGGGTTAGGGTTGAAAGTTTCTCAACACTTGGGTCTAATTTCCTTATTATCACCCGGTAAACCGTTATATTTGTACCATACAAAGGACCACATGCAAGGTTTTTAATCGATCAGGAATCGACCAAGAATCAACTAAAACACCTTTCTTGGGATTGGAAAAAATTGGAATGGTGTGACCAATCCACCCAAGCCGATTCCAATTTTTTTGAAAACATGCCACACATGTATTTGGGAAAAGACCGGAAATACACGTTTTGTTCGCGAAGGTAACAGTGGAAGCGATTCGATTTATTGTCCATCTTAAAATTTTGTAGAACGAGAATCTCAATGAAACACATCCATAAAATCTAACAATTGGGATTCGAGATTACTTAGAACACACAGGTGGTGTGTTTCTGCAAATGAATGCAAACAATCGACATCAAATATCACTTCTTCAATGGCTGAATCCCAAGGTTGAAGAAGAACAATGTTTTCTTTCTTTCTCTTCAACTTTTTCTCTTTAAATTATGAGTTGCGCAATGTACAATTACGATTTTAGCTACAGTACCTCTTTATAATGGATTAGATCACACCATGTCCTAAAAGATAGTGTTTAAGTTGTCCTTAATAATGTAATTGCTCTAAAGGACAACATGACAAAAAGCATAACCTGAAAATCCCTAATGGTAAAAACTTTTATTATATTTTCTCAATCATCACCCCCCCCCATATACTATCAGCATTCACAATGGACAATGGACATAACAAACATTGGAATAAAATCACCACCATGAAATTAAGTCAATTGTACATAAAACTAAAAATGTCAAGACTGGACCTAAAAACATATTTGGAACACTTTTCCAATATACTTATCTTCCTAAGGTTTAACAAAAATGTCAACCGATTTCTTTACTCCAAGTAACTCTCTCTATAATCTGAGTTTCCATTGAAAATTGGTTTTAGGTGCCACAGGGAAACATTGACTACAAATTAGCCTATACAAATGGTTTACTTGTATAATGATATGTACAGTAATCATGATTTACTTCAATTCTCTATGGTAGGATTATTAAATAGTAAATACCCAAATTTCAATTGAAGGAACAGTTTAGACCAATCATCATCTTTCATGATGGTTGAAATTTATAATACGTGAGTTACCAAAGGGTTTATTGTAATGATATGGTCTTGATGATGTTTATCGAATCAACTTGATAGGGGTCTAGCTGTTATTTTGTACAAATAATTTCTCTGTAAATATTTGCACACCTCACTTAATTTTGGTTGTCTGTTAACTTCAAATCTGATTATGTTTGTGCTAATATTTCTATGTTTTTAAACTATGCATTTTCATCAAAGAAAACTATCGAATCTTTTCTCACTATAAGTTATGAATGTAAGATTTTATTGTGGTTTAAACCCAAAAACAAATCGATCTAAATTGGTATTAATCTGATATTGAAAAACTAAAACAAATCAAAACCGTACCAAACCAAAACCGAAACCAATCCAAAACCGAAGTTCTTTAACAGTTCAGTTTTAAACTCACTCATTTCTAGACTGAAACTGATTTAGCCCTATTGAAACCAAGCCACTCGACCGTTTGACAACCCTAGTCAAAGGGAACCTGATGCGTGCACAAGAAAGGGAGGAGAGAAAATATGAATGTAGATTGAAAATATAGGAGAGAAAAAAGGTGTTTAGGCTTTTCACATACAGCCTTGCCTTGGCTTGGGTGAGGAAATCTACCTCATCTCTTCGGAGATAATTTTGAGATTTCTAAAGTCATACCTTCCATTAGATTGTTTTTTTGGTAATACCTTCTATTAGATGAAACCGATTATAAATACAATTTGGATCCTCTATTGTCGAGCTGCCTGACAAGATCGTGCTGTTGAGACACAGTGAGGTTAGGAATGACCGCCTTTCCTCTGCTCAGGGAAGGCGCTCGGGCAGGGGTAAGGCGGTTATTCCCCACCTTGTTGTGTCTCAACTCTCGATAGCATGGTCCTACCAGACAGCTCGACAGTAGAGGATCTGGACCTTTATAAATATTATTATTATTTTTTTTGTAAATATAACTACTTCTTAATTATAGGTTAGTTATGTAAACCACCCATTCCCACCTTTCTCATATCTCCTCCAACTTCTTTCGTAAAATCCTTCGAAATACCGCTGGGGCGACAGTGCACATCCGACGGCACAATAGAGGCCATGTGTGCCATGTGTGCCACCTGGCCTCCGCTGTGTCGTCGGATGTGCTGTGTCATCGGATGTGCACTGCCGCTCCATTGGTACTGCAGAGGATCCTGGTCCCTTAGAATACCAAGGTCTCTACTACACTGTTATAGAAATTACATCTAATAATGATATGTCATACAGTTATACAACTTTTTACAAACCCTACCCATTATCCCCCTCCCCTTACAAAAGAAATAAAATAAAATAATAAACAGAACCCTACCCGTTTGTTTGTTTGTTTATGGGCTTTGTGTCTTCACAAGTTATTTAATCAAAATTTGAATAGATCGACTTTCCCTCCGTGCACCTAGGAACGGGAATGGATATCATAATAAAACCCTAAAAAAGGTTTATGAACACTATGAATGTGATTTCATTCACGAAGGGATACGAGAGGGCGGGCACAGGTATCGGGAGGGTACTTTGGAAGACACGGATTTAAAACGTTAGAAGGCACAAATACTCAATCAACGGTACGAAACTCATCTGCGTCATATCAAATGGCTTCTATATTCCCTCGAAACCCTTTAAAGCCCTGATCTGATTTTCGAGGACATATGGAGAAACCGATTTCCGGCTTTCACTTAAAGCATTAACCCCACCGTTAATCGTACTCGACTTCTAGTTCGTCTCTTTCTGTTCACATTGGCAAGAGCAAGACTGATATCGTAAGTGCAGTAGTAGCAGAGACAAACATGGGCGGGAATCGAGGTCGGACGCAGCGTAAGCACTTTAGGAAATCCAGAGAGAACGTTTGGAAGAAGGACAGATCCGATAATCCTTCCTCCGAGAAGTCTAGTTGGGAACCTTTCGCTACTCAGAACCTCGATTTCGAAGAGTACTACAAGGTTTATCCCTTCACTTCGATCCCTTCGAGTTCGTGCAACCTTTATCAGAACTCATTCCACTCCCTCGTTTCGCTGCTTCGTGTTCTTTAACGGCTCCGCATTTCCGAGGAAGGAAAATAAAGAAATAGGGGGAAAGAAAGAGTTTCGAATGTTTCTAAAGGTGTACTGTTTTGTTCATTGCAGGGCCAGGGAATAGTGCCCCAAGAAGAATGGGATGTGTTCATGGAGATTCTTCGGAAGCCACTGCCGGCTTCTTTCAGAATCAATTCCAGGTAAGATCATGGGAAGAATATATTTAAGTCGATTCTTGGAAGAAAAATGTGGCCCTTGCTTTGTCCCTGGGGTGGTGGGGATTTAACTTTGACTGGATGTAGAATAAATTTTAGCAGATTGTTGAATTTTTTCATTACAGTTTCTGAAAGTCCCTAGGACATAATCAGACTGGGAATACATTTCTTTCTTTTTAGTAGTTTAAATATTCATGAGCTGCATTGACGTAACCAAGGATAGGTATTGAGTTTTAATTAAAGTATGGGTTGCCAATTTTGTTTGAGGGATTCTAATCCATTTAGTATTTCAATTTTTACAAATTTTCTCAGTAGTCTTAAAGATGGCATAAAAAAGCTGTCTTATTAGAGCTGTAATCTCAAATTGGGATGGACAATAAAATCAAGAAGAAATTTCAGTTGGCGAAGTAAAAATTGGTGTGTGAACTAAAAAGGTTGGTGGCTTGGGGGTTATGTTTGGTGGTGAAGATGAATATTGTAGATGAAATATTTTAATTTTTGTAAAATGAACTGGAATTTTGTTGTTGCTGATGAAAAGTAAATTAGTATCTAAACAGTAATTGTGGCTTACATTCAAGTAGTCTGCCAGTCTCTGTAAGTGATAATTCCTTTTTTTCTTTGGGTGCAGTGGCCAGTTTTTTAAGGACATCCGGTCGCAGTTAGAGAATGACTTTATGAAATCTTTTGAGGCTGAGGTTAATCATTGTCATACATTTGTTTTGGCTCACTAATGGTTGGTTCTGCTACCAGACTTCTACTATTGGATATTCACGTCCCTTTTTCCTTCTTCTTTTTTTTTTTTTTTCCTGTTTTCCTTCACTCTTTGCAGGTCCCTGATGGTGAACTGGAGCCTATTCGGCCATTGCCCTGGTATCCGGAAAATCTTGGTTGGCATTCAAATTTCTCCCGCATGCAGTTAAGGAAGAACCAAACCCTTGAGAGGTAAATGATTCCTCAACTGATGATTTTTATGCTGTTGTAGATTCATAACATAAATAGAAGAAGGCGTGGGTGTTCAAGACAGAATAGGTGAAGATGGCATTGACAGTGGGTTGGGTTTTGCTGATTCATATCATGTCAACACAAGGTTCCCTTGTCTATACCTATATTATGTGGTTTTGGATCATATTGGTGATCAGCGTACTCAAAAGTTCCCTAGGGTACCAGGCCGCATAAGGGTGTCAAGGCATTACCAGCGTGGGTATAAACTATAAAGGGTGAACTCAGTGCACGAGGCTCCCGCCACTGCAGGGTCTGGGGAGGGTCACAATATATGCAACTTTACCCCTGCTTTTGCAGAGAGGCTGTTTCCAGACTTGAACCCGTGACCACTTGGTCACAATGGAGCAACCTTACCGTTGCACCAAGGCCCGCCCTCTTGTATGTTATAATTCTCTGGTTGCCTAGGCTACAAAGCTAGTCCTAGGCAAGTGACAGCCTTGGTGCGGTTTTACTAGGTTTTTGCCTTAAAATTTGCTTGAAAGGACATGCTATTATATTTTAACCCATAGTCATGTACCAATTGAGCTTGGACAGGCTGGAACACTGCCTTTCTCTTTCCTTCATGTAATATGTTCTAAGTTAGAAAGGCGTATGTGCAAAATTGAACCCACCCAGTTCACTAGGCGGGACCTCCTAGATTGCCTGTGCTATTAGTTGTGGTATCACCTAGGGTAGTCTAGGTGTTTAGCAAGAATATCACCAACAATCTTCATTTTCTAGACCATAAGACATCAGCCCTGAATTTGTCCCCATTAGCTTAGGTTAACTGGCTTCTTCTCCAGTTTCAGATTCAATGACATTTTTCTCTTCTGTATCTCAAATCTTAAGCCTACCTGTATACCCTTCTTAAACTATAAATTGTCCTGCACAAATAATCTTGATGTCAACCTTTAATCAAATCTTATATTGATTCTATGTGGACCATGCAAATGAATTGCTATAGTTCATCTTCGAAATCTGTTCGACAGATCTTGATTGCTGTATTTTGGTTACTTTTAATATTCCTTATATAACCTTTCACCTATCCCTTTCTTGTCCTATTTGAAGCACCAGTTCCACGGCTTCTTTGTAGTTGATTTCAATCGATTCTTTGCTCCTAAGTTTAATCTTTTTCCTTGTTTCTCCCTCAACTCTATAATTTAAATACTCAATTTTCTACTTCCTAATTAAATCAGGGTTCCTTCCCTACCTATATTAATTCATCTAATCTTCTCTGGTTGGGCACGCCACTGGCTTTCCTGGAGCTAGTGGTTGTGCCCAATGGAGAGGATGGGAATGGGAGGGCGGGGGGTCATTTCCATAGGAGGTCTGTTCTGCAATTTTTGACCAATTCTGATGGTTAGAATTGAAGATGGGAGGGTGAGAATGAAAATAGAAAGTAAAGGAATTATGGAGGTTTCAGGCAGTGGAATGGGGTGGCAGTGAGGATCGAGTGGAGGTAATGGAAGGGGGAAACTGAGTTTCAAATCCCAGCAGGTGTTGGTGATGATTGAAGGTGATATGGAATTAGAAAGTTGCAGTCAGAAGAGTTGCAGGGGTGCAGCACAACTCCAATCGATGGGTCTCCCAGCAGCAGCAATCACAGGGAGTGAGGGAAGTCTTCAGCCTTGAATTTTGTTCACCAGCAACAGCGGCAGTCACTAGGAACAGTAGTCACCCACAGGGAATCAAGCAGGGCAACTTGCAGGAGCAACGGCAGCCTTCAATCGATTTGTGGCAGCAGTAGTAGTCTTTGGGATCAATTAAGGATGGATTTTGATCTACAGGTTGAGTTCTTAATGAGTTGTTGTAAACACAAACAGAACCAGCAATGGAGATCGAGCAGGGGTTGGAGAAAATAGAAGATAGAAGAAGGGGGTAGGGGGAATGGCTCTCAGCCTGGGTCTCTCACCCACAGCTATCTCTGCTGTTGCAGCAAAGGAGAAACTCCCATACTCGATGGCTAATTTGGCCAGAAAATTTTTTTCTCTAAAATTCTGTTCTTTCATTAAGATGTGATGCCTTTCAATAGCTTAGGCAAGCTTACAATAGAATAGAAACTTTCCAAAATAAGAGCTAATCTAAAATAGAAACTACTAAATCCTAACTAAATAGAAGTTAACCAAATTAATACTACTTGGCTTTATAATTCAGCTACATGCAAGGAACAAATTAGAAACTGATAAATATAGAAACTACTTAAGTGCACCAATCCTAGCAGACTGGTCAAAGGAGGATTCTCTCAAAATCGGGGAGCATTTTTTACTGGTCTAGGGGGAATCCTATCACAATCTTGGGATAAAATAGGTCCCTGCTTGGCTGGCTCGAGCTGTTCCATCTCTGGCCCAAAAAGGGGCCTGGTCTAGAATCTACATCAGGGTGGGAGAGACCAAGTTCTAAATCTCGGTTTTGAGGCTGGTTTCAACCAGCCAGGAAATCGAGATTTCCCAAGTTTCAACTGAAACCAGATCGTTACCTGGTAGTTTTCTGGGCAAAACTCGACATGTCATGTGCTGTCAAAACTGGTCGAAATTAGTCTGGTCAAAATTGGTCAAAACTTGGTATTTTTCAGACAAAACTACCGAGATGTGCGAAATATGGTTGAAACTTGAAACCAGTCGAAACTTGACTCGTACCAAGTTTCATCTCGGTTTCTTGGAAAACTGAGATATCTCGGTCGAAACTGCGAGATTTAGAACCATGAGAGAGACAGACTAAGGCTGGTCACAACACCAGTGTGCCTAGCCTTTACATATATATATATGAATGAATGAGACCTCTAAAGGTGTATTTTGAACTTGACACCTTTTAATTGCCCCTTGTCTTGTTCCCAGAAGTTCCTTAAGATAACGGTATAAAGGGGTTTTAAAAAATAAGTTGAAAGTGACATAATTATCAAAAGGTGTCATTGTCATGCATATTTTTTGGTACACGTAAAATGACATTATTACCCTCATTGGAAAAAAAATTGTGTCGTACTAAAAGGGTGCAACAAGTAAGGTTACAAATTATTTGACACTTTGAGGGGTGTCAATAAGAAAATCCTTATATATATATAAAGGCCTCACAATGATAGTTTTTTTTTTTCCTTTTTTTTTCTTTCTTTCTTTTCGTAAAAAAAAAACTTCACACACGAGAACCTCCTTATATCCTCTTTGCATCTAGCTGTCAACCTAAATTTCTCCTGGGTTTTCTCCCTCTCTTACTTATTCTTTTGAAGAATAAGCAATCTCAACCAACTTCTCTCTCTCTCTTCCTGAAGGACTCTGAGTTGAGTGTATCCATCCTCTGAATTTGAATTGGGTGGGAAAAAATTGGGGATTTCTAGTAAAATTGATTTTGCATTTTTTCCTAGCTATGTACAACTCAACTCAGCCAACTAAATGGGGTCCGCTACATGGATCTTTTTCTCCAGTCAGCTATAATCAAAGTTCATACTTGTTACTAGTCTTAAGCTATGCATGTTTTTTTTTCCACCAATTCTCCTAGAGTCGTTTTAGGTCTACTATTAGCTCTTATAACTCTTTCAATCTGAATCAAATCACCTCTCCATACTGGAGCATTCGTAGGCTCTCTATTGCATTCTCATGCCACATCTAACAACTTTCTCCCAACTTATAATGTATCAGAGCTATTCCTAAATTCACTCTATTTTGTTCATTCCTTATTTTATCTTTTTTAGTTTTACCACTCATTCGTCTCAACATCCTCATTTCAGCTACACTAAGTTTGTGCAAGTGACACTATTTTTTTTTTTTTTTGGAATCAACTTAAGCATTGACCTTGTAAACATAAATATTCAATTCCACAATTTTTGATAATTAAATACATGCCTTATTTGATATCTTCTTCAAAATTTAGCTTGTCTCAATTACATAAGTGGACCTTTTTCCCCCCTTTTCTTGTGGCTTTATTTTGTGCAAGGCTATTATATGCCACTTATTTCATTTATAAAAAGTGACCTTCAGTTGCTTTACTAACAGCTGGCTAGGATTTACTATGGTATTTATTTAATGAATCTCAGGTTTCATGAGTTCTTAAAGCAAGAAAATGAAATTGGAAACATCACAAGACAAGAAGCTGTCAGCATGGTAAATGTTACCTTCCATTTAGTTAGATAATCTCTGTTAAAGGTAGTTTTGTCTCTACATTATTATAGATATCCCAAGAATAAACTAGTCATTCATTTCCTGTTATTGCCTGTGACACAGGTACCTCCACTATTTCTGGATGTGCATCGCCATCATTTTGTACTTGACAGTAAGCTACTTCTCATGCATTTAATTCTATATTTTATGGTTACAAAGAACATTCAGATTGATTGAGAATAGAAAATCATTTATCCTATCTTTAGTTCATTATTTGATTTTTGAGAAGGTGCTTGAAGTTTCATTAAAAAGATCTTACGAGGTTGCATATACCTTTTTTATCGTTAATAAGATCTTTCTCAAAAAACTTCAATTATATTGTTAACTGGATCCTGTGGTTCTATACAGTGTGTGCAGCTCCTGGTTCAAAAACATTCCAATTACTTGAGATTATACACCAATCAACTGAACCTGGATTGCTACCTGATGGAATGGTCTTTTTCCTCCTCTTTTTCCTCTTTAGTAATGTATTTAATATACTTTCTGCATTAAATATAGTCCTAAAAACCATTATTTTTTTACTCAAACATTTGAGGACACCTGGTCCCTGTCTGCATTATTGATCCAGTCAGGATCGGTCAATCCAGACCATTCTGAATTGGGATTGGTCAGGACTGGTTTAATCCTTGATCCCTACCACTGGCTTAATATTTTGGTTTTTTAAGCTACATGATGATATGGATTTGATTATCCTGATCATTCCATGTGATTGATTGTTTGTTTCTTGCTTGTTTAAGGTTATTGCGAATGATGCTGACACCCAAAGGTGTAATCTTCTCATACACCAGACAAAAAGAATGTGCAGTGCCAACTTGATAGTTACAAATCATGAGGCTCAACACTTCCCTAGTTGCCATTCGAACAAAAATTGCTTGGACATATCTGAAACAGAAAGTTTCAAGGATCCAATGATTAGTCAACTCTTATTTGACAGTGTCTTATGTGATGTTCCCTGCAGTGGAGATGGCACCCTTCGCAAGGCTCCTGATATTTGGAGGAAGTGGTAGTTACTTTTCTTTAACAGCCTGCCTAGTTTCTGTGGTATTACGACTGATAGACGTATTTTTTCTTGTATTCAGGAATGCCGGAATGGGCAATGGGGTCCATCGCCTCCAAGTGCAGATAGCCATGCGTGGTAAAGATTATAATGAATCTCAAATTATTGTAGTTCTTTTGTTAAGAGTTATTTTTGTAGTCTTCCATTCTTTGACATTTGTGTTTGTTGCAAGTGTTTGATGGGTAGATTTGTTAATTTTCATGTTTACTGTTTTCAAGGTTGTTGAATTATATCGTGATGAGAGCAGTTTTTGTTATGTCATGTAAGGTGTGAACTTTTGCCTAGTTATGAATAATTGGGCATGTATCTTCAGGGGTTTCTCGATCCTTCACAATTAATAATTAAAGGAGGATCCAAATATATTTTACACCAGGAACATCAATATATCTAATTTTTACAAACACATAAGACAGCCTTTCATCTTTTGCTG
Source organism: Telopea speciosissima (assembly GCF_018873765.1). Lineage (NCBI taxonomy): Eukaryota > Viridiplantae > Streptophyta > Magnoliopsida > Proteales > Proteaceae > Telopea > Telopea speciosissima. The sequence goes on from NC_057922.1 coordinate 2,350,984, forward strand.
ATCAGAAATAGAATATTATTCATAGTATACACTCTACACTGTCAGATTATGTATATTTCCTTAAAGTTGTGTGAGTTACATAAAGGAGAGCATTTATGACGCTTCCCTAGAATGAATTTAAGCTCATGTTTTACTTACCTCAAACTTAGTTCTTTAATGTAGTTGGAAACTCTATTAAGTTTTCTTCTTATTCCTGCAATAATGTTATGTGCACATCGCAGGTATTCAATTGCTTAAAGTTGGTGGAAGAATGGTTTACTCAACCTGCTCAATGAATCCAGTTGAGAATGAAGCAGTGGTTGCTGAGGTAACTTAGAAAGAGAACCCGGGGGAGGGGGGCACCACAAGCTTGGTGCATTAAATTTCATTAAAGGAAACTCAAGAAAAATTTAAGTCATGCAACTGAGCTGAAAGCCTGAAATATAAACTGCAAAAGTCTGATGGCAAACAAGAAAGGTGGGAAGAAAAATATTGCATAAATATGTTAGCAAAGGGAGAAAAATTTGACAGCAGATACACTCTGCAACTATTAAATCTGTCAATGAAACCCATCAACTGCTGTAACACATGTCCCATACAACCCCTAAAGTTCACCATCTCCTCTCTCTCTCTCTCTCTATATTGGATGACTATAAAATCTTACTTCCCTAACATAAACACAATAAAAATAAAGATTACATGAATAACCTCAAGTAATAATTAAATTCCCCACAAACCCCTATTGGACCAAAATCCCAGTTTGGGCTGGGTTCACTTCGGTTTGGGTTTCCAGATTGGATCATGTTGGTCCAGCCATGCACATGCAACTGCATCATATAACTTTTGACCAGAAGGAGACGTTCCTATATGCCAGAACCTACCATCCACCATCATTAACAAACACTTTACCCCAGCCCGTCTACAAGCTGCAAACAAAAACCTTACTTCCCTATCTCTTCTCTTTGAAGTGGTACCTTCTTTCCATTTACTGAATAGTTTATTCTAGGGTTTCAATGTCTCCTCATGTTCTGTTTATCAACACAAGGGATATTAATATCTGTTATATAGTATATACTGAACTCAAGAGAACCTTAATATCTTTTATGACTAGATTAATTTTGTACCTACATGGGTTCCATTGCGCATGGCGAAACCATGTTAGTAGACTTTCTTTCTCCTCACCTTGTTCCTACTGGGGACAACCATATCTTGAATGTTATTTCCTATTTTTATGTACATTTTTCTCCCCTTTCTTTTTCTTCCAGATTCTGCGTAGGTGTGGAGGATCAGTTGAACTTTTAGATGTCTCCACTGAGCTCCCTCAATTGGTTCGGAGGCCTGGTCTTAAGAAATGGAAGGTCAGTCACTGATATCATTAAGTATAGGTTTCAATCTCCCATATTCGTCAGGGATTCTAAGATTTGGTATTTTGACCTTTATGGATTTGTCTAGGTCCTCAATTTCATTCTTGGTTGCAGTGTTGAAGTGAATTTATGAAATGTATCTTTGATCCATGTTGAAGTAGATCATGCTTATCTTTTGTCTTTGAAAATGCTGTGATTGATTCTATGATTGGCTGCTGTTACTCAATTTGGCCGATTGAGGTTTCTGTCACTAATGATCTGTGTAGGGCTTCATACTTTTTCTGATTTTGATTTGTGTGACGGTTCAAAACATGGCAGTCAATGTGGGACAAGAACACTGTTCAAAGAAGTTCCATTTTTGGATGCATATGAACAATTTTAATATGATAGTTTTAATCATGGCTTAATAATTGAGTAGATTAACCTTAACAAGGTCTAGTCCCAGCTACTTAGAGTAAGCTATTAAGTAGGGTAGATAATAATATTAAAATAGCACAATAGATTTCATATAGTCAGGTATATGCATGAAAATTGTACAAGATAGAATCCAGATAACAAGGAGAGCATAATGAACGATGCCTCAATCAATCCTAAAGGTAGTCTAATTGAATTAGGTAAAGTCTTTAGCACGGTGTATCAGGAGAAGGGAATGGGGGAAAAAGAGGCAAACCTCTACCATCTTTCATTAAAGGTAATGGGTTCTCTCTTTCCATAAACTCCAATATATTTTGATGCAGTAAACTTCCTTAATATGTACCTTGTTCGGTAAAAGCCTATTCTGGGCAGATTGACACTGATCTGATAGGCAATCAGGCATAATCTGTTTGAGTGGCTGTTTTAGTGTAGGTTTGCTGATTGGAGCAATCATATTGTTCCGCTGAGCAGTCTGTTGACCAGACAATGGTTCTTGTTGGACCTGTAGTCTTGAGGTTGAGATTAGCCATCTGGGCACAACACTTTATGATATGAATTATTATACTGTGGTTGGACCACCTAGGCTGATGGTCTATGAAAACACTAGGCCAGCATCCTGTGGCTCATGATTCTTTACAGAGGGCTTGTATATGTCCTAGGAATTGAAATGGAGCAAGCAAGTTTGGGCCCCACCTTGCTCTCTCTTCCTTAATGGTTTGTTCGTACATGGCTTAATGAAGCCAAGTGGAAGAATAAAAAGGACTAGAAACCCTAGCCATGAAGTCCCTAGATCCCTCTTTCTATTCTAGACAGGGCATCTTTTTAGAAGAATCAGATTTCTGTTTTATTTTCTTCTTAGTTTCTATATTTCTGAGATTTATTTTCTGAGATTTATTTCTTCCTAACTAGAAGGTTTGATAGATTGTTAAGTAAGGACTGTAAGGTTATACCAAGGGAGAGCCTAGCACACAACATAGATTAGGGGTCATGGATATGTGCCTCACTATAATTTGCACTAGGATAAGGTGGTGGAGCTTAAAAGGAGATACTTTGAAATCATTTACTAATGAAGTGGTCAAACAAGGAAAGTGGGACTTTGAGGGAGACACTAATACGATGTGAAATGAGATGACTACTTGTATTAAGAAGGTTGTTAAAGATGTCCTAGGCGAATCAAAAGAAAAACGTCATTCCTCTAAAGAGTCTTGGTGGTGGGATGATGAGGTTCAAACAACCATTAAGACTAAGAAAGCTAGTTTTAAGACATGGCAAAGGACTAAGGATGTAGAGGGCCTACAAAGGTATAAATTTGTCAAAAATGAAGTTAAGAAGATTGTCGGAAAAACAAGGGCGAGAAATATGAAGATCTTTATAACAATTTGAGCACAAAGGAAGGGGAATAAGCTATCTATAAGATAGCTAAAGTGAGGGAAAGAAAGAGTAGAGATCTCAACCATGTTAGATGTATTAAAAGTGAAGATGGTAAAGTACTAGTAAGGGATGAGGACATTAAGAAGAGATGGAAAGGTTATTTTTGTAGCCTACTAAATGAACACACTTCGAGTAATAGTGTTTCGAAAAACTGCATTATCCATGAAGACACCACATGTCATAGATATCTACGAAAAATTAGGGTGTCTGAAGTAAAATAAGCTTTAAGGAGGATGAAACTAGGCAAGGCACAAGGCCCAGATGAGATCCCAACAAAAGTGTGGAAGAGCTTTGGAATCTGTGGTTTATCTTGGGTAACCAAGCTGTTTAATAAGATTATGAGCACAAAGAAAATGCTAGATGACTGGAGGAGAAGCATTGTGGTTCTAATTTACAAAAATAAAGGTGATCCTTAGAGTCGCAATAACTATAGAGGCATAAAACTAATGAGTCATACTATGAAATTATGGGAGAGGGTTATTGAAACCCACTCTAGACAAGAAACTACTAATTATGGAGAACCAATTTGGTTTCATGCCAGGAAGATCTACAACAGAAGCTATTTACTTAATTAGGAGACTTATAGAAAGATTTAGAGATTGCAAGAAAGATCTCCATATGCTCTTTATTGACTTAGAAAAAACTTATGACAAAGTCCCTAGAGAGTTAATCTGGCAAGTACTAGAGAAGAGAAGTGTTTCAAGTAAATATGTGGACATAATTAAAGATATGTATGATGGTGCGGTAACAAGTGTGAGAACTGTGGGGGGGGGGGGGGGAGACAAGGTAATGAATTCCCAATTACAGTTGGGTTACATCAAGGATCAGCTTTAAGCCCTTATTTGTTTGCGTTTATCATGGATGCTTTAATTAGAGACATTCAAGATGAGGTTCCTTAGTGTATGCTTTTTGTTGATGATATTGATTTGGTGGATGAGAGAAAAGCAAGGATTAACGCCAAGTTAGAGTTATGGAGATCAACCTTGGAATCAAAAGGTTTTAAGATAAGTAGAACGAAGACGGAGTATATGGTGTGTAACTTTGGTTACACTAGGACGGGTAATGTGGTGATGAAAATTGATGAGAAGTAGTTTCCACAAAGTGATTATTTTAGGTATCTTGGCTCAATCATAAATAAAGAAGGTGATATAGAGGATGATGTTTAACAGAGAATTAAAATAGGATGGACAAAGTGGAGAGCTGTGTCTGGAATGTTGTGTGATCCGTGTATTCCCTTAAAACTTGAAGGTAACTTTTATAGGACAGTCATCCGACCAGGTATGATTTATGGTGAAGAGTGTTGGGCAGTGAAGAAGTATCATATAGATAAACTCAGTGTAGCGAAGATGAGGATGTTGAGATGGATGAGTGGCAAAACTAGGAAGGATAAAGTAAGGAATGAGCTATTATTATAGCTGGTTTGGGAGTAGCTCCTACGAGAAAGTCGTTTGAGGTGGCATGCCCATGTTCAACGGAGGCCTTTGGATGCTCTAGTACGGAGGAGTGATTTGATTCAGATTGAAGGAACTAAAAGAGCCAGGGGCAGACCAAAAATGACCTTAGGAGAAGAAAGGAGGAAAGACATGCATAGCTTAGGCCTTGTATCAAGTATGACCTCGAATAAAGCTGATTGGAGGGCAAGGATCCATGTAGCCGACCCCATTTTGTTGGGATTAGGCTGAGTTGTTGTATTTTCCATTAGAATGAGGAATTTTTTATTTTGAGTTGTAATTGGATTAATATCAAGAGGTTTCTGTTAGCTCTAGAGATGGATGTAATTGGTCCCTCTATTGGCCACATTTTTGCAATACAAGTCTTCCACTTTCTCAACTCTTGTGTGGATTCACAGGAGCTGCTAGAGGTGGATTTTAACGTAGAGTTGATTCTCTAGGGAAATGTGGGGCTGAATCCTTCCAAGATTATCTTTTTTTTCTTCTACAAATTTTATCAGACTGTTCAGGAGCATTGTAGTAATGAAAGTGTTCAGAGGTAAGAATGTAGATACCTTAAGCTCCCTGTTTTCTGTTTTATTTTTTCAAATCTGATAGTGCTGAAAATTGTAATTCTGCTGTCTGATTTATCTCTACTTTTGTTCCTGAGTTTCCTATTCCATTCAATCATTTCTGGGTATCAACTCTCGCTTGTCAACTTCTTCCGTTGCCTCATCATTGCATTCCTTTATTTTCTTTGAAATTCTGATCCAACTGAATTGCATCCATATTTCTGTCAGAGAAATCAGTGGTTTTGGGTTGGTTTGTCAAGTCTAAGCTTCTAGAAAACTTGCTTGAAGTTTCAGCAGTCTTGATCCTAGAGTTTCCAAGTTACATCTGATTTCTCCTTGAATTCCTAAGTTCTAATTTCTGGGCTTTATTCAGATTAGTTTGGGCTTTCTATTTCTATTGCCATTAACCTAACATTTTTTATGTGTAACAATTCCTTTCCACTTTGTTGATTCTATTCCTTATTTTGGAAGTTACCTGTTTGTTACTGCTTGTTACACTCATCAGTTTTTGTTTACCTCTGTTTACACCCTCATTGAAGGTGTTAGCAGGAGTAAGGCTGTGTACATTATGACCCTCCCTAGACCCCGTAGTGGCGGGAGCCTTGTGCATTGGGTACGCCCTTTACACCCTCATTGAAGGTATTCTACTCCAAATCCCTCTCAGATTTCTGTCCTAATTTTAAAATTTAGGGTTAGGGTTTTGAGATGTTCTCTACTTGACAGCAATGTTTTCAATGCATCACCTAGGTGGCAAAGCATTTCTGAAGGCCTAGGCAACTAGTCAACTTTCTTGTTTAGGGCGCCTAGATCCAAAATCCGGGAAATGGAAGGGAGGAGAGGATGAAAAGGGAGGGAAAAGGGAGGAAAACAGGGGAAATGGGAAAGCGAGGAAAATAGGGAAAAAGAAAAGAAGGAAGCTGAAGCATTGCCGCCGTCACCATCACACCTAGCTCTATAGTAGAAGCAGCAATAATCACTGCTGCCACCATGGTTCGTAATCTCAATATCGGGATCGGATCGGTGTCTTGGATTGGACCGGTATCGCCCATAATCGGACCAAATATGACACATTTGCCCTGTTTTTTTTCTCCGTAAAAAAGTTATTTTTTAAACCTTTTTACCCTTGTCTGTACAGGTGGATCAGATCAGTCTCGGTCGATACCGATCCAATCTGGCCAAAATCGGCCGATCCGATCCGAGATTAGGAACCATGGCTGCCACTGCTATGGTGCTACCGCAAGGAGGAAGGAGGAGGATCGATCTCGCAGCTCACTCGGTCATCATGCGTCAGAGGAAGGGAAGGGGAAGAAGACTGTGCCATCTCCTTCTTGGCTTCTGAGTTTGGCTTTGAAATATCTCATTTTCTTATTTCTTACATAATCTTAGAGGCTAAAACTTCTTAATTTACCGACAAGCCCTCCCCCTAAAACATATTATTTCACACAAAACCAAACATAACATTTTACACCAAAAGCCCCTCTTTAGGCAGCATGCTTTGGTTGCCTAGGCGCCCACCTAAGTGCCAAGGTGCTCTGCAACTGCCTAGGCTCGTGTTGCCGCCATGACAGTATGCTTAAAAGGTTAGGAGCTGGTTTGATAAGTAATGAACCCTAGGCCCCAGCTCAGTCTCACTTCTTGATGGGACTTAATGTAATAAAATTGGTAGATGTTTTACATGTGGGTGGGGCAGGGGGGACTTGATTTTGGCCTCAAGGTCTGTAGTTGGTGATGACTCTTGTTGATCCTTCTAAATGTACATACAAGGAGACTATAGCCATTGAGTATAGTTCATTTCCTCAAGGGATTCTTGGACTAGGTTCTGACAAACCATGTAAGAGGAATTAAAGTTAATTCAACTGTTAGGTAGAGAACTTAAGTTCTTCTCTTAGTAGAATTAATATGAAAGGGAAATAGATATTGTTTCAAGCCTTATAAATGTGGATTCTGGTTGGGTTGTTGGTATCTTATTTATTTATTTGTTTTTAACAATTTGTTGCTAGAATTACATGGGTCTAAGTTTCGCCGAAATTTCGCGAAACTTTGCGAAATATTTTGGTTTCGCATAGGCTCGGAACGAAACCACTTGCGGTACTTAAAGATGTATGTATTTTGACCGAATTTTGAGGTTTCGGTCATATTTTGGTTCAAATTTTCGTTTCGCCAAAATTTTGGCCCGGAACATTACTTTGGCTGTAGTATCAAACCATAAATACGTAGTTGAATGATCATTTTGATAGGTTTTGCCAGTGAAGCTTGGAAAACCCATTTTTTGTGCTTTCTTGGCCAAATCACTGCTGTACAAGGTTGGAGTATGTACTTGGGCAGTATAGAAACAGAGTGAAAGCGATGATTTGCTGCTTTGTTGGAAGATTCGTGCAAGATTCAAAGTTGGAGGAGGTGTATCACTTCTCCCAAAAACTATTTTTGCTAAAAGATAAGGATAAATACTTGGCGAGTGGCATTCAATTTTTTTTGTTAATGTTATATTCGACAGCAGCATTCTAGTGGTTTAGATCTTGCTAATAACTCGATGTGGTGTTAGGAGTCTAGGACTCTAAGATGGGCATAGGGGTGACTTACATTATGTAGAATAGGCCATATTATAGAATGTATATAGTGTACACTACCATTTTGGTTGTGATTTATTGAAATATAAGGGTTCGACTATGTTTGGAGGGCCTAAAATAGGTTTTCCTAGAAGTCTCGGAACCTAATTTGGCCATTGAAACCTATTGTCGGAACTTTCCGAAAAAAAGTGTATAGATTTCAACAAAAATTTCAGTTTCAGTCGAAATATTTTGGTTTCGAGCCTGGTTTGACCTTGGCTAGAAAGAAGATAAAAGGCCTCCAAAAAGAGGTAAACAAATTTGTATATAACAACATCAATAAGGAGTGTCACCCCACTCTTACAATGATCACCCTCGCATAGTTATGCTATTCCTCTAACAAATCTTCAGATGGAGGACCCATGCTTGGCCAAATCATCACCCATCACATTCAGCGCCCTTGGCTTCCATTTTTAGATCCAGAAGTCGTGTACCAAATGGATCTAATGACATGAGTAAACCCCCAAGACTCCTTGGAGTGATTAGATGTCCAATAAATAATGTTTGCAGTCTCCTTCAGTCACCCTATCATAGCAACTTCTACTAGCAAACCCAGGTCATATTAGAAAGACTGCAGGTGAGACCAAGTAGAATTCCCTTCCCCAATAGATATCGAAGAAACACAAACTGCCACACCATTAGTAATCTCAAAGATCAACGCTGGATAATCTCAATAATGCTGGGTGGTTGATGTTATTGGGTGAAGGACTTAGCGAGTAACCGTTATTAGTGCAATTTCTGATGAAAGTAATAAGTTAATCGGTTACAATATACAATATGGGTGCAATTATAACTGCTGCTTGATGTGCACCTATGTATAAAAGACTTATGGAACAATTTCTACTGTTCTTTACTTTCCATTTACAATATATGAAATATATGGCTCACTTCCATCTGCATCTGCCTGGCAGGTTAGAGATAAGGGCATCTGGTTAGCTTCCTACAAAGATGTTCCAAGATACCGAAGAGGGGCAATTGTTCCAAGCATGTTTCCTTCAGGTAGTAGCTCTGACACAGGAAATGCTCCATCTGATGGTTTGCAAGAAGATACGGGCCCACTTGAGGACCTAGATATGGGAAATTCACCTAGCTCTGTAAAGAGACTAAAGAATGGCGGTAATATAGATTGTGGAGAGGGACTTGGACAATTAGAAAATTTTGTCATTCCAACTGTTGTTTCGGATGATGAAGTTTCTAGTCTCCCTTTAGAACGTTGTATGAGGATTCTGCCGCATGATCAGAACACTGGAGCCTTTTTCATTGCTGTATTTCACAAGCTTTCTCCCTTGTCTGGTAAGTCTTCTCCCGGTTATCTTGCTTTTTTTGTGAAGACATCCAATTTACCCATGATAGGACGTAGTAAAGCATAGCAACAGTCTACATTGGAATTCTACATATGTGTTGGGGATTAGGACCCACCCAAATCTATCCTGTAGTCCTGTGCCAAAATTAACTGATCATTCATGTATAAACATCAGTAGCGAAAAAAGAAGGTTTATGTTGATACTCACAATCTTTTAGTGAAATATATCTTAACAATAAAATCAGTATCCATAAACAATTGAAACATAAGGGTCACTCAGATACAGTAAAAGATACATTTGGGTATAATGATGACATGGACTGCGGCCCTAAGCATGTGAATGGATTCAGAATCTCTTCTCTGATGGATGCTTTTGATTCCTGCATATCCCAGTGGCTAAGGAAGATGGGCTTTTAAGAGATGTAGTATAGGACTTACATATGATGGTTTCTTCTCAATAATTAATTTGTCAGATATTTGAAATGGACCAATTCTTGAAGCAATAATATTAATAAGTGACTTATAAGAAGTTGAGTTTTCTCAATTTGAATGTACTGATTATTGGCTACACGTCATAAATAATTGAGCCAATAAATGTGAAATGAGGGATTCTTCTAGAGATTCTTTGGGGACTTAAAAATAGGAAAACATTACAAATTTCTAAACACTTAAAACATCTGCTGGATTTTCTTTGCAGTATAATTGATTTTATTGTCTTTCATCAAGAAGCAGATATCTGGCTCCACATGTTTAATATATATCTTTTTTCTTTATATTGTTGAACCATATTTGGTCTTTTTATCCTTTTGCAGCAACCTTGGAGAATCAGGGACAATTGACTTCTGGGAACATGGAGTTGCCCAAGAAGTTAGCAGATGAGTTAATTGAAGATACGAATGAGTTGGAGATTAATCCATCAGAAGATGGTGGAGGTCATCTGTATTCTGAAGTAACTTCTGATGCTGATTTACCTGATAAACAACCAGAGGAAGGTGCTTTGGAACCTGATTCTAATGGGATATGTGAGGAGAAGGAACCTGAGGAATCCAATATCCATGGGGATGGGGAGACTAGCCTTGAAAGTTCTAAAAATGTGAAGCGAAAATTACAGATTCAAGGAAAATGGAGAGGAGTGGATCCCGTTGTTTTTTTCCGGGATGAAACCATCATCAGTAGCATAAAAGCATTCTATGGTGTTAACGAATCCTTTGCTCTTGATGGTCACCTTGTGACACGAAATCTTGATACTCACCATGTGAAAAGAATTTATTATATATCAAAGTCAGTTCAGGGTGTTCTCAACCTAAATTTCCTAGCTGGACAGCGCCTTAAGATAGCTTCCGTTGGCCTCAAGACATTTGTAAGTTTCTTCTCCATTCAACTTCATCGTATTGATTCCTTTATCTCTATGTTTGAGTGCAATAATATCAATATAAGAGCAACCAATTGCAAACATAAATGAGGGCATAACCTGTTAAGATTGATAGCTAGTTATGTATTTAAATAATGCAATTGCTAGCCAGTATTAATATTTTTAATGACACCTGCATAACATCCATGGTTAATTGTTAAACTCACTTTATGACTGTATAGGACTGGAACTTGGGCCAGGAGTAGCCCAGGTCCTGAGGCCCTGAATGAATTATAGCCCAGCGGGCTAAAGTTTCAACTGGGTCAAGCCTGGGCCCAGTTTTTCACCTGAAGTTTTGTCGGAAAAAAGAAGGTTTCTTGCATGACCCTTTAGGCTGCAAGTATGTAAATGCAGAAGGATGGGTGGATATAATCCTAACCACCATGGACTAATTTTAATAATAACAATTTCCCACTTTCTTAGACAATTAAGTCTTTAGATATCTGCAAATGCAGCAATGATGCATTTCAGTTGATGTCATTTATTCGTATGTGCACTGCCTATTTCCATTTGACACTGAGCCTCTTCTCATATTCTTTCTTTCAGTCCTTCATCTTCCTCTCCCTTCTGCCTGTTGTTTGTGCATCATCTAGTTGATTATGTTGATGATTCTAAGCTGGAAACAGCAGCTAATAGTAAAGAAGAGAGTCGCTTTTTCTGGTGACATTAAAGGGAACCCCATGGTTGTGAGTGCAAGTGAAGTGGAGAATTAGGGATTTAGTTTGTGTGTACTGGTGATACTTGAGATGTTCAACCACGTTTAATGCTTGTATGGCATGTGTGATGGTCAACGGGTCAAGATGCAGGTTACAGCAACAGTGAATCAGATGATTCAGATCTTGGCAGGCTGAATGGCATTATGCAGAGAAAAGAGCTCAACTAATGCTGTGTTTGGACTCTGAATATTCGAAGTCCAATCAGCTGAGCATTTTCCATCTTAAGTTGGACTAGATAACCTTACAAGTAGCAGTTCCATGCTGTCTTGAAACCATAATTCCCTACAACCATGAGGATTAATATCTCCACCAAATAGGTGTAGTTTTAGTCTTTTAGATGATGGTAGGAATTGCCTCTTCATCATAGGAGTGTATTTTATAATCTAAATTACCCAAATCTATTAACTATTCCTTAACTGTTGGAATTCAGAGATCCACTGATCAAAATATAGCCTAAGAAAGTGGGTGACAAATATTGGGTTTCCTCTTGTGCGTGTTTGCTTGCCAAAATGCTCCAACAGCTTTGTAAGTATCTCAGAGGATCTCTAAATGAGCTCTAAAATGCTCCACTTGTTAACTTGGAAGAAATATATATGGATTTGCATTCTTCATTGGTAGATGGGTGGATGGGGGGAGTAAGACAATGTAAATAATTATAGTGGAGAGTGGAAAAGACTTCGAAGGAAAGGTTCCCATTCTGACAACACTTTAAAGGACAGCCATCCTTTTCTAAAAAGTGGGGGAGTATTGCAAGCTGCCACATTCGTCCAGAAGGTTAAATTAGAAATTCTAAACTACAGGGAGTAAAAGAAAGATATTGATATGTGAATCACATCCGAATTTGAACTATATATAGAAATTTCTCACATACATCTACCAACTATTTGATCTCATGAAATGTGATTACATTCGTCAATGCCACCATCTTACCAATTGAGCCAAAGGGAGAAAACATTTACACTGTTAGGGTGCTTGTGCTAACCTGCACTTCAATGTATTAAAAGGTTTACATTATCACAAACTTTTACTGTTCCCCGCAACCCCCCACCCCACCCTAAAAAAAAGAAAGTTTAATGCATTCTTGGCTAAGGCTCCAGATCCACCATTTGTGGTCATAGCCCACAATCTGAGACATTGATTTTGGTTAGTTTTATAAAGCAACTGTTTTTTATTGATAAAAACTAGGTAACTTGACCACTACTTGAAAGAAGTACTGAAGCTAATATAATTTAGATTAATGTTCCTGGGGGAGAAGGCAATATGACAGGTGAAAAGAAAAGGTGTTTCCTGGCATAGCATTCAAAGGGATCGCATCCTGGCTTGTTTAAGGAGATAATGGTTCTTTCATTTAGCTGTCGACTTCGATTCATTAACAGACCTATATCCTGAAAGCATCATCTATTGTGGTTTTTATTTCAGGAGCGTCAAACTTCAAGAGAAGGTACATCTACAGAATGTGCTTTTCGGATATCATCAGAAGGGTTGCCTTTGCTCCTCCCATATATCACCAAGCAGATTCTATGTGCATCCTTGGTTGACTTCAAGCACCTCTTGCAATACAAGACAATCAAATTTGCAGATTTTGTTGATGCTGAGTTCGGTGAGAAGGCATCCAAGCTCAAGTTGGGCTGTTGCATTTTTGTGCTGAGAAAAGGTGTTACTTGCATCTTGGGTTTCTCTTATCGTTATCGAGATTGATGACCTTTACATTATGTATGGAATTTATTTTCACCAAATTATCCTTGATTGCAGAAAGTGAAGGTACTTCCGATCCTGTTCGAGTGGATGCCTCAACAATAGCTATCGGTTGCTGGAAAGGCAAGTCTAATATATCTGTGATGGTGTCAACAATAGACTGCCAAGAACTGCTTCAAAGGCTCTCTTTGCAATCAGGGAACGAAAGGGGCTCTTTGGCACAGGAAAACAAGCACTCAAGCCTGGAGGTGGATGGAACGGAACCTACTGATGACCTTGATGTGAACCAAGAACCTGGAACAATTGAGCAAGTCCCAATTAGTTGAGTTAATTTTGTCACTTTCTTTTTCCTTTTTTTATTAAATTAATGGAGAGACTGTTGTCTAAAGAATTTGAAGTTACAGGAGAGACTGCTGTCCCAAGAATTTGAAGCTACAGGAGAGTCTCAGCATTTTGAAGTGTATCATATGCTTGGTTGACAAGCTTCTGTTTTTTTCTTGGCAGATCAATTAACATTTGCCCGAAATTCAAAGTGGATCCTGTGACTGCCCCTCTTATAATTAATTTATAAGTCAATGCTATAACAGGATTTTCTATTGGCATTATCTTTTTTATCTCTGTTGTGCTCTAATGGTTTGCAAATTACTTCACTCTCACTGTGCTACGTGCTACCCTCTATTTTTGGGTACTCTCGTACTGTTAACTCTCTTTTAAGGAAAATATGTTACTTGACATTGCCCCGTCAATGAAAGAGCCAATACTTGACGGTTTGCCTTTACTGAATCACATGAAGCACTCTTGTTAAACCTGACCGCTAGATTGGAAAGCCACCTTGGATTAGCCATTTGTCAAGTTGCAGATCCTACTTTCTTTAGGGGTTTCATATGAGGGCCAAACTCAAGTGTCTAGTTAGAACATTAGACGAAGGTAGGATGTTCAACTTCTGATTTCCTTAATGCACCTTGTCCATCTAATTCCTCTTTGGGGTTGGAAATCTATCATCAGTGCTCATTCTCTCCTCTCCAAAGGCTTGTTTCTTCAACTGGGAGATGGTGGAAAAAATCAATCCATTATTGGATTCCGAGAATTATTCCCCTTCTTCAGCATAATTTCCATAGCCTCAAAATGCTTCTTCTAAGGTGGCTCATTTTATTAATTTCTCATAAAAAATGTGGAATATGGATTCAGTCTTCCATTGGTGACCTCTTGTTATAGCTTCTCAATAGCCTCCAGATCTGCAACTGCTGATGACCTTCTCCACAATCGTTTTTGAATAGACCTCCTGAGGGCTATGTCAAATTCAATGTTGATGGCTCTTCTTTAGGGAATCCACAACTGGTTTGTATTGGAGGAATTTGCCGAGACTCCAACGGGAATTTCATATGCTGTTTATCCAAAGGGTATAGTTTATACTTACGCAACAGCAGCTGAAATACTAGCAGGCAAAGAAGCTCTCAGAACGACAGTGTTTAAAGGTTTTCAAAAAGTATATACTGAAGGATAATGCTTGCAGACAAATAATATCTTGGAAGCAATGCTAGGTCGATTCCTTGGAGAATCCACCATACTGTCCTTTCGCAACATTTTTGAGTTTATTGTCTTCCAACATACTTTGAGGGAATGCAATTATGTTGCTGAACATCTTGACTCCTTTGGAGCTTCCCAGCAAATGTTGTAATGTATGGGATTCTCTCCCTCCGGGCTTCTTAGCTCTCCTTTTGTACTTGGATGGGTATGGAAAGGAGGATAACCAGACATGTGGTTACTGCATCCAGACACAGAACCACATGAAATTACCGTGAACTAAAAATTCCCAGTTAGTCAAATGCTCCTGCATGCACTCTTATTGGTCCCCCACACTACACAAATATTTATCCAACATGCAAGGATAAAAATTGTGAAATCACTTTAAAATTATTTTTAAAAGGGTAAATTATGCATCAACCCCCGATTTTTGAAAATATTCAAATCACCCCCTCTACAGTAACGATGTTAGTCTACTGTTATTTATTGGTATGAAAGAACTATTTTACCCTTGTACTAAAACATTAAAATTAAATTTATAATACTACCCTTCAAAATCTATGTTTGGATGTCGATGGTAGTTTAAAGATTTAAATTTATTTAAATGACTGACATCATCACTTAACACCATAAAACTAACGGTAGGAACTAATTTATCATTTTTGAGTCTAAACTAGGAGGTGATTTAAGTTTTTAAAAAAATCTGGGGGTGATCTGAGTTTTATTTGAAAACCAGGAGATGAGATGTACTTTACTCTTTTTAAAACCCTATTTTACTATTCACTTGAATAGTTTTCTAGGAAAAAACACAAGGGACAATGAAAAGAAGGTTGCAACTTATCGATTCACTATTTTAGTCACAATAAGTTGCATCCATTTCAGAAATACTTGAGTAACAAAATCGACTATCAAAAACTGATCAATACGACTATCATACCCATCTCTCTATTGCTTCCCACCTCGTGAACATGAGGAAAGCAGAATGAATCGGTTTCTCCAAAACAGTGTTACAAAATATGCCATAGCAATTAAAAAAATATACAAGGAAATACACAAGACAGCTCAAAGACATCAGCACAAATCTAAAAATAAATTTACCAGGCTTGCTGAAACCAAAACAGCAACCACTCAAGATTATTGGCAGCACATGTTTCTCTTCGCAGGGATCTCCTGCCCAGGGCCAGGGATAAGAATCTTCTTCCCAGACAAGGAAGCTGGGTTGCCATTGCTTTGATCCGCGCTAGCAACCAGGTTCTTTTTGTTAACAATGTTGAAGATCTCTGTCAAAACAGTCAAGAAAGCAGTTTCAACATTAGTAGCTTCCAATGCCGATGTCTCTAAGAAGAATAGCCCTTCCTTCTGAGCAAATTCTTTGGCATCTTCAGTGGGAACAGCTCGCTGGTTCTCGAGATCTGCCTTGTTTCCAATCAGTATGATCACAATGTTCTTGTCAGCATGGCTGCGCAGCTCTTCCAGCCAGCGGGGTATGTGATCAAAGCTCTGACGTTTAGTCATGTCATAAACCAACATGGCACCAACAGCACCCCTATAATATGCACTTGTTACAGCTCTGTATCTGTTAAGAGCACAGGAGCAGGTCAATTGTCAGATATTTGACACATCTTAATAAAATTAATAATACTGTTTCTAGCAGTCAGATTTCAAATTGCAGGGGAGAGGATTCAAATTTCAGATCAAAAGATTCATCTATTTAAATCTGCCCAGGCAATCGGGTTTCTGAAATATAGTATGATGGAGTATCCCATGAGTTTATCAAAAAAAAAAGATGGAGTATTCCATACACACCCTAGATCATAGGGGCAGAGGCAAGTGGAAAAACCTTAACGACTATAAAGGACAATTAAACATGAGAAGGATATAAAATTCTGTAGGGTTTCTGAAATATTTTACCCAAAAAAAAAAAGATGGTGTATTCCATACACACCCTAGATCATAGGGACAGAGGCAAGTGGAAAAACCTTAATGACTATAATGGACAATTAAACATGAAAAGTATATAAGATTCTGTAGGGTTTCAGTTAAACAATAAAGGGGGGAGGGTATCTGTAAAGATTCCTCCATAAGATCTCCCACTCATCTAACATTAAAAAGAATTAGATATGCTTATCCACAAAAGTAAGCAAATAAATAATAATAGTATTCTAAAACAAGTTTCGTATTTTATTCTTACCATTTCAAAATGAAGAAAAAAAAAATCCTACTTTTTATATTTCATAACCCTGTACAGTGTCCTAGCCCTGACAAAATCCTTGCGTTCTTTTTCCATCCATTTTCATCGATTTTATTTTCATTTGCTATACTGCCATATCAGTTGAAATTCCAGAACACTATACCCTAATAGGGATCCAGACATTCAAGTAACAAAGTTCAATCATATTTCCCCAATTACTTCAGCATAAAGAAACTAGAGGCACTAGGGAAAACAGGACTGCAAGACTATGAACCTTTAGATGCCTGTAAGGTAGGTAGAGATCTTCAAAAGATTTTTTCAAAAAATTTCAAAATTAATAGTCCAGCATTCACCCATTTTTGCTACAATAAAATCTCCATGATGGTTTATGCATTGGTGGAAGTGATTGAATAGCTAATGAACCTATTATAATATGAAAGTACATCTCACAAGGGTCAGACTCGTAGCCTTCCAGTTAGCCTGTTGTCGAGAGTAAACCTCAGGATAAGATCCCGACTTCAAGTTTGTCAATGTAGAAAATAAATGCCACATAAATAACTAATAACAAATAACAATATCGACTAAAGGTACCATAGCCTGAAAAGGCAAGAAGTTGCAAGATACATTCCAAACAAAGGTGGAAAAAGATAATCCAATCAATCAAATTGAATCCTTGGGTTTGAAGATGGATGCATGATGAAAATACTGGACAATTGCTACTTATAGCTACGGAGGGGAAGAAGGGGAGAGAAATTCATCAAAAATGCTTTAAGACACGAAGTGAACTAGTGGATTTTTATAAAATCATGGAATATTAGATTCAGCAAGACTAATACAGGAAAGTCAAAATGTGAAGATGCATCCACGTTTTACACCTCAAAGACAATTTTGGTAGCGCAATTTTCTACATTGAGCCTCCAAGAAGAAAGGGTGCAGCAGGGGAATATAGTATCTACAATCTTTCCAAATCATTACAGGAACAACTTTTTTTTTTTTTTTTT
Organism: Telopea speciosissima; assembly: GCF_018873765.1. NCBI lineage: Eukaryota > Viridiplantae > Streptophyta > Magnoliopsida > Proteales > Proteaceae > Telopea > Telopea speciosissima. The sequence goes on from NC_057922.1 coordinate 2,368,621, forward strand.
TTTGGGTAAGACAGGAACAACTTAATGACCCTTTTTTTTTAAGCAAAAAAATTTGATGAGGCGAGTCTTTGTAATTCTAGCAGCGGAAAGTACACAACATATCCCAGGCACATATGTAGACATGACTCCAATCAAATGACACACTAACCAACCGTAATCAATGATGTTAAACTAGTGCAAGGCCATCACACCGTTGCAATTGTGAGCAATTGAAAAGGTACCACCCACTACAATCGCCATTATAATTGTAATAATGGAGAGTAATGGTAGATGCCCCGGGCTCGTATATCCCTGATGTCTCCTTTTTCACTTTTTTGTTATGATAAATAGAACCTTCGTTTTTTGGGATTGGGGGAGGGTGGTGGGGGGGGGGGGGAACGGTTTGGGGGTTGAGAGAGAGGCATCTTAACATTGCCGCAGTAGTCGGTTGAAACAGAGCCGAGATTAGTTTGGAGAACAATCGCCATATGATGTAGACTCATCAAAAGAACCCAAAACTAAGCAATCCCACAGATCCAGTCCCACCGAGTACATTATCTATTGTTCCAAATCAACTATTGCCTCTGCATCGGAGTAACAAATAATTCGCCATTATTTTTATTTTTTCAATTAACCTTGCCGTTGGTTGATGAAGATAGAAACAACATGAGCTCTAAACGTATTCAACAACCTCAAGAGATTCTTTGTGCAGCAGATCTATTATGCCATGACAGCAGGGACTACTGATATATAAACTAAATAAACTTTTTTTAAGGACAAGAAATTTGATACCAATAAATCAAGTATTTGCAAAATGCAAGGGAACGAACAATCTTATAAATGATACGAGTATAGATAAGACAAGGAGTCTAGGAATCAAGATCTTCTAGAAACAGCATCCAGCTCTCCTGAGTCTAAAGTGCAACCAGAGAATAAATTCACTGAAGAAAACATCCTACACATTCCCACAGTCAAAGAAAGCAAAGCAGTAGGGACGGAATCAAGATTTACCGGAAAAAATAAAAACCGAAAACTTCACCTGAGGAATCTATTAAAGAAAATAATACCATAAAAATGCCAAATACTTAGGAGTTCATGAACAAGCACAAGCGAAAAGATAGATCAGATGAAACAATTAAGCTAAAGAAACAAAATAATTAAGAAAGAAAGAAACAGAGAGAAAGGAAGTGATGATTGGCGGCTTTGTTTACCTTTCTTGTCCTGCAGTGTCCCAGATCTGAGCCTTAACGTTCTTGTGATCGATGAGTACAGTCCGAGTCTGGAACTCAACACCGATAGTGGCCTTGGAATCTAAGCTGAACTCGTTCCGAGCAAAGCGAGAAAGAATCTGAGATTTACCAACAGCAGAGTCTCCGATGAGTACTATCTTGAAGACATAATCGATCTTCTGATTCGCGTCCCCGTAGCTTCCTCCGTTCGCCATTGCAGACTTCTCAATCACTCACTCACTCACTCTCCTTCTGCTTCTGCTACAACAGATTTCGATCTTCACAGATCGAAACTGAACTGAAGAAGAAACAAACGAAGGCAGTATGAGAGATGTGAGAAGGAGAAGAAGGGTCGACAAGATCTTACTCTTGCCATTTTAAAGTGTGAAATGATCAGGTGTGAAATTTTTATTTTTATTTTTTTAAATGGAGAGGCAGGTGTGAAATGGAATTTCAGAGAAAGACCTAAGGAAGGAACGGATGTAAAATTCTAGAAAAATAAAAATCGTCAGATGAGAATATTTGTTAGACAATACCTGATCTATACAGAATGATTTCTTTTAAATTTAAATCCAACGGTTATGATACGATCACATCTGCTGTTGATGGAAAAGTAAAAAGCGCGGACACGTTTCTTTATTTTGATTTTCATTTGAGACAGGGAAAGCCGTTTTACTCGAGGTAGCTCAGAGAGACAAGGTAAACTGTGGTCATGTTGCGGTCCAATAGGAGGACTTATGTCCGGATATTGCAAGTACTGTATACGTCATACTTTAATATATCTTAAGCCATAAACATAGGTCTGGAAACGGATCGGATTCGGCTCAGATACGGATCGGATGTAATCGGATTCGGATATTTTCTAATCAAATACGGATACCTCTAAACAGATTCGGATGGATTCGAATGTGGATCGAATTCAGATTTTCGACCATCCGTTTACACCTTTGCCTTGTGTAACCCGAACCTTCCTCCTCCTTAGTGGATACAATTCACTCTCAATCCATAGTTTTAGATCATGATTTTCTTCTCATATTCTAGAACCTGTTGAATCTTCAAAAACCCTTAAGATCGTTATTTACTTAATTTTTTATAATTAAGTATTCGGATTTGAATTTTTTTGGAGTATTCGGATTTTTTTTTCGAATATCTCTAATCAAATACGAACGCGCTTAAATGGATACGGATGCAGATCGAAGTCAAATTTTCGGTTATTCATTTACAGCCCTACCTAAAAATAAGGATGTTAAAGGGGTGCGGTTCAATTCACGGTGTTAGAGGTAGGAACTAAAATCAAACTGTTTATTTTATATAATAAAACCAAAATTAAACTGTTTATTAAATGGTTATATGGTTCTTAAATGGTTTCATTGAAAAAGCCCCAATTAAGAATCTACTCTTAAAAAAAAATCTAAGTAATTATTTAAGATAAATATAATCTAAAATATAAATAATTATTTAATATAAATTTATTCCATCTTTTAAAATATTTTCCTCAATGTGGGGTGAGGTTACAGCCTTACAGGAATGCCGAAGATTCATAATGTGTTAGTTATTTAATATATAAATCAAAACTTAGTCAGTTTAAATGGCTAAAACTAAAATTGAATCATTATTAAACAATTTTATTTTTTGAACAAAAATCGAACCATTTTATTAAATGATTTCATGGTTCAAAATAACTTGATTTGATTTTGATAAACGGTTTTTGATTTGATTTCAACATCCTTACCAGTATGATTGTCAATTGGTTTGATTTCGATTAACTTAATCAGTTCCACTTTATTACTAGGCCAATCCAAAACCAAACTATTAAGGGAGTTTTGGGTTCTGTTCGTTTGTTTTTTCTACCCCATTTTTTATTGGTTTTTGTCATCAATTTATAATCGGGCTCGGTCCAACTCAGTTTCGGTTTACATGTATACATAAAAAAAAAGAGGGAAAATTACATTCCCTCCCTTGTACTTTGCTCTAATTATACGTTTCTCCCCTTAGTTTTCCCACCTTATATTTTGACCCCTTATGGTAAGATGCTGTTAGTTAATAGATTGAAAAGACAATATTATTTTTATTCTAAAACACCACAAGTAGAATTACAATGATATCCTTTTCATCATCTTCAACCTAAAACACCCATTTCTTTCCTCCGCCACCGCCACCACTACCACCACCGCCTCCTCCTCCACTACCACCGCCACCGCCTCCACTGCCACCGCCGCCTCCTCGTTTATTTCTGTTGTAAGTTCGAGTATGTGATAATGCCGTCATCCGTAGCTTCCCTGAGATTGTTAATCTCTGGTCAGAATAAGGTTGAAAGTTACGGGTTTCTTGCTCGTTTCTTCCTCAGTTTGCAAATCTAAAAAACATGGTTTCTTTGGTTTTTCGTTCGGGAAGAAATTTGCAGCGGTACAGAGAAGGTCATCGTATAGTTGTTGGGTACGGATTGTTTCTTCAATTGTTACTCTCTTTGAGGATCTAATTTTTCTTTGAGAATTGTTTAAAGGGGAGAAATATCGAAATGAGTCTGGCTGAAATTGGTCAAATGCCTTCCATAAACCACAATCTGAGCATTATCAACGCTTCCCAATGCATTTAATTGACGCCTGAATGCATAGAAATTCCGACTCAGGACCAACAAATTCTCCAGATATCAAACCAAATGGAGAGGGTGAATTAATTCTTGTAGCCAAAAAATACAAGGAAAGATGGGGATTTTATCTTCCGTATATGGATGGACGAAACAAAATTTAGAAGAAAATTAAAACGTAAAAGAAATGTGAACGTTTTGGTAGTGTTTGACAATCTTCTTGCGTACCTCCTCTACATTTTTAGGGTTTCATTCGTGTTCTTCAAATAGTCATTTTCATACAGAGATAACACAATTAGTAGGTGTGGGGAACGAAAAAGAAGGTAATGTAGTCTCAATTTTATATAGTCTGTATTTGCCTCCGATTCATGTTTGATGCTTTGCAGTTCAGATCATTCAAAAACCCTAAAAATTGGAGATTTGCAGAAAACGAAGATTCATTTCCTGGAACGATGAAGCATTATGTCCCAATGAGATCCATGTGTAATCAACTCACCTGAGATTGTGAGGAGCGTTGGGGAGGAGTCTAACATCTTGGAAGATTGGAATATGAAACTAGACTTCTTGGAGAAGAAGACAAGAGACTCGGTTCATGTGAATGCCTCACAGCATCAACTCACACCTTCTTTCTTCTAAATGGCTCAATTGGTACAAAATTCAAGGTGAAGAGATAAGGCCTTCAAAGTTCTCATCTCACAGAATCCATGGCAAGAAATTCAAATCTCAAAGCCCAAATTTCATCTTAATCTGAAAGACACCATAAATGTTGTATCAAACAGGGTGTCCTTCATGATCAATGCCATTCGTGTGATGCACTTTTATCTTTTAGTAGAATGGGATTGCATCTGATTTGATCCAAAGTTCTGTGTTACTAGGCAAGGAGCAGGGTTGGGACGGAGTTGCAGGAAAGGGGTTGGAGGAGGAGGAAGAAGAAGGAGGGTAAAAGGGTCTATTTACATGGACCCAGGGTTAGTTTGGGGATCAAATCAATAGGGTAAAAATGTCATCTTACAACGACATAAGGTTAATTTGGGGATTATAAAAATCTTATTATGCCACATCAGCACTTAACAGCACAGATGCTAACAGCAAGGGAGGTTTTAGTAATTTTGTGAAAACTACAGGGGAATCGTATATAGTTGGGCAAAATTAAGGAGAAGAACATGTAATTAGGGCAAAGTATAGAAGACGGAGACGTAAAATTTTTTTGTTTTCTTTTTGGATTTTCAGTTTCTTATCTTGTTATTATTGGTCCAGTTTCATTTTTTTGAGTTCGATTCGATTTTCGGATTCAATCAATGCATTCGATCAGCCCATTTGGTTTCAATTTTTACCGGCTCCATAAAAGTAGAAAACCCCAACAAAATCATTTGATTCGATTTGGGCTGAATTGGTATGTTTCGATCGGTCTGGCCAGTTTGATAAAAAAATATGACACCTTTAACAAAAAAAAAAAAAAAAAACCCCAACCCCCCCCCCCCCCCCAAAACCCCCCCCCCCACCCCCCCCCCCCCCCCCCCCCCCCCCCCCCCCCCCCCCCCCCCAAAAAAAAAAAAAAAAAACCCCACACCCCCCCCCACCACCCCCCCCCCCCCCCCCCCCCCCCCCCCCCCCCCCCCCCCCCCCCCCCCCCCCCCCCCCCCCCCCCCCCCCCCCCCCCCCCCCCCCCCCCCCCCCCCCCCCCCCCCCCCCCCCCCCCCAAAAAAAAAAAACAAAAAAAAAAAAAAAAAACCAACAACCAACCCCCCCCCCCCCCCAAAAAAACCCCCCCACCCCCCCCCCCCCCCCCCCCCCCCAAAACCCCCCCCCTAAGAGACAAGAAGCAGGAATCGCAGATGGACTGCTGATCCCAACTAAGAGAGCGACAGAAGAGGATGGTGTATTTTTGTAATGGGGAGGAGCTTTCTGTCCAGGAGGGGGGACCTCGTGCTGGGTTGCGCCAGCATAGGGGTCAATCGGAGTGCACGTGCATCAATAGGGGTGAGATTTTCATCTTTCAAGGGGGTGGATCAGTTATTTCGTCCCATCTTGTGTGTGGGTGCAGGTGCCACACCTGTGCAAGCTCATTTTTCTATCTTATAATTAACGAGAGGAGAAATGTTTCATGTTTCTTGTGGGGGAAGTGTACCACCCACGTCTAGATACAAGGGTGATGGAATGACCGCTTCCCGGCACAAATGTTCTCTGTGCCAGGGGCGCATGCTAAGCTCAGACACATAGGGGTGCATGAAATGACCATCCTGCCCCTCTAAATGACAGACCCATGTGTCTGGGCACAGGTTGGCTGCGGCATAGAGACCATCAACCCTTATAAAAATTACTTAAAGTGGGGCAAATCAATCAAAATAAGATAACAAAAAGAAAAAAAAATCCCCATTTCATATTCTTTTCTTTCGTACAGGCCCAGCCCAATCGTAATTTTAGAACCAAAAGGAGTCAATGAGATAGATTTATTTATGCAGTGAACAAAGCTTTATTGAATCAAGGAAAGCACAGAGTACAAGGACAAAAGACTAAACAAAATCAGAGAAGCAACTGGCATACATGAACACTTAATCAACACCAACCCACATCTTGGCAGGTTCATTGATTAAGAAACTAGAATCCTAAATCTCTACTTTAACGAGATGTTCATGGAGAATAGAGCTTAAAATATACAAAATATAAAAGAACCACATTGGCTAATTCTTTTCCACTCCTGTTGTGGACTCTTCCAACATGATATGTGTCTTCTGTTGAGAAGGAACAGCAAGGGCAGCTCTGATGATTGGCTTTAGTTTCTCAACACTCTTTATAATGCCAAAGAACATTAACCGATATAGAACCACCATCCCAAACAAGATAGCAAGATCAACCCACTTAGAGTAACCCATCTCCACTTGCCATGTATTTCTTAAAATTTCTTCTCCAGTGATGGTAGCTGATCCTCCTGCTTGGTTATTAGGAAAAGTTAACCCTAGAAACTCATTTTTGTAAAACCCTTGGTTGGCATACTTATGGAAGGCAATGTAGTACATTGGGTATTTCCAGAAAGGTTTAGGGAGATCATTTGGCAATCTAAAGAAACCACCATTCAACATCATCACTCCTTGAATTCCAGCTCCTGTGATTATACCCATAAGGAAATCTGGAACAATACTTGCAACAATCATCATTAAGCTCTCTACCAACATCATGCACATGAAGAGTACTAAAGCAAAGTATATGAAGTGATCAATTCCTCTTTGAAGTCCAACAAGGTAATATGCAATTGCTCCGGGGATTAAAGAGTTTAAAATCAAGTAAGGAGTGGAAGAAACTGTATTTCCAATGACGAATGCACCGACGCCATAATGCCCATTTAATCTCTCTCTTTGAAAGATCTGATTTGAACACAAAGACAAGAACATAACATTAGAAGGTTGCAACTGCAGAACCTTTTAAGAAATTAAGCATTTTAATGGAATCAATGTTAAGGAGATGAAGCACTGATGGGATTTTATTGATTTGAGCTCACCTTCATGTCCTCAACAAAAGAAGGAAATCCACCAATGGCCATGAATGTTAAAAAGGCGCCGACAAAACTGAGCATTGAACCTCTAGCCTGAAATTAGAGTTACTGTATCATGCTCTTTATCTATTAGCTAGCCAAATACAGGGGAGATGCTCTGTTAATTTCAATCTCTTACCTGAATTGATCCATAGCTGTGACCAATGTTATAGTAGATAGTGCCTACACATAAGCACAGAGCAACATAGATTGCAAATCTCAACCAGTAGTAGCCTAGATCCCGAAACATATTCACGAAGGATCTCTTTGTAAGAACAATGGATTGAGTGAGGAATCCAGCTTGACTTCCCTTTTTCACCATTGGTGCTCCTTCCTACAAATTGAAACAAGCTAGTATATTAATTATTGGTCTAAGCATCATATACTGTACAATAATTGTAAAGAAAGGTGAAAATAAACTGATGAGTTGCTTGTTTTTATAGTAAGTACCCTTTTACATATCTCAGCTACCCGTCTTTGAACTTGCTGGCAAGTTGTGGATGATTTGTATGACTGTACAAGGATTTTGATAGCTTGTTCTGTAGTCATGGCCTCAGTTCCAGGGCCTTTTTCGATGTCCTATACAGACAATAATCAAGAATTTAAGTTCATAGATGATATATAATGGCTTATTTTTCCTTTAGATAAACTTACTTCTGATAAAGAAGAAAATTTTTTCTTACCTGTTCAAAGTCTTTGTTGATTGTCCTAAGGAAGTGATCAGATGGGTTCCTCATTGTTGGGCATGGGAAACCATTCAATGAAAAGAACTACATAAATTAATTGGAAGAAATAAACCACATCATTTAAAAAAACAAGAACATAACAAATGGAAAAGAAAAGCTCTAGATGTTAATAATTAATTAATTAATTTCAAACTTTGATCTCTTAATTACCTCATTAGCTCCAGAAGCAGGACCAAAGTAAACTGTTCTTCCACTTGATAGAAGACACAGATTCTGGAAGAGCTCAAAGACTTCACTACTGGGCTGATGGATGGATGCGATTACAGTCCTTCCATCTTGTTGGGCAAGTCCTGCAATTCTGTTCATGACATGGAAAGATGCTGCACTGTCGAGTCCACTGGTGGGTTCATCAAGAAAGAGAAGCTTTGGGCGTGTTAAGATCTCAATACAAATGCTGACTCTCCTCTTTTGGCCACCACTCAGTCCTTTCACAGTCCAACCTCCAATTCTAGTGTTCATGGCATCTTGCAAGCCCATCTCCCTTATGGTAGACTCTGCTCTTTCCTTTTTCTCTGCCTTGGGCATTGAGTCTGGAAGTTGGAGTTGGGCTGAGTAGTATACAGCTTCTTTCACCGTTAGAGTTGTCATCAATGTATCATCTTGAGTCACATACGCCTAAAGTTTTTAGGGAATGGGTAGAGGATGAAAATGACTCATTAATACAACTTTCAATGAGATTATAGTAAAATTCATAGTAAACACCTTCAAAACATGATGGCTTCATTGGTTGTAAGGGAAAAAAACTGCAAGGTAAGTGAAACTTTTAAAAATAAAACAAAAAAAAAAAAAAAAAAAAAAAGAAGATAAAGAAGAATAATCATTACCTTACAAGATGATTTCAAATTTAGTTATCAAATTTTACTTTGCTTTAATAATTACATCAGAAAAATATAAGCACTAAATATGTTTTTAAATTTAAGCCCAGTTTCCCTTCATCTACCGGGAAAAGAGAATCTCTTTATTGATCATTTTTGTTGTTGTTGGATGAGATTAATTCTAGAGTAATGTCAAGCCTATGCATCTCTCTCTTTCCCCCACTCCATGACTAGCGCCAAATAGGGTCAGCCCAATCCGATCCTGAGGGCGGATGGATCATGGTTGGATTTTCCAGGTCTTGAGTCACAGTCAAGCCAGGCCTAGGCCCAGCTAAGAGGACTCAAGGTTGGGCTGGTGTTTAAAAAAACCCAGCCCAACCCAATCCAATCCTGTTGCAACCCTAATTGTATCATCATGATTTTTGTCTCATTATATTTTTTCTTTTCTTGGCATCCAAACATAATGAAAATGATGTCCAATATTATAGACACGACAAAACTTTCTTTTAAGGCAACTTGGGCATGATTTTCTATTATTCTCTTATGCTTGCGTAAATGTCAGGTCCAAATAAAACTTACAATATGTCAAAATCAAGTGAATAGAAGAGATTACAACTCTCATGGTTCATCCAGGTTGGATGATTTGGTTCATTTATAAATTTCCTCAATAATTATGCAATACATGGGGGAGGGATCCTTGTTATTGAGCTAGCTAGGGTCTGAAATTTGATGCTTGAATACTAGGTATTGGGGGATCGGGATCCCAATCCCAATCCCAATCCGATAATGAAGCAATTTTTGGCTGTTTATTAATGGTATTTTGATAAATTCAACCCGATTCTGACTGATTCAAAAACCTAATAAGACTATAACTATGATTACGTGAGAGATGAAAGGAGTGTCTTAAGGACCAAGACAAAAACAAGAAAGTCAAACCCATGACATCCTAGGAACCATGAATAGACAGACGCCATCCAATTGAGTAAGCAGTTAGTTGTCTTTCTTTGCATTACCCAGTTGACATACCATGTGAGAGAAAGGGGGGGGGGGGGGGGGCCAAGGGCAAGCCATGAAGCCTCCAAGGGATTATCCCAAGGCTTATAGGATTTTGATCTTGTTCTTGTACAATTTTCAGTTCTTAGTAGTAAAGTTGATTTAATTATCCTCAAAAAAAAAAAAAAAAAAAAAAAAAAAAAAAAAGAAAGAAAGAAATATGTGTAGTGGTAATTACCGAAGTACCAAATGATAGCCTCTGTTTACGGGCATTGACAAGCACCTTCCCTGATTGTCTTGTGTTTGAACCAAGTCTCCCTGAATGCATACCACCATTTATTAATTTCCATATAAGACAACACCATATATAACTAACTATTTTCCAAGTCTAACGTTTGATTGTTAAGAAAAAAAATGGAGTCAAGGTCGGTCCAAGACTCCACGTGGTTTTAATAGAGAAATCGGATATAAAAAAAAACAAAAACAAAAAATAGGAGACGAACAAAATATATTCCAAGGATTATGTTTGATCGTTGAGAAACATGGAGATTTGCGATCAGAAAAGTCTTCGTTTCTAATTAAAAAAAAAAAACTACCTAAGGAAACTTGATTTGGATGTGAAAAGAGAGAGAAAAGAGAAAGATGGAGGATTTACCAGCTAAGGCATCAAGGAGAGTAGATTTGCCACAACCAGAAGGACCCATGATGGCCAATAGCTCACCGGGTTGAGCATATCCGGTCAACCCTTGAAGTATCGCTCGGCTCTCCTTCTTGCGATCAGAGACCGACACCCACAGATCCTCCCACGTCAAGTATACACCTTCACTGCTACCACTACCTATTAATATTGCCTGATCAGATCGTCCAACTCCAACTTTTCGAGCAAAATTTGCTTCTCCCTGGGTTTCCAAGGAGACAGTTTCATATTGGTCTCCCAAGCCAATTCGTAAGGTTGGTGAGTTGTAGTGGAACTGATCATGTTCGTGGCTGTTGATAATCTCATGACTCTCAGCTTGATGTTGATGATAATGAAGAAGAAGAGGTGCAGGAGACAAGGAAGGAGGTTCAATACTGAATGGGAAATGGTTTCCCTCGCCACCGTAGGAAATGTTACCTTCTTCCTGATCAGAAGCAGAGCTTCTCCCCATCTCCGAACCATCATCATCATCATCATCATCATCCTTCACCACCTTTGCTGCTGGAATTGCTTCACTACGTTTGGGTGATCTTGTAGGGCTTGGACTTGGTGTCCATCTAATTGGAGAAGCCATATATTCTCAGTAGCTCAATAGAAATAAAGACTAAAGAAAATTGGTTTACCTCTCTCTCTCTCTCTCTCTCTCTCTGTCTCTGTATTTGTGTTTCTGATAAGAAAGAGAGAGAGAGTCTAATAAATTCTAATGGGTGTATGGTTGCTTCATGAAGACTGAAGATTAAAGGATATTTATAGAGGTGGAATGGAGATGGTGATGTCAGATATTAAAAAACAAATAGTCGTATCGATCTCAGTATGGATCCAAGACGAAGACTTGGGGAATTGGGATTCCCGGTAAGGAAGGGCTGCCGCCTTTCTTTGATTGTTGACTCTATCCATCTAGCTTACTAAGTTTTAGAGTATACGCAGTCGTCTCTTCCACCTTTTCACCATACGTGGGTTAGACTCTTAGGATGCGTTTGGTATGCATTCTTGCAATGCATTTTAAGTTGGTTTCGCATTCTTGAATGATAAAAATAGTTGTTTATATTGTCCAAGAATGTGAAATCAACCTAAAATACATTCCAATTGAATGCATACCAAATGCAGCCTTAGGCGTACCCAAAATAAAAATCCTTTGACCAGTTCGATCTTTACTGAGAATCATTTTCCCTTAAGAAAATGGGAAAATTGCCTAGATCATCTTATTCTTTCCAAAGAAAACATGATAAAAGGGATTTTCTTGTTGAATTCCTTGTAGATGTCATAGTTAACGTTTTCACCTTTTCAATTCGTATGAAATTATAATAATGGTAATAGTGTTATTTTACATGTGTATTTGAAAAATGTGCATAATAATGACATAATGACATTTGACTTTTATCTTTTTAATTTTTTTTAAACTCTTTTATACCCTTATCATCTTTTGAAAATAATATAAAAAAAAAAAAAAAAAGATGTCAAGTTCTAAATATACCTATAGAGGTGTCATTTGGTTGAGCCCTTGGTAAAAAGATGTCAAGGCAATCCTTACTTATCTATCTAATGGTAAAAATTTTAGAAATTTCCATTCCACATAACTTCTAAATGTAAAAGAAACTTTTCAAATATTTTACTAGGAATGTGTTCTCTATCTGAGAGCATGGCTCATGCGTTAGTGTAGGGGTCAATGGGAACGCACATAGAAGCATCTGTTTAGGAGGAGGCCTTTCCACCTTTCATGGGGAGTGGGGTGATCATTTTGCCTCCCTCTAAGTCTAGGCGCAAGACACACAGTTCGGGGCAGAGATCTTTTTACCTATTATACTAAACAAATGAAAAATATGTCCATAAAATTTAGAATCAGGTGTAGGATTGGTCTCCATCAATTTTGATTAAGATCAATTGGGAATCAATTGGACTTGAGTGGCCATGGTCAAAATATCCAACTAAGTAGTACTTAATACGCATAGAAATGGGGTTGCTCCAGAAGTTATTGAGTATGTAGCAAGGGGTAAGTTTTCCTTCGCCTACGAAATCTCTTCACTTGTCACTATGATCCAATCATTTTTCTTTTCCTATTGGTGATCATTCAAAATACTCTTTTAAAATAAATGTATAAATGGAGAAGTTTGTGTTTTTAAATGGGAAACAAATTCAGCCGTTAAAATCACCCCTTTAAATATAAACTACCATATGCATTGGCATCCCTCTCTAAGTTTACCCTATAATTTTCTTAGTAAATATATCTTATCTGAACAACCTATTTTTGAGTTAATTTTTTTTTTTTTTTAATTTTTTTTTTTTTTGTGAATGAAAAATGTGTTATAAAAAAAGAAAAACAATATGATTCAACTCATTATATGGACATGAGGAGCGAAGATGGTTAATTAACCTTGGATTTAATCTCCAAGCCAATGGAGCTCCGGACTTTGTTCAAAGAAGAAGTAGTTCAGCTATGATTGTTTCTTTTCCATCATATGTGATAGATAGTGGCACAAAAAGGCCATTTTAACCACACGATTGTAGAACGAAATCCCTTTAATTTATTTTAAATTCATCTCCATTCACCTTCAAAGGGAAGCAATGGCCTAGAGTGAGGCCAACACTTCTGCAAAACCTCATTTCAAAATTTCTTTGAAAAACTACAATAGAAAAAGAGATGCTCAATGTCCTCATTCTAGTAAAGGCAACAATTTTGCATTTTGAGATTGCTTTGGAGAAGGAAATCTTGGGTGGGAGAGCATGAATCAATGCAGGCCAGACAAAATTTCCTCTTTGTTTTTTTTTTTTTGAATTGTAATTTTTCAGTTAGCGAGGCTTCTATTTACAGTTATACTTAAGCCCCGCGGGCATTTTGGTATAGGGGGAAAAAAGGAAGAGAAAATTCGGCCACTGAAAAATGGGTAAAAAAAACATTAACTAATTTTGTCAATTTCCGACAAACTTTGGATAATGATATTTGGACATCTTTGCGGTTGGATTTTGACGATCCACATATCATTGAAAATGTCTCTTTGAATACTATCCAATGATGTGGAGATCAGATGCGAATTTAAATATAGAACTGTCAAAACTGTGCTCAAAATTGGGGGCCTACAAAACAATAATTCTCATAAAAATGTGGCCAAACAGTGTCGTCTTTGTAGCAAAAGCTAGATTCAAGTTTAAAATGATAAAAACACGTAGCTACCTTAGAAGTTTCACTTGATGGGTAAAACGGTCATTTTTTTAATTTGTATGATCAATACATACATTTCTACCCCATATTTACAAACTCAAAATTAACCCTCCTAATTGTGTAATATAACGGTACCGTTGATTATGGTGAAGAAATTCCTATTCAACATTGGTGAAAGGAAACTCGATCCATATTTAATTTTCCAATCTCACATTTTCGACGAGTTTTAGAATCTCTGTCTTTTGTTCTTTGCTAACGAATAACGATGACTTGACCCAGTGGTATTCTTATTGTCTTAACTTGAAGTAATGTCCTTCTGAGTCATCTTCATGAGATTCATGCCTTGACTTATGAGACACATCCAAAAGGACAAAATAATGGTAACACCAATTAAACGACAAATTAAATGATGACAGTCGGTTCGAGCTCCTCTGCAGCGCAGAGCTCGACACATGGTCGAAGTGCTGTTTGAAAGACGAGGATGGCTGCACACCGTCGAACTGAAAATCCTTCTCTCCATCACATGTGAACCCAACTCCATGTTGTGCATCCATCCTCGTCCTCTGAACAGCACCTCGACAACGTGCCAAACTTAGGGGTGTTCCGGACATCTTCCAATGCATCCTGCACTGCAGAGGAATATTGTACCAAAACTAAGTCTTCTCTTTCCTAATTAATAGGAAGATTGACTGCTAAAAATCATATAGTGTGGAAGAAATTCGGTAGAGACACAGAAGAAAGTAAAGTAGTCTAGGAATATATTTTGAAATTCTATGTTTTAATTTTATTTTCAAACTCTATTTATCACTCTTTGACGAATTCTACCTGCATATTCCATTTGTGTATACCATTCTACTGTCCCATTTATTTTTAAGAAAAAAAAAATAATGATTCACACTTTGATATTTGCATTCAATATTTAAAAGAGATTTTCTTATTGACACTCCTTGAAATGTCAAATTACAAATAACATTATTATTTTATTTATGGTCCTCTCATTTCATGTGTGTACTTAAAAAACTACGAGACAATGTAAATTTTCAGAATGATACAATGGTTAATCATTTTCAAGTTATTTTGAAAATTGCTTTTATTCTTAAGTTATAAACTTTTTTCTTTGTACAAACATCCCAAGAGAGAAGGTAGAAATTGAGCCACCACGGGCAAAAAATGAGACACAAAATCTAAATACTCTATTCTAAAAACTTTTGGTAATAAAAGGATGAGGTAATCAAATAAGGTTACATATTCTAAATACACGATAGAGGTGTAATGTAGAGAAATCCCTTATTTACAATATTTGCATCTAATAGATAAGATATTCATAAGATAAGGTTGTCTTTGGGCTTTCTAAAGCCGATTCTCTGAGAACTATTTTAAACATTAATCGCTGATTTTTTTATTTAGATATTCATCATCTTCCCACCTAGTTATCTAATTTTGATCTTATTTCATTTTTAGCGGACACTTCTAACTCTTGTATTTTGTTTTTTTAACCATATTTGAATTTTCCCATTTTACTTTGTGCAAGAGTTTTTAAACCAGGTATAGATTCTTCAATCTGGGCTTTTTGCATTTTGTTACAAGGGCAACTCATGTTGGTAGCCGTAGGATGTATGTCTTCTCATCAGGAGCTGGAGCTGGAAATGATGACGATAATCAATGGTCTCGAACAGGAATCTAAGTTGGGCCTTAGGTTGCGAGAGTTTTGGTGTACAAACAAGTCAGTCTTGAAATATCTTCCTTATCCTACTCATGATGCATGACAATGGTCCATTTTACTCGCATTTATCCAGCTTAATTCGCTTTTAGATGATAACACTAATTTTTTGGTTTTTTTTGACAATTCTATCACTTCTCTGGTGATCACGATTGCTCGTTTTGCAATCCAAGGTCATACAAATTTTTTGTATACAAAGGAAAATGTAGATATTTCTCTTTTTATCTAGTTAATTTCTTTTTTTTTTTTCCAAAAAACAAAAAGATATTCATAAGAAAATTTTTGATCATCTTAAATGCCCTCAAACATGGTCTACGGACCAAAATGTAAGGGTCTTCTCATAAATGACGATGTGACCTTAAAATTAAAATTTGTATCATTATTACATTTTTACCCCTTATGTATGAAGTCAAAGTAACCTTTTAATGTAATAATTAATGTGACAATAGTGTGACTATGATGAAGGAATTCCTCATTCACCGTAAGTGAAGGGACACTATCCCTCTATTATTTTCCAATCTTACATTTTGATGAGCTTTCGAGTCAGGTTCCTTGTTCTTGTGCCCTTAGCTAACGATGACTTGACTATGGTATTCTCATTTTTCTTAACTTGTAAACAAGAAAATTCCACCACTAGAAGTAATAATTTCATGCCGTCCGTGACTTTGAAATTTGTATCATTATTACATTTTTTTTTTCTTTTTTTTTTCCCCTTTAACCGAAAAGACTTTGAAGTCTTTTCTTTCCTAATTTAGGAAGATTAACTGCTAATAAATATAAAGTGGGAAAATTAAGTAGAGAGACGAGATTAAGCAGTGCTAGGAACATTTAAAAGTCTATGCTTAATTTTGATTTCAACCTTTGACGAATTCTATTATTTCTAACTGCGTTTTCCATGCATGTCTATCATTCTATTGACTCATTCTCTTAAGAAGAAGAAGAAAAAAAAGTAATAATTCTATGTTTAATTCTGTGGGTCCTAACCTTGGCCAGGTTCTGAGACGAATAACCTAGTGGTTAATGGACATGAATATTATCCCACCCCCTCTTTATAAAATGGATGTCTTATTTTCTCCTCATTCGGATATTAGATTTTTCAGAGACATAGGTAAACCTAGATGGGCATTTGGTTTTTTGATAGATGGGAAATTTTTTTTTCTGACAGCTGGGCGAAGTAAAAACAACCATTTTTTGAAACCAGAGTTGACTGGAATCCTCAACGGATTAGATTCTGCTGCCTTGAGAGGTTTGAAGCTGAAAGAAGTTTGATGCTCTAATGAGGTGCTATCTAGACTTCTTCCAACTCCATCCCTTTCTCCTTGGTCTTTTGAAGTCTTTCCTTACCTTTTGAAGGTCTTGGACCCAACAAATGAAGTCTCTTTTAAACAAATTGCTAACCCCACTCTCATTACTTGGCTTAAATGCTTTATTACTTTTGCTCCCCATACCCTTCAGTGTCTGGACTACTGTACAAATGTTATTCTTTAATTTTCTTATAAATACTTTTCTTTCCATAAAAAATAAAAAAATAAAAAAAAAAGAAGAAAAAAGAAGTAACATTCACGTAATAATCATTTGTTGTATATGCGACTTCACAATTCGCATTTGCTCGTAAAGTCATGGTTGCGACTCTATCTGGTAGCATGGGTTTTTCCGGGTTGGTCTGAATCAGTTTCGATTCGATAATGGGCCAAGTCGAAGCCATACCAATAAGCTAAACTTCAATTTCAATCCAATTTTTTTTTTTTTTAAAATCATTTTCCGTTATGGGTTCTTATTGATCTTTTTTTTTTTTGTGGTAAGATTTCTTATTCATTTGATATTGTCTTTTATTTTGGTTCATTTTTTAATATACATAGTGGATAAGAGATCCTTGTATGGTCATGGGTGTCAATGGTAGTGTGCACAGAATGAGATTTTTTTATTTTATTTTTTTTGATAGGGAATGAGATTTTTTTTTTCATGGAAGACTAAATGGTAATTTTGCATGTTCCTGTGTTTAGGTGCAGGAATCACACAACCAAGTATTGTTCTTTTTCCAATATGTAGTTGTCTATTTACTTAATGGAAAATTGGTTTTTCGATTTTTATCATCAGTTTGTTTGCATTTCTAATGGGTTCAGTTCATTTTCCAATTTTAGTAAAGTCATTGGCCACTTGATCACTTAGATTTTGGCTCATTTTTAAAATCCAAACTGAAGCCAAATTGGTAAACACTTGGTTTGTGTTCGGGCTAAACCATTGGTTCAACCGATTCAAGCTGGAATTTGACACCCTTCTTTTGTAGAATTCCACATTAAGGAATAGTTACATATTCAGAAATTGGTGAGAAATTTTGTAATTTAAACCAACAAATCATATTTGACCATTGTCTTTACCAAAGTAAAAAATATATTTGACCATGACTATGTATATACGGATATACCCATATGATTGTGAGTTGTGACTTTGAAATCCTGTGTCATATCATCAAATGAACCTTTAAACTAGAATGAGAACAAGGGGCCTAGGGGCCTAGTTCAAATCGAAGTTGAAAAACCAAGTTTGACTTCACCGGCCCACCTAGTAGAAAAAGCGTTACTTACATTATTAGTTCATGGTTTTAAAACTGGGTTTGGAATTGGTCGAATCGATTCAAAATCATTTGGGGCTGATTACAAGGAACCTAATTTTAGGCTTATTAAGTACAACTGAGTTAGTCAGAAATCCCGACCAAATCCAATCAAGCCCGATTAGTTTCCAATTCTTCTTAATCAAAATTGATAGAAAACAATCTTGTACCCGTTTCTGAATTTTTAACCCTTGCTTGAGTTCATGATTAATGGACACAATTTTCATTTACTAATTAGAAAATGTGAAGTTACCAGTACTTTGATCAGTAATATAGAAATTTTGGATATATAGGTAAGCTAGGGTTGCTTATATGTTAAAATTCGTGGGTGAACTATCCAAGGAAAAAGGCCTTCATTGAGTAATATGGTTGGCATCTTTTTACTATTTTACTTTGGGAAATGTATGTAATTAAATCAACCCCCACAGGTTAGTACTAAGGGATTTTCCACTCAAAGAAAGTGTTTCCACCTCTTTTGATTGTAGACTGATATGTGCAAGCGTGCCAGAGACTTGATGAGTACGGATACTAATCTGATTTCTTCCAATTGAAAATAGATCAAAGATGATTGAAATTGTATCTAATCGTCTTTTCGAACGATAAGAAATACATAACAAGATCTTTCAAAGAGAGAGTTTACCGTGAACAAAGTAATTTACTTAAAATTACTCATATTCTTAAGAAAGATAAAATACATGTTTGTTGATTTGATCGAAATCTCTTCTCCTTTTTATTCTTTTCTTCTATGTATATTAGACCAGTTATATGGTTGGTTTCAAGTAGTGGGTTAAAATATCCAATCAGTATTCGTGTTTGTATCCATTTAGTACTATCCGAATCTATCCGAAAACTAATTAGATGCGGATGTGGATATATTGTGAGGGCAATCTAGTAATTAGCCATCCGACATAAACCCTAGTTTTCCTATATATACTATTGGAGCGTAGCAGGTATTCCAAACTAGATACTCAGGTGTAATGCTTTAAGAACTTTGTCTTAAACCCTAAACCCTAACAATCTTAAAGCATTATTATTATTATTATTTTTTCGTTTCTCTGCGATCAAGATCGGCTTCGGCAGAATTGTGTTGAAGATCGCATTAAGATCGATCCTTGATTCGATTTTAGAGATCGTATGTGACGATTTTACAGGTTTTCTTTTGAGAGATTGGCGTAGGTTTTCCTTTGAGAAATCTGTTTCACGTCTTCGGCTTTAGGTGCGATCGTGGTTCACAATTTTGATTTGAGAGATCACATTACGCTAGGAAGATCGTTTCTTGTTTCGGCTTTTGGACAATCGTACGTCACGATTGCAGTTCTCTCTAAGGCTTCATTTGATCAAAGCTTTTGGTTATCTTTCGAAAGTATTTATTACGTTTCCAAAGCATTATTTGATATTAAAAGGCTTTTTGTCCTTTCTTCATCAAAAGGTTTTGATTTGATAGATTAAAAAAAAAAAAAAAAAAACCATTAACTTGTCAGAGAAGGACGTTTGCTTTTGGATTCTTTTGCTTTTGATTCAATTTCAAAAGCCGAAGTGGTTTCCAGAAAGCTTTCTTCAAAGAGCATCGATTGGTTTTTCTTCTTTTTTTTATTTGAGAAAATGATAAAAGCAACTTTTGGCAGAAATTTATTTTTGGGTTCGGCCATTATCTGCGAGCAGCCAACATCCGCGCTAGCAGCCTGCATTAGCGTGTACATTACAAGTGTCGATCCCTTGCGCACGTCGCGATCTTTTCCTCCTTCATCTAAATCCAGGGTTCTCCATCTCGGTGTGATTGTTCTTGAGCATTTATTTTTTTTATTTGATCTTTTGTTTGGGCATATAAACAAATCACTTAATATGGAGAAACAGCTGTTCCAATTGAGATGATCAAATGGAAAGTTTTAGTGGCTCGAGTTCGATTCTTGGAAAAGGAAGACTCGTTTGGTGAAATCTTAATATTTTCTACACTTGTAGTAAATACTTTTTCGATTGTACGGACCAATCTGAAGCCCAATGGATAGGTGATGAGGACTTTTGCAAAGACTACCTATTGAATCGCTCGCGTCGGATAGGTGGCAGACCTATAGTAAATATAGTGAGTGCAAAGAGATTTGGGAAAACCTAAGCCCAATTCAAAAAGGAGGAGGACCTATCAAAAACTCATTTGATTGACAAGTTTATGGACTTCAAGTTTCAAGAAGATAAGGAGATACTTCCACAAGTAAGACTTTGAGAACTTGAGAACAAAATTGAACCAAGAAAACATCCCCGTTGTTGATGCATTCTTAGTGGGTGCAATTATCTTTAAGTTACCCTCTACGGCATTCCTTTAAAAGCGAGATGCAGAAAGAAAACACAAGTGGGGTGGATGATCTCAAAGCGGTTCATTAGAATCGAAGATGAGAACAGAGCGTGAATAACTTGGAGATGGTGAAACAACAACAGCATCCGCCAATTTGGTTTCACAACCCAAGAAATATCCTAGGAGTCCAAGCCACCTAAGAAAGAACCCCACAGGTTGGAGGCCAAAAAGCCTAATTTTAAAAAGAGGGGCAAGTGCCGCAATGTGGAAAGGGGGTCACTATGCATCCGAGTGTAGGGGTCCTAAGAAAGGGAACACCGACACACCACAAAAGGAAGTTCACATGTTGGTGGACAAGATGAGCCTACTAACTTTGTTGCCATGATTGGCAAGGGTAAGGGGTTGGCGACATCTTCTGATTGGTGGTTAGACTCGGAGCGACTTGTCATGTTTGCAATAGCAAGGACTCGCTCACCGATGTTGTTCAAGTAGCGTAGATCCTCACGTTGCAAATGGAGCGTCGTGGAAGTGGCTCAACAAGGGACAATGAACCTGGTTCTCTCATCAGGTAAAATATTAACTTTGAAAAATGTTAAAATCTTTCCTGGTTTTGAAAAGAATTTAATTTCCATTGGAATTTTGCTTGATCTTTGGCATGTCTATTACTTTTAGTAGTGGTAGAGTAACATTGTCCGTTAACTCCTTTTATTTTGGATGTGCTTATAATTTGAATGGTATGTTTAGGTTGAGTTTAGCTAATGAGACAATAAACCAGGTTAACCATAATTTACTTGATCCCAAAATACTACATTGTAGGTTAGGACATGTGAACTATAGGAAAATGCTCAAACTAGCTAAAACTCATAATTTACCATTAGACACTTCAATTAGATTTAACAGATGTGAAGTGTGTGCTCAAACTAAAATAACTAGAAAACCGTTCGACTGGTTTCTAGGAGCACTCAACTTCTTGAACTTATACATTCGACATTTGTGACTTTAAAAGCTACACAACTAGAGGAGGTCGGAAGTATTTGATAACATTTATAGACGATTTTTCTAGATATTGTCATTTATACCGTTAAAATCTAAATATGAAGCTTTTGAAGAATTTAAAATTTTCAAGAATAGGGTAGAAAATCGTTGAACTTGAAAATTAAAAGATTTAGAAATGATAGGGGAGGAGAATACAAATTGACGAGTTCAAGGAATTCTCGTGCCTCTGGAGCATAATCCTTGAAACTACTCGCTCCTTACTCACCTCAATCAAATGGCATAGCGAAAGAAAGAATAGGACGTTAACAGAGATGTTAAACTCCATGTTATTGATTGGTATGCCCTCTTGCTATTGGGAGAAGCGAGTGTTGTTGCAAATCACATTCTAAATAGACTACCACATTCAAAACCGACTTCTACACCTTATGAACTATGGCATAATCATCCTGTAGATATGACACTCTTAAGGTTTGGGGTGTGTAGCTTATGTTAGGATACAAGACCCTAGGAGACCTAAGGTGGGAACTAGAACAAACACTTGTGTATATCTTGGTTGTGCGAAGACAAGTCTTGCAGATCGGTTTTTGGATCTATCAACCAATGTGGTGATAGAATCTAGGGATGCTATATTCTTTGAGGATAAATTCCTTAGAGATAAAGGCCCGACCTTGCCTAGTTTGTGAAGTGGTTGGAATCACCTTTGGAATCTGAACCAATTGTTTCGACACTACTCCCACAATGCTCCTTGAATCGGAATCTAGAAGAGTATCTACTAGAGATCGAGTACCCAAGAATTTTGGTGAGGATTTTGTGACCTACCATTTAGAGGCTGATCCATCCACCTATAAGGAAGCGATGAGATCTAGGGACTCCCTGTTATGGAAAGAAGCCATTGATGAGGAAATGAGCTCTTTAATGCGAATGAGACCTGGCACCTTGTTGATCTGCCTAGAGGGGCCAAGACAATAGGGTGTAAGTGGGTATGAAGAAGAAACTTAATCCGGATGGGTCTATAGCCAGGTATAAAGCACGATTAGTAGCTAAGGGCTATAAACAGTGAGAGGGATAGATTATTTTGACATCTACTTTCCGATTCGCCATTTGGCAACAATAAGGATTCTTCTTGCCATAGCATCTATTGAGCACTATGTTGTGCATCAAATGGATGTAAAAACGGCTTTCCTTAATGGAGACCTAACAGAAGAAATCTACATGAACCAACTGAAGGGTTTGTCATGGAAGGTTCGAAAAAGAGTTTGTAAATTAAACAAATCTCTCTATGGTCTTAAACAAGCACCTAAATTGTGGCATGAGAAGTTTGACAAGACAAAAGAGCTTTGGTTTTCAAACCAAAAACTCGGATAAGTGCCTTTATTTTTTGTCCGAGTCAAACAAGGTCGCGATTATTTGCTTGTATGTAGCGACATGTTGATTCTAGGTTCGATCTCTCGTAGTGAGTGACATTAAAGAAACCTTGTCCAAAGAATTCAACATGAAAGATCTTGGTGTGGTAGACACCATTCTTGGAATGAGAGTAAGCTTCAATGAGCAAGGGATCACCCTTAATCGACTCATTACATTGAGAAGCTACTTTCTAGTTGGAGATATAGTGATTGTAAACCAATTGAGACACCCTATGACTACAACAAACGGTTGAAACCTAACACATGTGACACCGTGAATCGTTAGATTATTCTAAACCGATTGGTAGTCTCATGTATGCAATGAGTTGCACTAGGCCGGACATAGCCTTTACGGTAGGCATTGAGTCGTTTCACTAGTAATCGGAAAAGAGCATTGGGATGCCCTATCGAGGCGATGAGATACCTTAAGGGTACTCAAGGTTATGCTTTATGTTATAATGGACATCCTCCAACTTTGGAAGGATATTCGATGCATCTTGGTGCTCAGATTTGGGAGACAGCAGATCCACCAGTGATTATGTATTTACACTAGGAGGAGCATGTAGCATGGAAATCCAAAAGACAGACTAGTATTACTCGTCATCTATGGAATCGGAATCGTATGCTCTAGCTTCCGGGAGATGAAGCGAGTGGATAAAGGATCGATTATGGATATTCCATTGAGGAGTTTTAAGTTAAACTCTATATCTATATTCGTGATAATCAAGCAACAAAGACGATTGTGAATAACTCACTCTTTAATGGTAAGAGGAGACACATCGGTGAAACAGGCCATCTTGAATTATAGAACGAACAAGGGATTATCACTTTGATTGATGTGAGATCGAAGGATAATACGGCGATGCCCTTACAAAGGGATTGAACAAAGATCGAACATTCAAAACTACAGGGAGATGGGGTTAAAGACCATTTAGTCAGGTCTTAACCTAACCCGATATTATTTTGCATTATTCGAATCTCATCTAGCCTTGGTAAGCATTCGGGACGTTTACATGTTTGGATAACTTAGTTAGGTTACTAAGTATGGGGGTTTGTGAAACCATTCCAAACTTGATGGGGTAGCAAATTTTCATGTGAAGTCTCCTTACTTTGTTATTCCACAAAGGAATATGGAAAATGTCCGATATGTTTCAATGATATTGTGCTAGTCTTTATGTCATTCCAAATTTGATGACATGTCTTTCATAGTATGGTGTACCATTCCAAATTTGATGATACAACATAAATCTATGATCGATATGACGAATACAGTATTCCAAATGGAAACATGGTATGGTCCTTATGATAGAGACTATATAGGATCGAGTTCTTGTAAAGAAACTTGATGATGATGCTTATTGTTTTTTGATTTACCTTCACCATATATGAAATGTACTAAGTTCTTATTGTTGAACTAGATACTATTGTGCAAATGATTGAATTCATAATATCTTATGAAATTCATATTTGACAAATTACCGAGAATGACGAAGATGGAGGAGAACGGTTGAATCTGGATCTCGATGAGGATGACTTACTTGATGAGTAAAGTCACATGGATTGCAAGGACTTTTCTTTTGATTATTTCTTTTGGTTTAGCCACTTGCATGTGGAACTTGGATTTATTGTTGGGTTTAGTTTTGATTTAAAACCCTAGTTTTATTTCTTGAAGTCTACTTATTTCTTATTTGATTTATTGGATTATTGATATTCAATTTATATTGATTCAATTATGATTGAACAATGGTTCCTATACATGTGTAATGGATATATGTAGAACATAGGAGGAGATTGTAAGGGTATTTATGTAATATCCCTTTATATGTTCTCATATAATCCTACTTGTATTAATGCCCAGTGTGAGGGGCAATCTAGTAATTAGCCCATCGACCTAAGCCCTAGTTTTCCTATATATACTATTGGAGGCAGATGCAGGTATTCCAAACTAGATACTCAGGGTGTAATGCTTTAAGCAACTTTGTGCTTAAACCCTAAACCCTAACATATATCACTATTCAAGCCGAATCCGCTCCATTTACATCCCTACATGGTAGAGACTACATATACTCTCAAGACTTAATAGGTTTAGTAGTGGGTCAAAAATCAAACAAAGGCGGCAGCCCTTCCTTACCTGAATCGTAAAGTCTCAGAATTCCAAGTCTTCCACGAGTAAGTCTATTAATGTCTGACATCATCTCTTCATATTTAGAGTCCTTCACCATCCCCCTGTCCACTTCTATATATATATCTCCTGTCTTCATGAAGCAACCATACGCCCATGCATTAGAGTTAAAGACTTCTCTCTCTCTCTCTCTCTCTCTCTCTCCCTTCAATTCCTCTTTCTCATCAGAAACACAAATACAGAGAGAGACAGAGAAAAAGATAAACCAATTTCCTATTGAGTTACTGAGAATGGCTTCTCCAATTAGATGGACACCAAGTCCAAGCCCTACAAGATCACCCAAACGTAGTGAAGCAATTACAGCAGCAAAGGTGGTGAAGGATGATGATGATGATGATGATGGTTCGGAGATGGGGAGAAGCTTTGCTTCTGATCAGGAAGAAGGTAACATTTCCAACGGCGGCGGCGAGGGAAACCATTTCCCATTCAGTATTGAACCTCCTTCCTTGTCTCCTGCACCTCTTCTTCTTCATTATCATCAACATCAACCTGAGAATCATGAGATTAATCAGTTCCACTACAACTCACCAACCTTTCGAATTGGCTTGGGAGACCAATATGAAACTGTCTCCTTGGAAACCCAGGGAGAAGCAAATTTTGCTCGAAAAGTTGGAGTTGGACGATCTGATCAGGCAATATTAATAGATAGTGGTAGCAGTAAAGGTGTATACTTGACGTGGGAGGATTTGTGGGTGTCGGTCTCTGATCGCAAGAAGGGGAGCCGAGCAATACTTCAAGGGTTGACCGGATATGCTCAACCCGGTGAGCTATTGGCCATCATGGGTCCTTCTGGTTGTGGCAAATCTACTCTCCTTGATACCTTAGCTGGTAAATCCTCCATCTTTCTATTGTTTTCTCATTTCACCTCATCAGATGAGGTTTACTCCTTACGTAGTAGTGGTTTTTCAATGGAAACGAAAACTTTTCCAATTCAGATCCTCTACGGGGTAGGTGTCCGTAGCGGCCTGTGCGGTGCAGCGTGCAATGATCGAGTTACTCCCATTTGGATAAAACATTTAGACAGGAATAAGGCGATCTTTATGCGTGCAGTTCAGTCTGCACTACGCACGGGCAACACGTGGTAAAGGATCTGGATCCAGACATTTTTGAGTCGCAAATCTCCATGTTTCTCAACAATAAAAAACAAGTCGTTGTCTCCTTTTGTCCTTTTTTCTAGTTTTGGAATTCTCTTTTGAGACTAATTAGAGTCTTTGGACGACCTTGATTTCAATTTTTTGTTAAACAATCAAACGTAAGACTTGGAAAATAGTTTGTTAATCTTTGATCATCTTCTAACGAAGTAGTTATGGTGGTGTTTGTCTTGTATGAAAATTTATAAATGGGGTCATTAATGCAGGAAGACTTGGTTCAAACACAAGACAGTCAGGGAAGGTTCTTGTCAACGGCCGTAAACAGAGGCTATCCTTTGGGACTTCGGTAATTAATTACCACTACACAAATTCCTTCTCCTCATTTATTTATTTTTTTTAATTCCATGATCAAATTCCAATTTCACAAAAAAGGTAACAGCTTCATGGCTTGGGCCCCAGTTTATGTCACTCAAGTGGGTAATCAAAACAAGGACAGGAAACTCTTAATTCTTTATTAGTCGGATTCCGGTTCGGAATTCAGATTGGCCAGAATTGGATTGAATCGGCCCCAAAAAAAAACCCTAAAATCTCGGATCAGAATCGGTTTGACCAATTCCTATCCGATTATTGCAGGATTTTTGGGAAATTTCAGTCCCTCGCTCACTAGGATCCCTTGTGTACAGCGTATTTTTGGGAAATTTTTAAATAGCCCAAAATCATTCAACCCGGATGAACCATAAGGATTTTAATCACTTCTATTCACATGATTTTGACATATTTTAAGGGATTTTTTTTTTTTTTTTTTTTTTTTTTAATTTGTTTATTTAAGAGTAATCAACACCGATATTGACGCTAGCATAAGACCACAAGAGAATAATAGAAAATCATGCCCAAGTTGAAGAAAAGTCTATGGTGCCCAGGTTTTTAGTAATCAACACCGATAACAATCCGGAAAGGTCCATATTGGACTTCTATCGGACATATATACCTCTGTCCTTATTTGTATCGATTCACTGATATGAGAGCGGTATCAATCGCCACCCATACTGATACGAATCGATCAATCTGATAATGATTCCTCAAACCATGATGGTACCTATAACCAAAGACATCATTTGTTGTACTTATCATCCCCGTCTCTTTCTTTGCTTTTATTTTTGCAAGATGGTGTGGTTTGGTGTGGACTAATCAAAGTATGGACTCCGAAGAAACATAAGGAACATCTGGTCGTTTCTTATTATGTATATCCACTTTCTCTTGTGGGGTTTTACATAAAACCCCTTTTTGTTCCTATCGTTCTCTCTGGTTGAAAGTCCTTGGATTCATGGAAGGGTAGGAAGGAGAAATTTTTTTCTAGTTCCGTCAAGAATAAAAAAATTGGTTTTAATGAATACAGGAAAACGTCCACGTTAGTATTTGTTTCCATTCTCCTCCTTCACAAAAAGTGAAGACCCATATATTTTTATTTTATTTTATGAAAAAAAGATCAGCTTGAGACGCCAGCACTCTCATGTGTCTATCACTCTTCACCTTAAAATAAGAAGGCAGAGATGTCTTTTCACATGGGGAGGAGAGAGATAGACTCATGGGAGTGTTGGTAGGTGACACCCCCGGATAAAGATCTTTTTCCCTTTATTTTATCTTATCATTCTCTCCCACACTGGCAACGTAAGAAACCTTCATAAGGAAGACAATGATCAGAACACCCACCACTAGATTCAGTGTCTGGAGTCAGGTCTTAGATGGTGATCCAACTCCTCTCCTACAACCTGCACCATCTCCCTCCCTCCCTCCCTCCTACCAGACACAAACATGGGTTGACCCCACCCAGGTAGGGGTAGTATGGTCATTTCTTTCCCTATTTGTGTTTGGTAGGAGAGAGGGAGATGGGGCCAGTTGTAGTAGAGGAGCCGAAATTGGCTGGAAATCAAATAGAATCGATGTGAAACATAAAAAATAGGGTAAATTATAGATCACCTCTTGGTTTTTTTAAAAACTCAAATTACCCCCTAGTTTAGATCCCAAAATGATAAATTAATCCCCACCGTTAGTTTTATGCTGTTAAGTGATGATGTCAGCCAGTTAAATAAATTTAAATCCTTAAATTACCCTTGACCAATGTTAAAGACGAATGAAGGATAGTATTGTAAATTTAATTCTAATGTTTTAGTACAAGGGTAAAATAATCCTTTCACACCAATAACTAACAGCAGACTAATAATACCGTTACTGTAAAAGGGGACATTTGAGTTTTTTCAAAAATCAGGGGGTAATCTGTAATTTACCCAAAAAATAAAATCTCATTCAAACTTTAAAGTTGTACACTTGCACTAATGAGTCATTTTCATCCTCTACCCCATTCCCAAAAATTTTAGGCGTATGTGACTCAAGATGATACATTGATGACAACTCTAACGGTGAAAGAAGCTGTATACTACTCAGCCCAACTCCAACTTCCAGACTCAATGCCCAAGGCAGAGAAAAAGGAAAGAGCAGAGTCTACCATAAGGGAGATGGGCTTGCAAGATGCCATGAACACTAGAATTGGAGGTTGGACTGTGAAAGGACTGAGTGGTGGCCAAAAGAGGAGAGTCAGCATTTGCATTGAGATCTTAACACGCCCAAAGCTTCTCTTTCTTGATGAACCCACTAGTGGACTCGACAGTGCAGCATCTTTCCATGTCATGAACAGAATTGCAGGACTTGCCCAACAAGATGGAAGGACTGTAATCGCATCCATCCATCAGCCCAGTAGTGAAGTCTTTGAGCTCTTCCAGAATCTGTGTCTTCTATCAAGTGGAAGAACAGTTTACTTTGGTCCTGCTTCTGGAGCTAATGAGGTAATTAAGAGATCAAAGTTTGAAATTAATTAATTAATTATTAACATCTAGAGCTTTTCTTTTCCATTTGTTATGTTCTTGTTTTTTTAAATGATGTGGTTTATTTCTTCCAATTAATTTATGTAGTTCTTCACATTGAATGGTTTCCCTTGCCCAACAATGAGGAACCCATCCGATCACTTCCTTAGGACAATCAACAAAGACTTTGAACAGGTAAGGAAAAAAAAATTCCTCTTTATTAGAAATTATTTTCTAAAGGACAAGTAATAACCCATTAACATCTTAGAACTAGCATTTCCATCAGACTTAAAAATCTTCCTTATTGTCTGTATAGGACATCGAACAAGGCCCTGGAACTGAGGCCATGACTACAGAACAAGCTATCAAAATCCTTGTACAGTCATACAAATCATCCACAACATGCCAGCAAGTTCAAAGACGGGTAGCTGAGATTTGTAAAAGGGTATACATGCAAGCAACTACTCATCAGTTTATTTTCATCTTTCTTAAAGATTATTGCACAGCATATGACGTTCAGATCAATAATATAGTTGCTTCATTTTGTAGGAAGGAACACCAATGGTGAAAAAGGGAAGTCAAGCTGGATTCCTCACTCAGTCCATCGTTCTAACAAAGAGATCCTTCGTGAATATGTTTCGAGATCTAGGCTACTACTGGTTGAGATTTGCAATCTATGTTGCTCTGTGCTTAAGTGTAGGCACTATCTACTATGACATTGGTCACAGCTACGGATCAATTCAGGTAAGACATTGAAGTTAAGAATGCATCCCCCTTATGGCTAGCTAGCTAGCTAATAGATAAAGAACATGAAGCAGTATAAATTGATCAATATATAGAGCATTACACCTTAACATTTTGATAACTCAAATTTCAGGCTAGAGGTTCGATGCTCAGTTTTGTCGGTGCCTTTTTAACTTTCATGGCCATCGGTGGATTTCCTTCTTTTGTTGAGGACATGAAGGTGAGCTCATATTTAAAAAAAAAAAAAAAAAAAATCACACTAGTGCATCTCTGAAACATTGTTTGTGCTTTTCAGGAAATATATAGGTCAAATTAATATGTGATTGCATTAGGATCTAACACATGCTGGCCTTTCCAATTAAAATGCTTAATTTCCTAAAAGGTACCATTGCAATCTTCTAATGATATGTTCTTCTCTGTACTTTCAACTCAGATCTTTCAAAGAGAGAGATTAAATGGGCATTATGGTGTTGGTGCATTTGTCATTGGCAACACACTTTCTTCCATTCCTTACTTGACTTTAAATTCTTTGATCCCCGGGGCAATTGCGTATTACCTTGTTGGTCTTCAGCGAGGAATTGATCACTTCGCCTACTTTGCTTTGGTGCTCTTCATGTGCACAATGTTGGTGGAAAGCTTAATGATGATTGTTGCAAGTATTGTTCCAGATTTCCTTATGGGTATAATCACAGGAGCTGGAATTCAAGGAGTGATGATGTTGAATGGTGGTTTCTTTAGATTGCCAAATGACCTCCCTAAACCTTTCTGGAAATACCCAATGTACTACATTGCCTTCCACAAGTATGCCAACCAAGGGTTCTACAAAAATGAGTTTATAGGGTTAACTTTTCCTAATAATCAAGCAGGAGGGTCAGCTACCATCACTGGAGATGAAATTCTAAGAAATACATGGCAAGTGGAGATGGGTTACTCCAAGTGGGTTGATCTGGCTATCTTGTTTGGGATGGTAATTCTGTATCGGTTAATGTTCTTTGGCATTATAAAGAGTGTTGAGAAACTTAAACCAATCATCAGAGCTGCCCTTGCTGTTCCATCCCAGCAGAAGACACATATCTTGTTGGAGGAGTCCACAACAGGAATGGAAAAGAACTAGTCAATTTTGTTCTTTTATTTTATGTATATTAAGCTCTATTCTCCATGAACATCTCTTTCAAGTTGAGATTTGGGGTTCTAGTTTTTCTTAATCAATGAACTTGCCATGAGGTGAGTTGATGTTGATTAATTAAGTGTTCATGTATGCCAGGAGCCAGGACTGATCCAAAACAGTAATTTGGGTGTGGTTCTTCTCTTGTTGTGGGTTTTAGTTGCTTCTCTTATTTTGTTAAGTCTTGTCTGTGTACCTTCTTCTTTCCTTGTTGATTCAATAAAGCATTATTATTTTGTTAAGTCTTGTCTGTTTACCTTCTCCTTTCCTTGGTTGATTCAATAATACTGAAACTGTAAATTGCACACACCCTAACAGGTCTGAATACTACTCAATTTAATTAAATCTTATCCGAACTAAATAGGTAGGCTATACAAATTCCATTTCACCACTCAACTTGAAAAGTGAATGTCCAAGATCCATGATCAAAAGTTTGGCTAAGGTCTTTAAGATACCAGTAGCTGCCTTGAAACACCAACCCTCCTCCTTTATCCCAGACTTGGGAGTAGTACAAAAACACAAGCAGAAACTAAACTCAAAAATAATAAAATATTCTTACGCGAATAGGCATCGGAAACACCTCACGTTTAGAGAGACTTTTACCTATTCCTGGATGGGAGACAAATTTCAGCTAAATAATTTCACTAATTGTTGATGTGGACAGTGATCTCTTGCTTATAACACATTCCCTCACTTTCCCCTTACTCAGTTTTCCTTCCTGCATATTTTCCCCCATAAAACAGCCAAATAAAGGCCTAGCGATCATCCATGGCCTCAACTATATGATTTCCAATCTTTCCACAATGTGATAAACAAGTATAAACTTGAACATAAGCAAATTTCTAGTTTATTTTTGTGGCATAGATTATATATTTCATATTTCCACCATGAGATAAATGAGTATAATATGATGATGTGCAAACTTTAATTTATTGGATGGAAACTTCAATACAGAGGAGGGAGATAATAGTAGTTAAATCATTACTGAAACTTTAATTTGTTGGTTGGTGCATTTGTCACTGGCAACACACTTTCTTTCATTCCTTACTTGACTTTAAATTCTTTGATCCCCGGGGCAATTGCGTATTACCTTGTTGGTCTTCAGCGAGGAATTGATCACTTCGCCTACTTTGCTTTGGTGCTCTTCATGTGCACAATGTTGGTGGACAGCTTAATGATGATTGTTGCAAGTATTGTTCCAGATTTCCTTATATGGGTATAATCACAGGAGCTGGAATTCAAGGAGTGATGATGTTGAATGGTGGTTTCTTTAGATTGCCAAATGACCTCCCTAAACCTTTCTGGAAATACCCAATGTACTACATTGCCTTCCACAAGTATGCCAACCAAGGGTTCTACAAAAATGAGTTTATAGGATTAACTTTTCCAAATAACCAAGCAGGAGGGTCAGCTACCATTACTGGAGAAGAAATTCTAAGAAATACATGGCAAGTGGAGATGGGTTACTCTTAAGTGGGTTGATCTGGCTATCTTGTTTGGGATGGTGGTTCTGTATCGGCTAATGTTCTTTGGTATTATAAAGAGTGTTGAGAAACTTAAGCCAATCAGCAGAGCTGCCCCTGCTGTTCCTCCCCAGCAGAAGACACATATCCTGTTGGAAGAGTCCACCACAGGAGTAGAAAAGTACTAGTCAATTTTGTTCTTCTAATTGTTGTATATTAAGCTCTACTCTCCATGAACATCTCGTTCAAGTTAAGATCTGGGATTCTAGTTTTACTTAAATCAATAAACTTGCCAAGAGGTGGGTAGATGTTGATTAAGTGTTCATGTATACCAGGAGACAGGACTGATCCTAAACAGTAATTCGGGTGTTGTTCTTCTCTTGTTCTGGGTTTTAGTTGCTTCTCTTATTTTGTTAAGTCTTTTGTATGTGTAACCTTGTTCTTTCCTTGATTCAATAAAGCATTATTATTATTCATCAAAGGAACTGTTAATTGTTGCATCTTTTGTTCTGTAAATTTTTCATAATAACAAGCAAATGATGTATTAGCATTTCATTCTTTAGGATTTTTTTGTTTTTGCATTTTGATTTTCACAACTTTCTCTACGATATGCCTATTTACAAGTTTGATCCACAACCAAAGTTCAAAATAAATTCTCTCTAAAATCCAGTAAATTATTTATGCT
Source organism: Telopea speciosissima (assembly GCF_018873765.1). Lineage (NCBI taxonomy): Eukaryota > Viridiplantae > Streptophyta > Magnoliopsida > Proteales > Proteaceae > Telopea > Telopea speciosissima. The sequence continues at coordinate 2,401,558 of NC_057922.1, forward strand.
CTACCTTTCGAATAGCATTTGGGCACAAATTACATTCGTTGACTTATTCTCTTGTTTTTTCCATTTTTCTGGGGGGTTTTTGAACAATCTGAAGCATTGCACCAAATTTTCTGTTGGGCATAATTATAGGAGATCAACAACGGCTTCTTTCCGTTTCCCAATGATATCCCTAAACCTTTGTGGAGATACCCTGTACACCACATTTCCTTTCATACGAATGCTAACGAAGGCTTTTCTATATGAATCAGTTTGAAGGTTTAACATTTCCTAACAATCAGGTAGGAGGGCCACCTAGTTTCACTGGAGATGACATTTTGAGGAACATGTAGCAAGTATAGATGGATTACTCCAAGTTGGTTGATCTTGCTATCTTGTTTGGGGTGATGGTTCTGTATCGTCTCATGTTCTTTCTTATTGTATAGGCTGTTGAAATGGTTAAGTCCATTGTCATGTCCCTCATTACAGTTGTCCCTTGCAGACAAAAGATACAAATCATGGAAAGCCCTCTTCCTCATCATACAAGTCTGTAATGGTTTTTCACTACTAACTTTATTTGTTTTACAATTATTGAGTTTATGCTTGTTTAATCTTAATTCATAATGTTCCTGTTTAAAATACACTAGAAAATATAGAAAGTCGGCCTCCCAATACAGTCAATGTTGTTGTAGAATTCCCAATAGGGGGGGCATTGGAATTTCCTTGAACTTCTCATTTCCAAAACTAAATGAAACAACAAACTTCAAATTAGACTTTCAATCATGCACAATCCAATGGAGACACAACCTCTAAACACCTGCGATTTATGCATAAGAGAGTACTGAAGTTCTCCAATGCTTCTCCAAGAACTTGTCCCCAATGTATACACAATGGCTTCAAATTTTTAAGGAGGCCAGTCCACCTTTCTGCCAGCACCTTAAATTTACCAGAAATATGATCATAACCAAACCCTAAAACACAATGGCAATTGCTTGAACTCTCCTGTTGCAGGATTCCACAAATACACAATGTGCCTTTAGGTTAAGCAAAGCAACCCATTACAAGAACCTATCAATTTCATTTGGTTTATAAGCAGTTGCAATAATATGATAGTAGAGCCATTGTCGATTTCAATCTGTTGATTCAAGTGCATTTTAATGAAATGAGAGTTATGGATGGAGTCCTGAGTAGTCACTGATTACGCACCTGAATCGCAAGAGAGCCTCCATAGGTAGACTCAGAAGATTTTGTCCTTGATTTCAATTGGGAGATTCATCAATGTCTTCCTAGCTGACATCCTCGTCTCTTCCCTCAGTTTCTTCGTTTCTTGCCTCTGTTTCTCCATTTTCTCTCTCTTTGGATGCGCATGAGAAAATGAGAAACAAAGAAAGAAAGGGAAAGTAGCTACTTCCCGCCAAAAGCCTTGTACAAAATTTAATTGGACGTTTAAGAAAGAAAAAAAGAAATAAGTGATTCATAATAATGTCTCCGTCAACCTATTGGGGTTGGTGTGTGGTTTGTGTAATTACAATGTTCATCAAAAAAAAAATGTTTCCTTTTTTCCAAAGGGGGGGACGATCATTTTGCTCGTCCTTATATCCGAACACTGAGGTAGCATATGTTGCACGATTGGATGGCGTTCTTTTTCTCATATAATAATATATAAAATATAAATTCCATTAACAGTACAAAAGTCCTATTAATTTGGTGGTAACTTTTCAAACTCTAAGTTAACCAAACATTTCGATATCCCATGGGAATGAAAAAGTAAGTATTACTTTTTCTTTCCTTAAATCTCACCTTCACCAAAACCTCTCTAACTAAACTAGCAGGTACTAAGTTTTTTTTCTAGGGTTCAGATAGTTCTTGGCAATTCTATTACCAATTCCACTTATTGAACCATGAGTATAAGTATATTGGTGGGAACTCACATGATGGTGAAATGTATCCGCATGCTTTAAATGTTTGGAGTGTTTAGAATTTGACACCTTCTTATATTTACCTTTGTCTTATTCTCATGTTATAAGCTAATATAAACAAAGTATATGGAATCATTTCAATATTCCTAGTTTACTCATTCTAGGTTCAGATTTGTTTGTTTTTTTTTTCAGGGAATCTTTCATTGGGGCAAGTTTTCTCACTCGTATCATGTGACCCCACGATTGGAGTCTTATGTCATTGTTGTAAAAAATCGAGAACCTTAAACAATGCAGAAAAAGAATGAAATTCGCAAACAACAATCAAGTGGAAAAATTGGGAGAAATATATGGGCCCTACCATATTTACTTTGGAATGGGCCACGTCCAAGTAAGAGCTCCAAGTCGGGCAAGTTGGGATCTGGGTTATTGAAAGCCCATATCCGGCCCAAGGTCTCAAATGTGCATCCCGTGCCTAAACCAGCACGTAGTTGGGTTGGGGTATCCTAATTATAACCAACCTGACATTGGGCTGAGCTGAGTCAAGAATCAACATTAATCTCCTAGGAGAGACATAATACGGTCCAGTCCAAGGCCTCAGAGGCACACCCCAACCCTTGACCGCCATGTGATTGGGCTGGGGAAGGTTGAGCCTGAGTTGAACAATAGTTAAGACTAGTCCCTTACGTGCAGAGGAGAGAGAGAGAGAGGGTTTCCTACCCTCAAGCTGTGTGGGTCTCAATTCTTGAAATGGCCCAAATCAATCCTGTGGGTTGGATTTTAAAGTGACATGTGGCAACCAGTGAGGCTCTCACTGCTCCTCATTCGTTTTCTGAAATAAATTTTTACGGGGCGAACGCTCTCTGTCTGAGAGCGCATCAGGCCGCAGGCTGCGCCCAGACTCATGAGATGGGACAGGGTTGGGATTTTGGGCATTAAGGGATGGGTGCTGACCGGTCATTTCGCCCATCCCCCATATGTCTACGCACACCCTGTACCCTGGTTTAGAGAACTTTATCCCATTTTTTTAAAATCATCTTGGCAACTTAACTTTGATAAAGTAGGGACAATTGTAATTTTACATGTTTTGTATGAAAAGACTAAGAGTAGTGGAATTATTCAATTCCGGTTTTATAAGTTATTTTTTGTTTATATGTTTTGATATCAGTATAGGATATTTTGTGGAATTATTGGATTTATTTTCCTCTTTCATTCATTGATTAGTAATATGTTATGATTAGCATCTAAAATGATATTGTTGTATATGACATGAGTGTAAGGATTTAGACTTCATGTACAAACATTAGCTTAGGATATCTTTTTGCATGATTTTATCATATTATTTTAATATTTTTTTAATGAATTTAATCATTGTTGTTGCGTAGCTGGATTGAAGAAAATCATTATCTTTCTCTTTTTATTTAATTGGCAAAAGGTTTCGTACACGGTCGTGCAATAGTGTACGATCGTACTATCAATTAGGTACAGGTTTGAGAAACTATGTATTGTACACGGTCATGCTCATCTAATGGTTGAAAATATGATCGTGTACCATACACGATCGTGTATAAAAACCTTTCCCTATTTAATTTTACTTATGTACTCTTTTTTTTGTTGAAAGTTTACCTATGTGTCTTTATTTTATTTCTACAAATTATGCCATTATGGCATGATAGTAGTGTTTCGAAATATTTATTATTAATAAAAATATCAAATTAATTAGAGGACCGGTTTAACTGGGTGGACACAAGATTCCTAACACCTTCCTTGGTCCGGAACATGATTCGGATCTCATTTCATGGTCAAACCGGTTCGATTGTTGTGATGTTTTATTTGTGGGTATGAGACAATAATCTAAGTGGTCATACCGGTTCCTTACCCAATTCCTTCTCTCCCAAAATAAGATTTCCTTTGAGATGATGTAATAATGGAAATATAAGTCACTATTCTCACATAGGGTTGACGGAAGCTAGGGATCATGGGTAATTTATAAATTTTAAATTAACATGGGAGTAAAAGAGGTGAAAATTTGATTTTAAGAAATTTGATTTTAAGGATGCGGAAGAAAATAAATTTAGAATAAAAATTTTGAGTAAATATAGGATATGAGGGAGAGGGATAAGCATACTGCTCGTGTGCGATAAATGGAGTGCAGGACGGGTATCATTCAGAATGAAGCAAGGCTGGGGGTTATTTCAAAGGAGAAAGAGAGAGATGGACACATTAGGAGGAAAATAATCCTCTATAATTCCCTAAAATTGTGCAGTGCAGCAGTTCAGGGTGGAGATGCCGACACGTAGTAGCTTGGACATCCAACGGTGCTGACCTCAACCATAAAAAAAAAAGAATAAATTGGAAGTCAATGAGCTTAGACCGTTGGATGTCTGAGTTGCCACATGTCGAAATCTCCACCCTGAGCTGCCGCACTGCATAGTTTAGGGTGTGTTTGATTGCGTAAATCCGTAGATGGTAATTTCATGGAATTGTGATTTTCAATTATTAAAACTAGGGCTGCAACAGGGTTGGGTTGGGCCGGGCTTTATAAAACCCTAGCCAAACCCTAAGTCCCCTTAGTTGGCCTAGGCCCGACCCGACGCTGACTCAGGGTAAAAAAAATCCAACCCTGACCCGCCATCAGGGTCGGGCCGGGCTGACCCTGATTGACCCTGATCATGGGGAGGGGAAAGAAAAGCATTGGCTAGAATGGGTTGGGGAGAACATTATTAATTTTACATAAAATAACACTATAATAAAATGTATTATATCACTTATTATCTTCATATATAATATATTATATAAAAAAATGTGGGTGACGTTTAAAGTTTATAATGTATATATTATATCAATATATATTTTTTAGTATAACTTAAATTAGGGTCGGGCCAGGCTTAGCCCAAGGCCTCAACCCTAGCCCGACCCGACCCTAACTCAGGGCCATAAATTTTCAACCATGACCCGCCCTCAGGGCCAAATGTCTCAGCCCATGCCTTGTTTGGGCTCATGGCGGGCTAGGGCAGGTTCGAGCCAACAGGACCAAACTTGCACCCCTAATTAAAACTGTTTGGTTGTGTAATTTCATATATTTAAGAGACCCACCTGATTCCACTTCTTGTGCTAAAGTTGCTTCATTCAGGAATCCACCTTAAGAGGTGAACTCACACATGGATCACGTGATTCTATAATACATTTAAATATCATGATTCAACCTAAAAGTAATATTTTATTAAAAAATAAAACACTAATAGTTAACAAAATAAAATCTTATATTTTATAAATAAAATATCATTTTTAGTTAAATATTATGCTTATATTTTTTTAAATAAAACACTAATACTCAGTTAAATAAAATCTAATATTTAATTAAATAACTAATATTTAATTAAATAACTAATATTAATTAAAAAAACTAATATTTACTTAAAAAATTAATATTTAATATAAAAAAGTATTTAATTAAATATTAGTTTTTAATATTGGAGAGGATTAAAAACCCACATCAGGCTTTAGTTTCCAGTCCTGCTTTTTCCTTTTCCTATAGGGTAAGAATAATTATAATGGGAATAGGGAAGAGAATTTGACTAAATATAGGTGTGAGAGTGAGTTGTCACTTGTCACGGTAGCAGTGTAGCTACTAGCTATCTGAAAATAATTAGAATGGAAATAGCGAAAAAGATATTTTAACTAAATATAGAAGAGAGTGTGAATTGTCACTTATCACGGTAGCGCTGTATCTATCACAAACAGTTTGTTTCGTGCGTGCCGTGACGGCCTTTGAGCAACTACTGCCGAGCCTACGGTATAATCTAAGTAGGAGTTTAAGTTAGAGTTCGAGTAAATATAGAACTGGGACCGATATTAATATATATATATATATATATATAACAAACAGTTTGTCTTGGGCTTCGTCTGAGCTTTGAAGCCTTTAAAAACTGCCAATACCAATACCAATACCAAACCAAAATTTCTATAGATTTTGAACCCAAGAAGGGAGAAGAAGGAATTAACAATGGATTCTGAAACTGATTTCTCAAGTTTCAGCCAGAGTACAAGCTCAGCAGGATCACTTCGCCATGAACACAAGCTGAGATTGGAAGATGATGGATTGGAGACTGATTCCTTTGACACAGAAATCAACTCTCCAACAGAACTACTGGAAATTGATCCAACAATGTCGAAAGTAAAACAAAGTTTTGGTAAGAGTGATGGAGATGGTATTGTCTTAACATGGGAGGATCTATGGGTCACAGTCTCTCTTAAGGGAAGAAGTGGATGCAAACCGATTCTTCAAGGGGTCACAGGCTACGCTCAGCCTGGCGAGGTCTTGGCCATTATGGGTCCTTCTGGTTGTGGCAAGTCCACTCTTCTTGATGCCTTGGCAGGTGAACACCATTATCTCACAAGTTTTACTTCTTGGGTTTTTGGTACTTAGTAGACTAGACTCAGGGTTTTAAAAATCGGTGAGTCGGGTTTGGAATCGTCCAGGACCGATCCCAATTTCTGCCATTCCAACCGATTCTAGGGTTATTCAATCCGATCTGAAATTCTGTCGTTTCCTGCTTTTAAAACCCCGACTCTGAGTAGACTACTTTTATTTACCAGGTCGAAGAGCTTTACCCACCCATGTTCAGGGTCTTAAAACCCGGAATCAGGGATGAGAAACCGTCTGGAATCGATCTCCAAGAACCCTAGAGGAATTTCTAGGGTTTTTGGGGTGTGAATCAGCCGTATCGAATCGGTTGGAATTGGGATCGGTTACTGCCAATTCTGATATGAATTAGCCCATGAAGTTGGGTTGTTTTTAGTTAGAAGTAAAGTCATCAGATTAATGAAATAGAAGACATCCTCTTCTTCCCTTGAGGTTGCTTTGGCTGGACTTGCTGTGCAACCTTTATGATGGTTTAGAAATCATGAAAAGGTATTTTATTATTTTCTAGATATCCTTTAACCAGAAAATCCTTTTACAAGTCGCAACAACTAAGCAAACAGCCATGAGTCATCTTCTTCCAACATACTAGTTAAATTTTTTTTTCCCCCCTTTATAAGAAGGGTTTGGTTGCTTTGTCTAGTTCTGCAAAATTGATTTCACGAAGATCTTTTGAAACACATTCTAATACAAATTTACCATTGCAGGGCGTAAAAGTCCAAGCACAAGGCAACATGGAAATGTGCTTGTCAATGGTGTGAAACAAACTCTAGCATATGGGACTTCGGTAAGAAAATAGATCTTTTGCTTGATTCAGTTCCATAAATGGCACTAAACACATCCATCATTGAGTTGTCCATGAATTAGATGTTAGTGAGTGTTTAGATGGTAAGGCTCTGCTGTCCCTTAAGGTTCTGTAAAGTTGGTTTCAAATACAAAACCCTTTTAGCCTGACCAGGTTTTTTGGGTGGAAGGGGGTTAATGCCCACAACCAACCTTCCCTTAAGTGTGCATTGCATCAGTTCATCTATTAAGACTACCTACTTAATGTCCTATATCACTTCAGTGCATTCAGTGTAGTCCCACATCAGCCCCTGAGGCCCCTCATATACTTGTGAGTCTCTCCACCCAATAGTTTGAGCTTTTGGTATAGATATTTACACACGTGTTCCATGTCACGAATTCAAAGAGTTTTGGCGTAAGAGTGCTGAGGTGGGCACATGTTGCATTTCCTCCTCATTACGTATATGCTGATTATAGTTTACCTTAAATGAATACTATAAATTTTTGTATTTATTCCAATTTCTAAACCACAACATTGCCTGTTTGCCTTTGCATTTGTTTAGGCTTATGTGACTCAAGATGATGTTCTAATGACAACATTAACAGTTGAAGAAGCCGTATACTACTCTGCTCAACTACAACTACCTAATTCAATGTCGAGGTTGGAGAAGAAGGAAAGAGCAGAGATGACTATAAGAGAAATGGGTTTGCAAGATGCCATGCACACACGTATAGGGGGCTGGGGAGCTAAAGGGATTAGTAGTGGGCAAAAGAGGAGAGTGAGCATTTGCATTGAGCTCTTGACGCACCCCAAGCTACTCTTCCTAGACGAGCCAACAAGTGGGCTTGACAGTGCAGCATCTTACCATGTCATGAAAAGAATTGCAAACCTTGCTCAACAAGGTGGAAAGACTGTCATCACATCCATCCATCAACCTACCTTTGAAGTCTCTGAGCTGTTCCACAATCTCTGCCTTCTCTCTTATGGTACAACAATTTACTTTGGTGCTGCTTCTGCAGCAAATGAGGTAACTATAAGAAATCTGATTCTTTTTTAGTCCAATTAGTTTTAGTGGATCATAATCATTTCTTTTGTCTTGTTGAAATTTTACTAATCCTTACCTTAAAATTTTAAGGACAACTAAACATAAGAATAAGGTATGAGTAATGATTCTTAATTCCCATGCAGTTCTTCGCATTGAATGGTTTCCCATGCCCGACCCAGAGGAATCCGTTTGATCACTATCTTAGGATAATCAATAAAGACTTTGATGAGGTGATGACTGCTCTGTTAGAATACTTATTTCTCTGCATTATCTATTATTTTCTCAATTAATTGACAGCAATTCTTAATTTTTTTGTGTATAAAAACATTTCTGTAATTTTAGATTTTGGTACTTGTGATTAGGACATCGAACAAGGCCTTGGTGAAAGGATCCTAACCACCGATAAGAAGATTGATATTCTTGTACAGTCATACAAGTCATCTGGCACTTGTGAACAAGTAGGGAACAAAATAGCTGAGTTATCTCAGAAGGTAAGCAGTCATGTACAATGTTTTTAATTGTTTTAAGCCGAATTGGCCACTGCTGCTGCTGAAACTTTTGAGGATACCATTTGTTTTTGTAGGAAGGACCAGCATTGGAGAAGAAAGGTGGCCAAGCTAGCTTCCTTACCCAGTGCTTTGTTCTTACAAGAAGGTCTTTTGTGAACATGAATCGTGATCTAGGCTACTTTTGGTTGCGATTTGTAGTGTACAACCTTATGTGTATATGCCTGGGCACCATCTTTTACAACATTGGCTCCAGCTTTGGCTCAATTCAGGTAAGGTGGTCTAGGTATATGAAGTTAAAGAATTGAAAATTGATCATTCTAATTTAACGAGTCATAGAAGCATAGAGTGCATTGTATCTGACTATAAGATTATTGTAAACTTTCCAGGCCAGAGGTTCGCTGCTAATGTTTGTAGCTACACTCGTGACATTTATGTCCATCGCTGGATTCCCTTCTGTTGTTGAGGACATGAAGGTTAACTACTAATCTCCATAATATTCACCAATTCATCTTAGAAGTTATTCTTATTTATATTTCAGTTAAGAGACACTTAGCTTAAAAAATAAGAACATGTTATGAGTAATATAAAAGTATGTTTCCAGTATTGCAGCTCTATAATTGTTGTTGTTCCCCTTTACTCATTTCTCTTTAAATTCAGATCTTCGGACGAGAAAGACTAAACGGGCATTATGGAGTTGGAGCATTTGTTGTCAGCAACACACTCTCTTCCATTCCTTACTCGCTTGTAAACGCTATTATTCCTGGAGCTATAGCTTATTATCTTGCTGGCCTTCAACGGGGATTTGAACACTACCTCTACTTTGCCTTGCTGCTATTTGTGTGCATCATGTTGGTTGAAAGCCTAATGATGGTTGTTGCAAGCATTGTGCCAAATTTTCTGTTGGGCTTAATCGTAGGAGCTGGAATTCAAGGGTTGATGATGATCAATGATGGTTTCTTTCGGTTGCCAAATGATATCCCTAAACCTTTGTGGAGATACCCAGTACACTACATTGCGTTTCATAGGTATGCTAACCAAGGCTTCTACAAGAATGAGTTTCAAGGTTTAACATTCCCTAATAATCAGGCAGGAGGGCCACCCAGCTTTACTGGAGACGAAATTTTGAGGGACGTGTGGCAAGTACAGATGGATTACTCCAAGTGGGTTGATCTTGCTATCTTGTGTGGGATGATGGTTCTGTATCGTCTCATGTTCTTTCTTATTGTAAAGGCTGTTGAAATGGTTAAGTCCATACGAAAGATTCAAACCAGTCCTCATCATGACACTCTGTAATGGTTTTCCACAATTAATTAACTTTATTTGTTTTACAATGATTTTGAGTGTAAACTTGTTTAATTTTGACGAGAAATCATTTTAAGCTTACTTGTATTCATCAGTCATTACCCTTTCTAGCACTTCTAAAATAGTGAATGATTTTTACTCAGTTAAGATAAGCTTCTCTTAACAGCTCCACTATCTGCCATGTTTTTCCAGTTTTCAGATATTTATTTGGGAGTTTCAGCCCAAGCCCATGTTTCCACCTGGGATATTTGTTTGGTATAGACATAGACTATAGAGCATTATTTGTCTTTTTAATATATAATATAAGGGTAAAGATTCTATGAGGCCACCACAGAGGGTACACTAGCACCCTCTATCTATCTCTGTCATCACGTGAAACGACATCTCTACACTCCTCGTTGGTGCGCTCATTGCTGCTTACTGAGAGAACCCTCTCCCATAATTGGGGGGCAGAGCTAGGACCCAATTGAGTTTTCCTATTGACATCTAGTGTTAGGTTTTTTTTTTTTTTTTGGGGGGGGGGGGTGGGGGGTTCACAATTTTAAACAAGCATTACGGAGTTGGATAACTTGTTATCAGCAACACACCCTCTTCCATTCCTTCCTTCTATACTCTCCGATTCCTGGAGCTATAGCTTATTATCTTGTCAGCCTTCAATGGGGATTTGAAAGTACTGTGCCAAATTTTCTGTTGGGCTTAATTGTAGGAGCTGGAATTCAAGGGTTGATGATGATCAATGATGGCTTGTTTCGGTTGCCAAATGATATCCCTACGCCTTTGTGAAGATACCCTTTACACTACATTGCCTTTCATATAAATATGCTAACCAAGGCTTCTATAAGAATGAGTTCGAAGGTTTAACATTCCCTAATAATCAGGTAAGAGGACCACCTAGTTTCTTTGGAGATGAAATGTTGAGGAACATGTGTCAAGCACAGATGCATTACTCCAGGTGGATTGGTCTTGCTATCTTGTTTTGGATGATTGTTCTGTAACGTCTCATGGTCTTTCTTATTTTTAAGGATGTTGAAATGGTTAAATCTAATGTCATTTCACTCATTACTGCTATCCCTCCCAGAGAAAAGATACAAACCATGGAAAGCCCTCTTCCTCATCATGCAAGTCTGTAATGGTTTTCCATTATTAAATTTATTGGTTTTATAATTATTGAGTTTAAGCTTGTTTAATCTTTGATGAGAAATCATTTTAATCTTACCGTTATCCATCAGTCATTACCATTCTAGCACTTCAAAAATAGATAGAAGGGTAATGACATTGTGGAGCTTAAATAAATATCTCCTAGAGACACATGATTTTGACCTGTTTCCTTCAAACCAGTGAAGCACACCAATCTAAGTGCAGAGGATGACAATATACAAACACAACAAGAAAGAAGCAAGCAAAAAACATTAAGAGAAATACAAAACCAACATGAAACTGATGAAATTATGTTCAATATCAGATCTGTCTATAAGGCAAAAACCTTTTAATTTCCTTAGGAAGCTCATTGCCATGCAAAAATAAACACAATACCTTAAGACCTAGTTCAAATTCATCTTCAACGAAGTAACACAGAGAAAATCAACATCTTCACCTGTAATTCCGTACTCCATTTTACGAGTTCTGGTGCAAATCCTCTCTGACTTCAACCGTGAGGATTCCGAAACCCTCGACATAGGAATGAACTTCGAAATTTAAAGGTAGACCACGAAGAGACAGAGCTCTAACATCACCATTCACTGGGTTAAATAAAGGTAGCCCACTAGGGCCGTAAACCCTCTGTAAAACCTGCCGGTTCATGAAAAACCACGGACTTTTGTACGGTATGTCTGAAACAGTAAAGGAGAGTTGTTTTGTCCAAGTAATATCCTCCAATCCATCATCCATCCTCACCCATAATTCATAACGATTCTCATTATATAGATTATAAAATACAGAATGACAGCCTCCCAATGTAGTCAAGAAAGCTGTTGTTGTAGAATTATCAATGGGGGACATTGGAATTTCCTTGAACTTCTCATTTCCAAAACTAAATGAAATAATGGACTTCAAATCACGCACAATCCAATGGGGACAACCTCCAAACACCTGCGATTTTTCATCCCGAAGAGGGTACTGAAGTTCTCCAATGCTTCTCCAAGAACTTGTCCCCAATGTGTACACAACGGCTTCAAATTTATGAAGGTTAATCGTCCTCCTTGCCAACAACTTGAATTTACCAGAAATATGATCATAACCAAACCCTAAAACAGGGCTAATAAAGTAAGGATTTTTATCGAAAGGCAATTGCTTGAGCAGGATTCCACAAATACAGATAATTTTCGTAACTTTTCCAATAGGTTAAACACAGCAACCCATTACAAGAACCTACCAACTTCATATAGTTTGCGCGGGTCGGATTCAGAAAAGGTATATCGAGTGCGATTGCGTTGCTAAATTGGTCAAGATCCACTTTAGATATCTTAGTAGCAGTTGAAATGATGATAGTAGAGCCATTGTTGATTTCAATCTGTCGGTTCAAGTGCATTTTAATGAACTGAGGGTTATGGAATCGTGAGTAGTCTCTGATTACGCACCTGAATCGCAAGAGAGCCTCCATAGGTAGACTCAACAAGATTTTATCTTTGATTTCAATTGGGAGATTCAGCAATGCCGTCCTAGCAGATACACTCGTCTCGTTTCTTGTGTCTCTTTCTCCATTTTCTTTCTCTTAGGTTTTCTCCTGGTTGGATGCAATATAGAAAGGTAAAAAAAAAAAGGGTTTAAGTAACTCTGAACTCCCAATATCGGAATATCCCTCCCGCCCAAAGCCCTATACTAAATTTTCTTTCCCTAAAGGTTAATGATATTGGGAGTGCTTGTGTATTCTAAAGATGGATGAGGGATTTTTTTTTTTTATTTTTTATTTTTATTTTGGGTCATAACCTATAAATCAGCAAAAGATATGAGGGGCCTGATCCAAGAGATACAAGATCTAGAGGCACAAGAGGATAAAGAATGAGCCTCCTTAACAGAATCACGAGATACATGAAAACAACAAAACAAGCGAAGAGAACAAGACAAACGATCTATATCAGCTACAAATCCTACAAATCCTACAAGGTTACAATGACGTTGGTGAATTCATATTTACTATCCACATGGGAAAGGGTGGGGACAAATCTGAACCCCCATTGCAGAGGCCGAAGATAGCCCCTATAGGGAGAGAAAGAGCAACAATCTGACTAGTAGGTTCGCGAGTGAACGTCAATGCTAGGTGAAGGGAGGATAGTGTGACACTTGGCTACAAAAAGCTTACAAGCAATCATAGTAGAACGCAAGTCAAGAGTGATATAATTGATTGGGCATGTTTTTATAGAGACAAACAAAGTGAAAAATCCAATCCGTAAATTGTGGTTGCCATGTAACTGTTGGCACTTGGCAGTCAATCCTCAAAGGGGAAGCGCGCCAATAAGATAAGGCAAAGGGACATAAAACCAAAACATGTAAAATAGATTCATCTTGCCCCAGGCAGAAACGACAATAAGGGTGAAGGGCCAAGTTCCTTTTACGGAGAAGTTCATTTACAACCGAAAAAATCACTGCAACATCTACAAAAAAATAAGGGAAATTACATATACATCCCCTGTACTTTGCATAAAGTATTAATCAATTTGAAGTTTCAAAAATTGCACTTGTATATCTTTTGTAGTTTTCAAAAAAATACAAAATTAACAATCCGTTAGTCAGACCACATTAAGTGATGACGTGGGTGTTAAAGTGGACATGAAATGTCTGTTTTACCTTTAAACACCCACTAACCTAAGCAGTGGATGAAGAGAATTCCTCTTCTTCCATGGGATGGGATAAAGGTGCTTTTATCTGGATGGGGGGATTGGGTTGCGAGATTTTAAGCTTCCAAATGGGACATTGATGACTGGTTGGGGTGGCAACTAATTATAAATCAGGATTCCAAGTGGGCACAATTGATAAAATATATTTACTTTCCCTTTGGTAATTTTTTGGAGGCATCAAGTAATGGCAACCAATCTTGGGCTTGGAAAAGCATAAGCAAAGGTAGGAATTGCTGAAAAAAGGTTTGCTTTGGATAATAGGAGATGGTCACAAAATTAATATCTAGGATGATCCATAGATCCCAATCCTTAATGGGTACAGAATCGCTTCGAGAAGGCCAAATAATTGTGTTGAAAGGTTTGTGTTTGACCTTATTTCTCATAGTAGATGGAATGTATCAAAGTTATTTATTTATTTATTTTTTATGAGGTTCGATGTACCCTTAGAATTCCCATTAGTACTGAAGGGGGGGAACGAATTTGCTATGCTGGGGTCCATCTTCCAATGAAAGATTTTCAGTAAAATCAGTTTATCGGCTTGGAGCTGCACAATTCCAGTACCAGTCCCATTCTGTAGTAAGAGCCTCTCTCTAGGATCCTGATGCTCTACTGCCAAGGTGCCCAGCAGGACCATGCTGTGCAGACACAGCCAGATGAGAAAGGACCGCCTTACCTGAGTGGGGTCGAATTGTATCCCCCTGAGGAGTGTAGTGGATTGGCTCTTATTATTATTGTTCAGAAGGTCTTCTCTTCCATTTTAAAGATGGCTGCCAAGAGCTAATGCTTCAGTGGAGCAGGTGTTGAAGTGTATAAATGTTATTCCAGCTACACTGCAGGTACCAAGACATCCCTTGCGTTCATAGCATGATTTACAGCCATATGATGGGCATTGCAGAATATAATTCAGATGTGGCCTGTCTAAACCCCGTGCTATGGGATTGGGATGTTGCTTGATTTAGGATTTTTAGACTCCAGAACAATGCTCTGATTGAATCATATTTTGATACAAATTCTATTAGCTGAATGATGATTTTTATAGGATTTTTTATTTTTTATTATCATTTCTATCTCAAATGGCATCCAGGTATGGCTAGAACAAGGTTCATCTTCAAGGGTGGTGAAGCTTACATCTTGCTTTTAACCTCAAGGCATCTAAGGATTTAAAGTTGGGAGTTATGAAATGAGAATCTGGAACTTAGGCTGTATTTGGTATGCATTTTCGGGATAGATTCTGGGTCTAGAACTCATTCTGGATCCCAGATCTTCTTTAATTTCTCAGTTGAAAATACATTCTAAACCCAGAATATATTCCGAGAGTGCATTCCAAACACTGCCTAAATTGAAAATTTTTCATCCTTCCTAAATGCATTCTTTTTTATTGGAAAAATCTGTACAAATTTACATGGTCACCCATCAGAGACAAGCTTGGAGTTAGTTCCAACTGAAATACTGTTGATGTGTGCTTTGCCCTCTTTGTCATAGGAAAATAGAGAGTCGCAATGTCACCAAGAAGTTAGGCTGTTTTTATTTAAAAGTAAATTCGTCTGATTAATGAAATAACTGACTTGCTAATTAAGAGACCTGGGATCAAATTCTTCCTTCACTTTTCTGATGCCTGGCCATAGACTGAAAACATGAATTGATGATCTCTTGTAGAAGGGAAAATTTTATGTTGGTTTAGACATCTTCTTCCCTTGAGGATGCTTTGGCTGGACTTGCTGTGCAACCTATATGTTGGTTTAGACATCCATGAAAAGGTATTCAATTATTTCCTTGATACCCTTTAACCAGAATTTTCTTAATAAGTCCAAACAACGAAGCAAACAGTCATCTTCTTCCGACATTTATATCCAGTTTCTTCTGATACTAGTTTAATAATTATAACTTCATGAAGATCTTATGAATACTTTCTAATATGAAGTTCCCGCTGTAGAGAGTCAAGGTCCAAGCACAAGGCAAGATGGAACCGTGCTTGTCAATGGTGTGAAAAAACTCTAGCACATGGGACTTCAGTAAGAAAACAGATTTTGGCTCGACTCAGTTCCCTAAATTGATGACTTCTTAAATTTTGGGTGTATAAAAACATTTCTGTAATTTAAGATTTTAATACTTGTGATTAGTACATCGAACTAGGCCATGGTGGATGGGTCTTAACCACCGATAAAAAGATCGATATTCTTATACAGTCATACAAGTCATCTGATACTGGTAAACAAGTAGAGAACAAAATAGCTGAGTTATCTCAGAAGCTAAGCAGTCATGTACAATGATTAATCGTTCTAAGCCGAATTGGCCACTGCTTGGTGCAGAAACTTTGAGGATACCATTTGTTTTTGTAGGAAGGAGCAACATTGGAGAAGAAGAGTGGCCAAGCTAGCTTCCTTACCCAGTACTTTGTTCTTACAAGAAGGTCTTTTGTGAACATAAATCGTGATCTAGGCTACTTTGGTTGCGGTTTGTAATGTACATCCTTTTGTGTGTGTATCCCTGGGCACCATCTTCTACAATATTGGCTCCAGCTTTGGCTCAATTCAGGTAAGGTGGTCAAGGCATATGAGGTTAAAAAATGGAAAATTGATCATTCCTATTTAATAAGTTAGAATAAATTATTTTACTATCAGATTATTGTAAACTCTCCAGGCCAGAGGTTCGCTGCTCATGTTTGTAGCTACACTTATGACATTTATGTCCATCGCTGGATTCCCTTCTGTTGTCGAGGACATGAAGGTTAACTGATCTTCATAATATTCACTAATTCATCCTAGAAGTAATTCTTATATATTTTTTCAGTTAAGAGACACAGCTTCAGAACTCAAAATTTTTTTACTAGATTATTATAGAAATTTTAGTGTTATTTTCTGAAAATAAAACATGTTAGGAGCAGTGTAAATGTGTCTTTCCAATATTGCAGGCCTAACTGTTGTTCCCTTTTTCTCATCTCTCTAAATTCAGATCTTTGAACGAGAAAGACTAAACGGGCATTATGGAGTTGGAGCATTTGTTAGCCGCAACACACTCTCTTCCATTCTTTACTTGCTTCTAAACTCTCTGATTCCTGGAGCTATAGCTTATTATCTTGCCGGCCTCCAGGAGGGATTTGAACGCTACTTGTACTTTGCCTTGCTGCTATTTGTATGCTTCATATTGGTTGAAAGCCTAATGATGGTCGTTGCAGGCATTGTGCCAAATTTCTGTTGGGTATAAGTGTAAGAGCTTGAATTCAAGGGTTGATGATGACCAATGACGGTTTACTCCAGTTGCCGAATGATATCCCTAAACCTTTGAGGAGATACCTTGTACACTACATTGCCTTTAAGTTGTATGCTAACCAAGGCTACTAAAAGAATGAATTTGAAGGTTTAACATTCCCTAATAATCAGTAGGAGGGCCACCTAGTTTCACTGGAAACGAAATTTTGAGGAACATGTGGCAAGTAAAGATGGATGGATTAATCCAAGTTGGTTTATCTTGCTATCTCTGTATCATCTCATGTTCTTTCTTATTGACTTTGCTATAACTATGACAATGTGGAGCTTAAAGAAATATCTCCCTAATACACATGATTTTGATCTGTTTTTTTCAAACTATTTTGAAGCAAATCAATTTAAGTGCAGAGGACAATACAAAGACAACCAGAAAGAAGCAAGCAAAATAGTTAAGAGATATATATATACAAAACTAACATTAAAGTCTGATGATAAAAATCAGATATGTCTATGAGGTAAGAACGTTTTAATTTCCCTAGGAAGGAAGCTCTCATTGCTATGCAGAAAACAGTCAAAATCTTTCAGTTTTAAGTAAGTACCATAGTAGACTTAAAGCTCAAATCCATCTTCAACCAGTAGCAACACAGCCAAAAGAAAGTAAATCAACATCACCACTTGTAATTTTTTACGTACTACATTTTATGAGTTCTGGTGCACATCGTCGTCTCTGTCTTCAACCATGAGCATTCCGAGGCCCTCAATATAGGAATAAACATCGAAATAATGAGGTTTACCAGGAAGATAAAAAGCTCTAACATCACCGGTCACTGGGTTAACTAAAGCTGGTCTACCGAGACCTCCCAGTAAAACCTGACCGTTCTTGAAGCCCCACATGTGTCCATATCCATTATTAATATTTCGAGGTATGTTTGACAAATTAAAGGAGAGTTGTTTGGTCCAAATAGTATTCTCTAATCCATCATCATCCATCTTCACCCATAATTCACAACGATCCAGCTTAAATGACCTATAAAATATAGAAAGACGGCCTCCCAACGCAGTCAAGCGTGGTGTAGTGAAGCACCCTGATGTTTTTGTAGAATTATCAATGGGGGGCATTGGAATTTCCTTAAACTTCTCATTTTCAACAATAAATGAAATAATGGATTTCAAACCAGATTTCAAATCATTCACAATCCAATGGGGACAACCTCCAAACACCTGCGATGTTTCACCCAAAAGAAGGTACTGAAGTTCTCCAATGTTTCTCCAACAACTTGTCCCCAATGTGTACACAATACCTTCAAATTTATAGAGGCCAGTCTTCCTCTTCGCCAACACCTTAAATTTTCCAGAAATACGATCATAACCAAACCCTAAAACAGGGATAGTAAATGATTTTCCCTCGAGAGAATAAGAATAATTATGTTCTGGTAATTGCTTGAACTCTCCTGTAGCAGGATTCCACAAATGCACAACGTATCTACTACGATTCCTATGAGTTATGCACAGCAACCCATTACATGAACCTGCCAATCTCATTTCGCTTACGCAGGTCGGATTCAGGAAAGGTATATCGAGTCGGATTGGACTGCTAAATTGGTCAAGATCCACTTTATATATCTCAGTAGCAGTTGCAATGATGATAGTAGAGCCATTGTCGATTTCACTCTGTCGGTTCAAGTGCATTTTAATGAAATTAGGGTTATGGAGTCGTGAGTAGTCTCTGATTACGCACCTGAATCGCAAGAGATCCTCCACAGATAGACTCAACAAGATTTTATCTTGGATTTCAATTGGGAGATTCAGCAATGACGTCCTAGTAGCAGAAGCTGACACACTCCTCGTCTCTTTTCTCTGTTTCTTCGGTTCTTGTGTCTCTTTCTCCATTTTCTTTCTCATTAGTTTTGTCCTCCTGGTTGTTGGACTTGGAGGCGATAGAGAAAGAATAAAAAGGGAAAGTAGATGTGTCTCCTGATTTCCCTCTCCCCCGCCCAAATCCTAATTCCTCCTTAATACCTTTTTAAGAGAATAAGGTCTGGACGTCACGGTGTATTTAGAACTTCATACTTTTTCACATGAAATAATAAAGTAATTAGATGGCATTAAATATATCATTTTTGTCATCTGCTCTTTCTTAAATTTTCGGTGCATCTTCAAAACTCTTTACCATGTTTAAGATATTTTAGTTTTCCGTGCATATTCTCTTTTGGGTATATATATTCTCAATTAAGCAGCACATAGGGGTGTACGATCGTGTATGAAACTTTCCTTCTTTTTTTTTTTATATATATATTTTTAAAAGAGTTTTAAATTTATAAATATATATAAAAAAAAAGAAAATGTTCTCTGTGCTATAGCGTAGCTTGTGCCCAGGCACATGGGTAGCCTGTGCAGGGGGCAATGTGATCATTGCATCTACCCCCATGTGCCTAGGCACAGAGAGCAGCGCCCCATAAAAAAAAACTCTTTAAGTTAGAGATCATTATCAAAAGTATTCATGTCTATTTTCTTTTATCTTTTTTTTTGGTAAATATTTCCTTTTATCAAAAGCGTCAATTTTCTTGCACATATTTCAAATATATATATAAAATAAAAGGGAAAATGTTCTCTATGGGAGCCCAAGCCACTCACAAACACAATGGGATCGCAATGACTGCCCTGCCGCCATGAAAAGCAGAAATCCAGCCCTTTGAGATACCAACGTGTGCTCACATTGGCTGCCACGCACGTGTGGCCCTTGCTCTCCCCCATAGAATAGATTATCACTGTGTTTGATATGCATTGTCATAATAAATTATGGGTCTAGAATGCATTATGAAACCCCTTTTGGCCGAGGTATCGACCACCAGAATATATATATGGTGGTTTCCGTCATACAGACCTTGCTATTATTTGGTGAAACAAAATAGCAGAGTTATCTCAGGAGGTAAGCAGCCATGTCCAATGTCAAACCATTTCATGTCGAAGTTGCTTGGAACAGAAACTTTGAGGATACCATTTGCTTTTGTAGGAAGGAACAGCATTGGAGAAGAAAGGCGGCCAACCTAGCTTCCTCACCCAGTGCTTTGTTCTTACAAGAAGAAGGTCCTTTGTGAACATGAATCATGATCTAGGCTACTTTTGGTTGCGGTTTGTAACGTACATCATTTTGTGTGTGTATCACCGGGCACCATCTTTTACAATATTGGCTCCAGCTTTAGCTCAATTCAGGTAAGGTGGTCAAGGCCGGCATATGAATTAAAAAATAGAAAATTGATCATTCCAATTTAATAAGTTCTTGAATGGCATTATTTTCTATCAGATTGTTGTAAACTCGCAAGGCCAGAGTTTCGCTGCTCATGTTTGTACCTATAGCTACACTTGTGACATTTATGTCCATCGCTGGATTTCCTTCTGTTGTCGAGGACTCACTAATTCATCTTAGAAGTTATTCTTATATATATTTCAGTTAATTAATAGACACTTAGCTTCAAAACCCAAAGTTTTTTTACTAGATTATTATAGAAATTTAAATGTATTATTTTCTAAAAATAAAACATGTTATGAGCATTATAAATTAATCTTTCCAATATATCAGGCCTAACTGTTGTTCCTCTTTTCTCATTTCTCTTTAAATTCAGATCTTTGAACCAGAGAATAAATGGAAATTTCGAAGTTGGAGCAGCTGTTATCACTTATCAGCAACACACTGTCTTCCATTCCTTACTCTCTTAAACTCTCTGATCCTGTTGCCATAGCTTATTATCTGCCCGGCCTTAAATGAAGATTTGAACACCACCTGTACTTTGCCTTGGTGCTATTTGTGCATCATGTTGGTTGAAAGCCTAATGATGTTTGTTGCAAGCAGTGTGCCAAATTTATGTTGGGTGCCTTCTTTCAGATGCTGAATGATATCCCTAAACGTACCTTTGTGGAGATACCCTGTACACTACATTGCCTTTTATGTGTATGCTAACCAAGGCTTCTAAAAGAACAAGTTTGAAGGTTTAACATTCCCTAATAATCAGTAGAAGAGCTCAATCTAGTTTCAGTGGAGATGAAATTTTTAGGAACAGGTGGGAAGTATCGATGGATTACTCCAAGTTGGTTGATCTTGCTATCTTGTTTGGGATGATGGTTCTGTATCATCTCATGTTCTTTCTTATTGAAAAGGCTGTTGAAATGGTTAACTCCATTGTCATGTCCGTCATTACTGTTGTCCCTCACAAACAAAAGATAAAAACCATGGAAAGCCCTCTTCCTCATCATGCAAGTCTGTACTGGTTTTTCACTATCAAATTTATTCGTTTTATAATTATTGAGTATAAACTTGTTTAATCTTGATGAGAAATCCTTTTAAGCTCACTTGTATTCATCAGTCACTACCCTTCTAGCACTTCTATATATAATAGAAGGGTAATGACAATGTGGAGTTTAAAGAAAAATCTCCCGGATACACATGATTTTGATCTGTTTCTTTCAAACTATTGAAGCATATCAATTTAAGTGCGGTGGGCAATAAAAAGACAACCAGAAAGGGGCAAGCAAAATAATTAAGAGAAACACAAAACTAACATCAAAGTCTGATGTTAAATATCAGATATGTCTATGAGGCAAGAAGCTTTTAATTTCCCTAGGAAGCTCATTGCTATGCAAAAAAAAAAAATTAAAAAATAAAAAGATCTTTCAGTTTTAAGTACCACAGCTCTAAAGTTCAAATTCTTCTTCAACCAGTAACACAGGCAACAGAAAATCAACATCCGAACTTGTAATTCTTTACTACATTTTATGAGTTCTGCTGCACATCCTCTCTGTCTTCAACTGTGAGCATTACGAGGCTCTCGATATAGGAATAAACTTCGAAATAACGAGGATTACTACAAAGATGCAGAGCTCTAAAATCACCATTCAATGGGTTAAATAAAGATAAAGCTTGTCTACGGCAGTAACACTCCAGTAAAACCTGATCGTCCTTGAAGCCTAACATGTATCCATATCTTATTTGTCGAGGTATGTCTGATTCATTAAAGGAGAGTTGTTTGGTCCAAGTAGTATTCTCCAATCCATCATCCATCTTCACCCAGAATTCATAACGAGCCGGTTTAGATACATTATAAAATATAGAAAGACGACCTCCCAATGCAGTCAAGCACGCTCCATTGAAGCACCCTGATGATGCTGTTTTAGAATTCTTTAAGGGCATTGGAATTTCCATGAACTTCTCATTTTCAACATTAAATGAAATAATGGAATTCAATTCACGCACAATCCAATGGGGACAACCTCCAAACACCTGCGATTTTTCACCCGCAAGACGGTACTGAAGTTCTCCAATGCTTCTCCAAGAACTTGTCCCCAATGTGTATACAATGCCTTCAAATTTATCGCGGCCAGTCTTCCTCTCTGCCAAAACCTTAAATGTACCAGAAATATGATCATAACCAAACCCTAAATATGATTTACTCTCGAGAGAATAATTATGTGCGGGTAACTGCTTGAACTCTCCTGTAGCAGGATTCCACAAATGCACAACGTATCTACAACGATAACGATGGGTTATGCACAGCAACCCATAACAAGAACCTACCAATCTCATATGGCTTGCGCGGGTCGGATTCAGGAAAGGTATATCGAGTGGGATTGGGTTGCTAAATTCATCAAGATCTACTTTATATATCCTAGTAACAGTTGCAATGATGATAGCAGAGCCATTGTCGATTTCAAGCAGTCGGTTCAAGTACATTTTAATAAAATTAGGGTTATGGAATCGTGAGTAGTCTCTGATTACGCACCTGAATCGCAAGAGAGCCTCCAAAGGTAGACTCAACAAGATTTTATCTTTGATTTCAATTGGGAGATTCAGCAATGCCGTCCTAGCAGAAGCAGACACACTCCTCGTCACTTTTCTCTGTTTCTTCGTTTCTTGCGTTACTTTCTTCATTTTCTTTCTCATTGGTTTTCTCCTGGTTCTTGGACTTGGAAGCGAGAGAGACAGAAGCAAAGGGAAAGTAGCTGCTCTGACTCCGGATTTCCCTCCCGCCTAAAGGCTAAATCCAAGCCTAACACGTCTTTAAGAGAGTAAGGTCTGAAGTCTGAACGTCACCTTTTTTTTTTTTGAACTTCATAGTACTTTTTCTTTCATATTACTCCTCGGACACAGCAAGTCAGCAACTGTCTTCAATTTCTTAAATTTTTTTTTTGGAAAATTTCAATTTCTTAAATTTCCCAAGTGTTATATTTTATTTCTTAATATACGAACCTCAACCGACGAGAAAAATTGTGAAACACAGTGTAACAGTTGATGCCCATAAATGAGCCTAACTCGGTAATTATTGCATGACTCGGATAAAATTAATAGTCAAGAGAAAAATCAGGTTGACCATGATCGAGTTTTGGCATTTCTAAACCTGGCCGGGTCTTCAAGATTTTTGATCAAGTTTTATGATTTTTTGACTGGACTAAGGTCATTTGTCTGAGTCAAAACTTGATTTTTCAATTATGCTTTCATTATTAAAATTCAAAAGTGTTAAAGTATCTTTTTTTTTAATTAAAAATATTTTATCAAAAAAAATAATTAAAAATATCAATTTTCTTGCACATATTTTTTTTTCTTTTTTTTGATAATTGGAACATATGAATTGGGAGACACTTGGGCCCCCATGTTAATCAGTGAGTTTCCTCTCAGGTGGGTGCTCCCAACTCCCAAGGGGGGAGACGGAGTCGAACTCAGGACCATCAGCTTCCTTAGGCCTCGTCCCTTGCCAACTACGATGTCCCTTGGGGTTGCTTGCACATATTTCAAGTACGTATAAAGTAAAAAGTGAAAATGTTCTATGGAGGCGCAAGCCACACCCAAACACAGTGGGGCAGAAACGATTGCCCCGTCCTCTGAGATGCCAATGTGCGCTCTCATTAGCTGCCACACATGCATGTCCCCTGTTCTCTCCCACAGAGAACATTCCATCAAAATAAAATATTTCTATTTAAAAATTGTATGCAATACTAAAAGGATGAAAAAAAATTAAAGTTCCTTTAAAAAAACAAAAATGATTTATACTCATCTGAGTCATGTACCTTTCCTAACCGGCTAACCCACATATTTGTGTAGAGCATTATTAGTCTTTTCAAATATAATATAAGGAAAAATATTCTCTATTGGGGGGGTGGGGAATGAACGGCCCCAGGCATTGTGCATGCTCTCACTTGCTGTCGCGGATGCATGACCCTTTTTTTATTAAAAAAAAGTGTATTATTATTGTCACAAGGGTTTGTTATATTTTACAAAACATCAATAAACATATATTTTTCCATGTGGACAGATGATGAGTCCATTCCAACCGTTGGATAGATAGGACATGGTCTAGATTATCCACATGTAAAATTTTAGAGTCGAATTCAATCAAATATCCCCTTATTTTGACATGCATCCCGTGTATATCCAAGCGGCTATGCCAGTACTCTAGACAATACTATGCATTGTCCCAACTTTGAGCGAGAATAGACGGTCTAGATTTAAAAAACTGTAAAAGTGAATGATTCACATTTACGGCTCTGACTAAGATCTTGTATTCCTCTAAGGTTGCCAAGTGCCTGACTGAGTGTCACTTGGTGATGATTTTAGCTGAGGACTTTGATACCTCTAATAATGGGGCTGGATGGGCTACCTTTCTTTTTCATGAATAAATTTCTAAGAAGGGTTTGGATGCTTTATCGCTGTGTTTGATATGCATTGTCAGAATAGATTATGGGTCTAGAATGTATTCTCAGACCCCTTTTGGCCGAGGAATCGACCACCAGAATATTATATGGCGGTTTCCCTCATACCTTGATTAGTCACTTCTATGTTACCCACATATTAGATGGTGAGGAAAAAGCATCTTGAGGGTATTTTGGTTAATACAACTTCTTGAACATAATTTCCCTTATGATTCTTAGGTTTCTTATGTTTCATAGGAAGCCTGAAGCCTTGAGATGTTGCTGGTGAATGTAATCTTCCTAAAGCCAAGGCAACCAAGCCAAATACTCCATAGATTTTTTATTGAATCCCTTATTTTTATGTGGAAATATCCAAAAAAAATAATGCTTAAGAACTCAACTTTAGTGAGAGGATTTTGGTCGATCAAAATACAAGGTTAGTAGGCCATATGGTTAAGATGGGATTCCAATTTTGACAAGTGGCTAATCCATTGAGTTTACTACACAGCCAGCAGTTGATTTACAAAGCTTAGCCCCTCATGCTGCTTCCAACGGGTGGGCCATGTAGACAGGCTTATCTCAATGGCCAAGTAGGAAACATTAGCCAGCTAATTCTTCTATTTCATGAATGGGAGTAGAACTATTGCTCTTCACTAGTTTAATTGATATTTATGGTTGATTTTGATTGCACTTTATCCATTCTTGTAAAAACATTTCTGTAATTTAAGAGTTTAATACTTGTGATTAGGACATCAAACAAGGCCTTGGAGGAATAAAATAGCAGAGTTATCTCAGAAGGTAAGCAGTCTCTTAGATAGGTTATAATAAAAAATATAAAAAACTGGACACCATCTTTTACTATATTGGCTCCAGCTTTGGCTCAATGCAAGTCTGTACTGGTTTTACACTATCAACTTTATTCGTTTTATAATTATTGAGTTTAAGATTGTTTAATCTTGATGAGAAATCCTTTTAAGCTCATTTGTATTCATCAGTCACTGCCCTTCTAGGACTTCTAAAATAAAAGGGTAATGAGAATGTGGAGCTTAAAGAAATATCTCCCGGACACACTTGATTTTGATCTGTTTCTTTGAAACTCACTACAAAAAATATGATTTTTCGTGAAGGTAAGAAATATGTTTCGTAGCCAAATATAATTTTCAACGACAGATACCATAGTATCGTAGCAAAATATTATTTTTTGCAACGGTTACTAGGTACCCGTCGTGAAAAATCTAATTGGGCGACAGTTTATCTATTTTTGTCGTGAAAAATGGATTTTCAATGACGGTAGTAATATTTCCGTCGCTGAAAATAGAATATTAACGACGGTAAAACCATTTCGTCGTGGATTAAATATAATACTATTAAAGCATATCAATTTAAGTGCAGAGGACAATACAAAGACAACTAGAAAGAAGCAAGCAAGCAAAATAATTAAGAGATATACAAAACTAACATCAAAGTCTGATGTTAAATATCAGATATGTCTATGAGGTAAAAAGAATCTTTTAATTTCCCTAGGAAGGAAACTCTCATTGCTATGCAGAAAACAGTCAAAATCTTTCAGTTTTAAGTAAGTACCATAGTAGACCTAAAGCTCATCAAATTCATCTTCAACCAGTAGTAACAGAGGCAAAAGAAAGTAAATCAACATCACCACTTGTAATTCTTTACGTACTACATTTTATGAGTTCTGGTGCACATCGTCGTCTCTGTCTTCAACCGTGAGCATTCCGAGGCCGTCAATATAGGAATAAACATAGAAAGAATAAGGTTTACCAGGAAGATAAAAAGCTCTGACATCACCGTTCACTGGGTTAGCTAAAGTTGGTCTACCAAGACCTCCCAGTAGAATTTGACCGTTCTTGAAGCCCCACATGTGTCCACATCCATTGTTAATACTTGGAGGTATGTCTGACAAATTAAAGGAGAGTTGTTTGGTCCAAGTAGTATTCTCTAACCCATCATCATCCAGCTTCACCCATAATTCACAACGTTCCAGCTTAAATGACCTATAAAATATAGAAAGACGGCCTCCCAACGCAGTCAAGCGTGATGTAATTAAGCACCCTGATGTTTTTGTAGAATTATCATCAATGGGGGGCATTGAAATTTCCTTGAACATCTCATTTTCAACACTAAATGAAATAATGGATTCCAAACCAGACTTCGAATCACGCACAATCCAATGGGGACAACCTCCAAACACCATTTTACACCCCAAAGAGGGTACTGAAGTTCTCCATTGCTTCTCCAAGAACTTGTCCCCAATGTGTACACAATGCCTGAAAGTTTATGGAGGCCAGTCCTCCTCTCGGCCAAAACCTTAAATTTACCAGAAATATGATCATAACCAAACCCTAAAACAGGGCTGTGATATGCTTCTCTCTTGACAAAATAATCATATTCTGGTAATTGCTTGAACTGTCCTGTAGCAGGATTCCACAAATGCACAACGTATCCATATCGAATCCTATGAGTTATGCACAGCAACCCATTACAAGAACCTTCCAATCTCATTTGGCTTGCGCGGGTTCGATTCAGGACAGGTATATGGAGTGGGATTGCGTTGCGAAATGAGTCAAGATCTACTTTATATATCTTAGTAGCAGTTGCAATGATGATAGAAGAGGCATTGTCGATTTCAAGAAGTCGGTTCAAGTGCATCTTAATGAAATGAGGGTTATGGAATCGTGAGTAGTCTCTGATTACGTACCTGAATCGCAAGAGAGCCTCCACAGGTAGACTCAACAAGATTTTATCTTTGATTTTAATTGGGAGATTCAGCAATGCCGTCGTCCTAGCAGAAGAAGCAGACACACTCCTCGTCTCTTTTCTCTGTTTCTTCGTTTCTTGTGTCTCTTTCTCCATTTTCTTTCTCTTTGGTTTTCTCCTGGTTGTTGGACTTGGATGCTATTAGAGAAAGAAGAAAAAGGGTAAGTAGCTGCTCTGACTCCTGATTTCCCTCCCGCCCAAAAGCCTAACACCTTTTTAAGAGAGAGAGAGTATCAGTGAGGTCAGTAGTCTGTACGTCACGGTGTATTTAGAACTTCATACTTTTTCCGTCATGTTACTCTTCGTACACAGCAACTATCTTTACATTCTTAAATTTCCCATGTGCATCTTCAATATTCTTTTAAATTTCTTATATTTCCCAAGTCCAGGTATATGGTGTCTTAATATAGGAATCTCAACCGAGGACAAAAAATGTGAAACACAGTGTAACATTGGATGCCCATAAATGAGCCTAACTCGGTGATTGTTGCATGATTCGTTTAAAATTAAGAATCAAGATAAAAATCAGGTTGATCAAGACCCTAGTTGGGCATTTCTAAGCCTCGCCGAGTCTTCAAGATTCTTTTACCAGGTTTTAAGATTTTTTTACTCGACTGGACTGGCTCGTCCGAGTTAAAACATGATTTTCCAACTCTATTTCATAGTTCATACCTTTTTTTAATTGTCTTTTTTCTACTCTCAAAAGCCTTTTTACCTTTATAAATATTTTTTTAAAAAAAAAACTCTTTTAAATTAGAGATCATTACCAAAAGTGTTAATGTTTTTTTTATCAAGTGTCATTTAATCCTAAAGAGATCTTTCCTTCTCTTTTTTTTTACTTTTAAAGGCGGGAGGGGGGAGAACTGGGGAGGGGGGAAGGTGACAGCCAGGAGAGTCGAACTAGAGACCTCCTGATGAGCATGGGCATGAAGTGCACCATAGGTCACTAACTACGCTAGGCAGTTGTTGTTAAGCTGTGGATTTGAAATCCTAAAGAGATCTTCCTTAGAGCAATCACTGGAGCTAAAGAGGTAGTTAAACAGTTCCATTTCGCAGAAAGAAAAATGAATAGGCTGGTCAAATGGATTCCACCTCCTCTTGGATTCTTAAAATTCAATGTGGATGGGACGAGTCATGATAATCCAAGAAATGTTGGCATTGGGGTTGTCTGCCAAAATGACAATTTTTCTTTCATTTGTGGTTTTTCGGAAGGTATTGGTTGGAATTATGCGCTTATTGTTGAAGCTCTTGCGGCTAGAAAGGCTATGCGGATTGCAATTTCTTTCAACTTCAAGAAAATTATAATTGAGAGCGATAACTTTCTGCTGATCCGTCTTCTTAAAGGTGTCTCGGTTGCTACGCCTTGGAGAATAAGCTTTATTTTGCTCGATTGCTTTAGTCTGATCCCTTATTTCGAGGAAATTCAGTTTTCTCATGTCTTCATGGAAGCTAATTTTGTCGCAGAGTTCCTTGCATCGCTGGCTGCAGATTCTCAACAATCTCTGTATCTCTGTTTTGGTCTTCTGCCCCCCCCCCCCCCCTTTTCTATTTCTTCTTTATTGTATGCTTAATCTGTTGGAACTTTGTTCCCCGCCAACTTTTAAAAAATAAGTCAATTTCCTAGCATATATTTCAAGTATATATATAAAATAAAAAGGAAAAATGTTCTCCATGGGAGCATAGGCCACACTCAAACACAATGGGGATGAAATGATCTACGGGCCCCCCATGAAAGGCAGAAATCCCACCATCTAAAATGCCAATGTGCGTTCTCATTGGCTGCCACATGCACATGGCCCCTGCACTCCCTCCACAGAGAAAGCTCTACCAAAATAAAATATTTTCCTTTAAAAAATTATATGTAATACTAAAAGGGTGAAAAAAGTTAAAGATCCTTTAAAAGAAAAAAAAGAAATGATTTATACTTACGTGAGTCATGTCCCTTTCCTAACCCACATATTTGCATAGAGGCATAGAGCATTATTAGTCTTTTCATATATAATATAAGGGAAAATATTCAGGGGCAGGGGGAGAGGGAGAAATGACCTGGCTCCCATGAAAGGCAAAAAATCCCATCCTCCGAGATGCCAACGCACATGCTGGCTGTCGAGGCCACATGGCCCCTTTTCCTATTAAAAAAAAGTGTATAATTATTGTCACAAGGGTTTGTTATTTTTTCCAAAAAGTAAATAAGCATGTATTTTGCCACATGGACAGATGATGAGTCCATTCCGACCGTTGGATGGAGATGACATGGTCTAGATTATCCACATGTCAAATTTCAGAGTTTAATTCAATCAAATACCCCCTTGAATTGACATGCATCCCGTGTATATCCATGCATGTATACCAGTACTGTAGACAATACTGTGCACTCTCCCAACTTTGAGCAAGAATAGACGATCTAGATTTAAAAAACTGTAAAACTTAATGATTCAAATTTACGGTTCTAACTAAGAGCTTGTATTCCTCAAAGGTTTCCAAGTGCCTGAGTGAGGCTCATTTGGTGTTGGATTTTTGCCGAGTACTTTGATACTTCTAATAATGGATCTGGATGGCCTTAATTCTTTTTTGAATAAATTTCTTCCCTTTCTAAGATGGGTTTGGTTGCAGGACATCAAGGTCCAAGCACAAGGCAACATGGAAATGTGCTTTGTCAATGGTGTGAAACATACTCTAGCATGTGGAACTTCGGTAAGAAAATAGATGTCTTGCATGACTCAGTCATCACTCATCACATCCATCCATCAACCTACCTTTGAAGTCTCTGAATTTTTAAGTCCACTTAGTTTTAGTGGATTCGTTAACAAAAAAAAAAGTTTTAGCCGAATTGACCCAGACCACTGCTTGGAGTAGAAACTTTCGAGGATACCATTTGCTTTTGTAGGAAGGAGCATGTTAAGAGCTTAGCTGTAAGAAGAGGAAATCAAGAATTCCTGCAACTATTATAAAAGAAGAAAGAAGAAGAAGAATTCTGATTTTAGAGGAACCAGAGCCTCCAAGAAAAGAAACTAAAAAAGACAAAAGCTCTAACATTTTTCACACCTCACCCCCTCCTGCGCTTACACCTTTATAGCCCATGTGTAGCTTGACTTTTCTAACTGCTTAGCTGTCTAACACAACTTCCTAACTGACTGTTATAACCAAAACCAACTCTCAACTAATCCTTAAGTCTTGCTGGCACCTTTCTCTGTCTATTGCTGATTCTTCTTTCTACCTCTTGTTGAACCTGCCTCGTTACAGAGCAGAGCATTGGAGAAGAAAGGTGGCCAAGCTAGCTTCCTTACCCAGTGCTTTGTTCTTACAAGAAGAAGGTCCTTTGTGAACATGAATCGTGATCTAGGCTACTTTTGATTGTGGTTTGTAATGTACATCCTTTTGTGCGTGTATGCCTGGGCACCATCTTTTACAATATTGGCTACAGCTTTGGCTCAATTCAGGTAAGGTGGTCTAAGTGTGTGAAGTTAAAAAATGGAAAATTGATCATTCTAATTTAATTAGTCACAGAAGCAAAGAGAGCATTATATCTAGCTTATCAGATTATTGTAAACTTTCCAGGTCAGAAGTTCACTGCTCATGTTTGTAGCTACACTCGTGACATTTATGTCCATCGCTGGATTCCCTTCTGTTGTTGAGGACATGAAGGTAAACTAATCTCCATAGTATTCACTAATTCATCTTAGAAGTTACTTATTTATATTTCAGTTAAGAGACTTAATAGCTTCAGAACTCAGTTTTTAACTAGATTACTGTAGAAGTTTTAATGTGTTATTCTCTGAAAATAAAACATGTCATGAGCAGTATAATGTATCTTTCCAATATTGCAGGCCTATAACAGTTGTACCCTTTTTCTCATCTCTCAAAATTCAGATCTTTGAACGAGAAAGACTGAACAGGCATTATGGAGTTGGAAGCATTTGTTATCAGCAACACTCTCTTCCATTCCTTACTTGTTTCTAAACTCTCTGATTCTTGGAGCTATAGCTTATTATCTTCTCGGCATTCAGTGGGGATTTGAGAACACTACCTGCACTTGCTGCTATTTGTATGCATCATATTGGTTGATAGCCTAATAATAATTGTTGCAAGTATTGTGCCAAATTTCTGTTGGGCATTAGTGTAGGAGCTGGAATTCAAGGGTTGATGTTGATTGATGAAGGCTTCTTTTGGTGCCGGATGATATCCCTAAACCTTTCTGGAGATACACTGTTAAAGTGTCTACCAATTTAAGTTGTAAGGAGTACATGACCATATGTACTGCAGGGTTGTGTCAGGTACACATTCTAATATTCTATTATGTTCTCTGGCTTCTTTAGTGTAGGTGAGTTAATTGTTACGAGTCCTAGATAGGGTTGGTTCCTTGATACTTAGACTCAAACTCTAATTTGTACTTACTTCTATTTTCATTAAATAGTGAAGGGATGGGCTGTGGGCTTCTCACCCGATTCTGTTTTGATATCAGAACGGTCTTTTCTTCCATCAAATTCTTATTTCTGGTTTATTAGTTCTGATATTGTTCTTTCGTATCAGAGCACTAATAAATCAGGAGATTGTCTTCTTCAATCCTGGTTTAATTTGTGTTTCAAGGGTTAACTTCGGTTACAGCAGCCTATGCTGCCTATCTGCATATTGCCCTACGTTTATGATTTAATGAAAATAAACTAGGGCCTATTCTCAACTACATACTGCTGATTATGGAGTTAACTTGCTGAAGATATCTCTACCTATGCACACTTCAAGTTGAGGTTTCAAGTTTTGAAGGGTTTTTTTTTTAAGATCTGGTTAGAGCAACCTTTCCAACCATCTGATGGTTATGATATTTTAAGAGATGATTTAGGACATCCCAAGGGAAACTCGATCCAGGTTCCATCAAGTTTTACTGGTTGATTTTCTGCAATTAATTTTCTCCTCCTTGGCCATGATACTCTGTTTTCTGGGCAATTTTTTCTCTACTTGATTATCCAATTAGTTCTGATCCTTCCACCTGATCAGAATAATACTTTGGGATCTTCATTCCCTACCCAGGAAGGTTGCTCAATAGATTTTTTAGGTTATTATGACCTCTTGATTGTGTGTGATTTAAAAATCACCCATTCTGATCCTAAACTAAATGGGGTTTCTAACTATATGTTGTGGGCCCAAGCTGTATAGGCCTACATGCATGCCAAAGGTAAGATGAAGTTCATTATAGATAATCCTCCTATTACTGATCCTAAGGATCCTAACTCACTAACGGCACATGAAAACTGGATGCATGAGAATTCTACTATCAAGATATGGTTATGGAACAATGTTGAACCATCTATTGCTTCCAATGTCGTCATTCAACAGCCAAAGGTCTTTGGAATGATCTCTGTGAAAGTTTTTCTCAGGAGAAGAATCATTCTTGAATATATGAATTATATGACAAGATGTATACATGTACACAAGGAGATAAGACCTTCAATGAAACCTACAGTGGATATAAGAGAATCATTGAAGAACTTCAGATGCATCAAACCCATACCACTAATTTGGAGCAACTCAAGGCACAACGACCTGAATTTTATGTGGCTAAGTTCTTGGGTGGCTTACACCCTACCAATCTATGAAGAATCATCTTCTTATTGGGGAAAAGGTACCTTCACTTAACAAAACCTTTCTGTGATTGTAACGTATGTCTACCCCTCTCAAGAGGTACTACTACACCTTCTCTGAAGGAAGGTTCTGCTTTTACTACTCGGGGACATGGCTCCTCTAATGGAAGGGGTTGTGGTTCCTCTAGAGGTCGTGGTCAAGGTAATGGTGGTCGAGGTACCAGTGGTCAGTATTCTGACAAGTCTTCTAGTCATTGCTCAGTTTGCAGCAAACCTAATCATATTGTTGATACTTGTTGGGCCAAGCAAGGCAAACCAGATTGCGCTAATGAATTAGCCAATACTGCTACTACTGAAAACAATACGAAGCATGTTTCTGCTAGTGATACATCTACTGCATCTACATCTGGAGCCTCTTCCATTGTTTCTATGTCTTGGGAAGATCACGCATAAATGCTCAAGCGTCTTCAACAGCTTGAGACTTCAGTTTCCTCTTCTACAGCTAATTTATCCCACACAGGTACTTCCGCTTCTCTTTACACCACTTCCACCCCGTGGATTATGACTCTGGTGCCTCTACCCACATGACTGTTAAGTCGGAATTATTTTCATCCTCTCTTAATTCTGCTCCTCCTGTCATTCTTGCTAATGGTCCATCCACTACTGTTACCGGCCATGGGACGATATACCTTAGTCCCACTTTGACCTTATCTTTTGTGTTACATGCACCCCAGTTACCCTCGAGTCTTTTATCTATTAGTCAACTTGCTAAAATGCTTAACTGCTCAGTCACTTTCTACCGTTCGTACTGTGTTTTCCAGGATCTTCAAATAAGGAGGACGATTAGTGGAGGAGAGCTTGAGAAAGCTGGACTATATTATCTGGATGTCAATGGACCTTCTACTGCAGTTGCTACTACCACTAGAAGGCCTTCTCCTTTTCAATGGCTTGTTTGTATGGGTCATTTGTCTTTACCTAAACTTCAACGCATGGTTCCTAGTCGCAAGTCCATTTCTCATCTTTAGTGTGAAGTTTGTGAATTGGGGAAACATCACCGGTCATCCTTTCCTACTCGTAGCGAACCTCGGCGTCAATTTTTGTTTCCATTAGTTCATTCTGACATTTGGGTCCATGTCGTGTCAAAAATATATTAGATTTTTCTTATTTTGTCACTTTTGTGAACGATCACTCCCTATGACTTGGATTTATTTTTTGAAACATCTTTTACTTTTAAATATTTTTATAATCAAATAAAGACCCAGTTTGATAATTCTATAAAGGTTTTCTGATCTTATAATGCTCTTGAATATGCACAGCATGACATTACTAGTTTTTGCTTAGACCATGGCATTATCCATCAAACGAGTCGTTAATACACCCTTCAGCAGAATGAGGTGGATGAACGTAAAAATCGACATCTATTGGAAGTTGCTCATTCTCTTATGTTTCATATGCATGTGCCAATGCACATATGGTGTGATGTTATTCTTACTGCATTTTTCTCATTAATCATATGCTTTTTTCTGTTTTATCAAATCAGTCTCTGTTCTATTTTATTTCCTAATCACCTTGTTCTCTCTCTCTCTCCTAAGGTTTTTGATTGTATTTGCTTTGTACATGTTTTAGAACCTAATATTGAGAAACTATCCCCCCACGCGATTAAGTATATTTTCTTGGGTTATTCTTGGATCTAGAAAGGCTACAAATGTTATGACCCTATTACTCATCGGCTATAAGTTAGTGCTGATGTTACTTTCTTTGAGAATACTCCTTTTTATTCACCCTCCATTCCTGCCCCAGATCCTGGTGCAGCTACTGATCATACTACTACTCTTCCAATTGTGCCTCTTTCTCCCGACCAATCCTTTGCATGTTTATACTCGGCGACAGAAGACAGTGTCGCCTACTACAGTGCCAGCGTCTACTTTGCCCTCTACACAGTCTGTTCCAACTGAAGTTCCTGCCTTACCATCTCCTCCGCCGGATCCTGTAAAAGTTCCTTCACCTGACTTACCAATCGCTTGATGCAGATTCCCCAACTGGCCCGAAAAAGAAGAACCAAGGAGAATTGAGCCAGCCTCAAGTGGACCAGAACTGGTCCAGCTCGAGCCAGCCAAGAAGACTAGTTCGAACCAGCTAGCTGACCTTCTAGAAGATCCCTTTGCTAACCACGATTTTGACAGGAAATCTGGTCTTTGACGAGTCAAACTTAGTAGTACTAAGTCACTAAACCTATTAGTTTCTATTTTAGTTATTCTTGCCTATGGCTGAATTATACAGCCTAGTAGTTTCTAATTCTAGTTGGTTTCCATTTTCCATAAGATTCTATTGTCACTAGTTACCAGTTTAGTAGTTACTATTTTCTACTTTCAATATTTGTAAGGTAGCCTACTTCATTAAATAGGCGGCCCTTTTTGTAATAGTTAGACAATGAATTATTAAATGAAGTTCCGAGGCATCCTTGCACCCAGTTATGGGAGTAAATCCTTGTTTCAACAGCTGGGATAGCTGTGGGTGAGAGACAAAGGACTGAGAAAGCCCATCCCCCTACCCCCTTCTTCTTCTTTCTCCTCCTCCCTTCCCTACTAACGCTGCTGTGCTGTTTTCTGTGACTGCAATTAATCACTGTGAGAGTATACTTTGAAGACCTGAATCAAGCCTCTGTCAAGTTCTTAATAGTTGCTGCTGTTATACAACCTGAGGAGGCTGTAGAACACCGGCGGATGTGCAGTTTCAGCCCAGTTTCTCCTGCAAATTTCGAGCCCTGATTTCTCTGCAACCTGTACTCTGTTTCAGCAGAGGTATGGAGGACTGAATCTCAAAATCCAGGGCTACACTCGATCCTGACTTGGAATCCAAAACTCCCCCTGGTTTGCAAGATCTCCACAGACTTTCTATTTTTGAATCTGTCCTATTTCTCAGCAACCTTGGGTCAGAATTGACTGAGATTTGGAGGAGTTTCCTACTGCTGTCTGGGCCTTCACTCGACCTCAGTTTCAGCCTCTACTGCTGGCTGGAATGTTCTACAGCACCACCTTCTAATTCTGAGCTTAACCTTCTATTTTAAAGACCAAGTCAGATCTCCACTTCTGACCATCAGAGTTGGACCAGATTTGGACCAGGCATTCACACCACCAAGGCTCGTCGATCAGATTTGGAGTCCATCCCTGTGGCTGGTTTGCTCAGATTTGATTACTTTCTAATTTTAGCCTTTTCTTCTATATTGTGTTGTGGGTTTAATTTGGGGCTAGATTAACCCTAACTTGGTCTTACATTATCGCTGTTCGCAAAGGTACACGATCCTGCACCCAGAAGTCCCTGACTGCCTACCCCATTGACAATTAAGGCTCTTTTTCTCATCTTCCATCTCCGTTACATAATTTTGCTTTTTCCTTATCTACTCATTCCATTCCTAAGCATTATAGTGAGGCTTTATCTCATCCTGGGTGGAAAGTAGCTATGAACACGGAAATGGAAGCCTTGTTATCTCGTCAGACATGAACTCTAGTAGATTTGCCTCCAGGTAAAGATCTTGTATAGTGCGTTGGTTGTATACAGTCAAGTACAATCCTGATGGTTCTACTGAAAGGCTCAAGGCATGCCTTGTTGCCAAGGGTTATACACAGACATATGGTGTGGACTATTTTGAGAATTTTTCCCCTGTGGCACGGTTGAATTCTATGCGTGTGCTCATTTCTTTTGCTGTCAATCTTAATTGGCCTCTTTATCAGATGAACATTAAAAATGCCTTTCTTTATGGTGATCTTGATGAGTAGGTGTATATGGAGCAACCTCCCGGGTATGTTGCTCAGGGGGAGAATTCTGCCCGAGTGTGCAGGCTACAGAAGGCTATTTATGGTTTAAAACAGTCACCTCGTGCTTAGTTTGACAAGTTTAGCTCTGTTGTCACTCGCTATGGTTTTTCACAATGCTATTCAAATCACTCTATGTTTGTTTTTCACAATGCTATTCAAATCACTCTATGTTTGTCTGTCGACAGGGGTCGAAGGTGATTGTTCTGATTGTTTATGTTGATAATATTTGGGAATAATGCTTCAGAAATTACTACAGTAAAGGGTTATTTACATCAGCACTTCCAGATGAAGGATTTAGGCAATTTTTGATATTTTCTTGGTATTGAAGTTCTTCATTATAAGAAAGGGATCAATCTTTCACAACGAAAGTATGTGTTAGACCTATCATCTGACACTGGTATGCTTGCCTCTAAACCAATGGACACTCCTATGGATCCTCATCAAAAGTTCGGTACTACTACTGATGAAGATTTTACTAATGTGCATCGATATAGAAGGCTAGTTGGAAAATTGATATATTTAATTGTTACTCGGCCTGACATATCCTCTTTTGTTGGCGTTATTAGCCAATTTATGCAATCACCGAAAATGGTCCACTGGGAGGCAACTTGTAGAACTTGTAGGTCTTGAGGTATCTAAAAGGGCTTGTCTATCGTCCACATCAGAATGTTGATCTGATAGGATATTCTTATGCTGACTGGGCTGGCACAGATGGCGACCGTAGATCTACTAATGGTTTTTGTACTTTTCTTGTAGGTAATCTAGTCTCTTGGCGTAGCAAGAACCAGACCACACTAGCTAGATCCAGTGCTGAAGCAAATACCAAGCTATGTCTCTTACTGATGCAGAGTTAGTATGGTTACGTTCTCTTCTTCAAGAGTTGGGATTCCCTATTACTCGTCCTATGGCATGTATTGTGATAACTAAGCAAATTGAAGTCGACTGTCACTTCGTGCGAGATGCTGTTATGAAGAAGTAAATCGTTACTCCATTTGTTTCATCTACTAATCAGCATGGTGACCTGTTTACTAAACCACTCTTCGGGTCTACCTTCCGGAAGAATTGTGTCAAACTGAGCATGGGAGATTTGTATGCTCCAGCTTGAGGAGGAGTGTTAAAGTGCCTAGGAATTTAAGTTGCAAGGGGTACATGACCATATGTACCAAGGGGGTACATATGTGTCATGTACACATTCTATTATGTTGTGTGGCTTCTTTAGTTTAGGAGTTATTTAATTGTTATGAGTCCTAGATAGGGTTGGTTCCTTGATACTTAGACTCCAACTCTAATTTGTACTACTTACTTCTATTTTCTTTATATCATGAAGGGATGGGCTGAAAGCATCTCACCCAATTCTGTTTAGATATCAGAACAGAGTCTTTTTTTTCCATCGAATTCTTCTTCTTCTAGTTTATTAGTTCTGATATTGTTACACCCTCTACACTATATTCCTTTTTATGTGTATGTTAACCAAGGCTTCTAAAAGAATGAGTTTGAAGGTTTAACATTCCCTAATAATCAGTAGGAGGGCCACCTAGTTTCACTGGAGATGAAATTTTGAGGAACATGTGGCAAGTAAAGATGGAATACTCCAAATTGGATGATCTTGCTATCTTGTTTGGAATGATGGTTTTGTATCATCTCAAGTGCCTTCTTATTGCAAAATCTGTTGAAATAGTTAACCCCATTGTCATGTCCCTCATTACTATTGTCCCTCACAGACAAATGATACAAATCATGGAAAGCCATCTTCCTCAACATGTAAGTCTGTAATGGTTTTCCACTATTAACTTTATTTGTTTTATAATTATTGAGTTTAAGCTTGCTTAATATTGATGAGAAATCCTTTTAGGCTCACTTGTATTCATCAGTCACTAACCTTCTAGCACTTTTAAAATAGAAGGACAATGACAATGTGGAGCTTAGAGAAATATCTCCCGGATGGATCTTTATCTGCTCTATTTCCCTGCACGGTCCATTTCCCCAAGTCCCTTTAATAGGGGGGAGGGAATGACCACACTACCCCCTGCCCGAACATACTGCCCGAGTGGGGTCCAACACCCCCCCTATTAGAGGGACTCGGGGAAATGGACCGGGCAGGAAATGGAGCAGATAATTTTCCCTCCAGGATGCACATGATTTTGATCTGTTTCTTTCAAAACATTGATAATGTGACTTTGCTATAATTATGACAATGTGGAGCTTAAAGAAAGATCTCCCGATACACATGATTTTGATCTGTTTCTTTCAAACTATTGAAGCATATCAATCTAAGTGCAGAGGACAATACAGAGACAACCAGTAAGCAGCAAGCAAAATCATTAAGAAAAATCCAAAACAAACATCAAAGTCTGCTGCTAAATATCAGATATGTCTATGAGGCAAGAACCTTTTAATTTCCCTAGGAAGCTCATTGCCATGCAGAAAGAAACACAGTTAAAGTC
The DNA here is from genome assembly GCF_018873765.1 of Telopea speciosissima. NCBI lineage: Eukaryota > Viridiplantae > Streptophyta > Magnoliopsida > Proteales > Proteaceae > Telopea > Telopea speciosissima. Next base: position 2,440,842 of record NC_057922.1, read on the forward strand.
TTTCAATTTTAAGTACCATAGACCTAATTTCAAATTCATCTTCAACTAGTAACACAGGCAACAGATCCCCACTTGTAATTCATTACTACATTTTATGAGTTTTGGTGCACATCCTCTCTGTCTTCATCCATAAGCATTCCGAGGCCCTCGATATAAGAATAAAGTTTGAAAACAAAACGTTTAGCAGGAACATACATAGTTGTAGTTGTAACGTGACCGTTCACTGGGTTAAATAAAGCTAGTGTACGGCAGGGGCCCTCCAGTAAAACCTGACCGTCCTTGAAGCCCCACATGTTTCCATATCCATTAATATGTGGAGGTATGTCTGACAAATTAAAGGAAAGTTGTTTGGTCCAAGTGGTATTCTCCAATCCATCATCCATCTTCACCCATAATTCATAACGTTCCCGCTTAAATCCACTATAATATATATAAAATATAGAAAGACGGCCTCCCAATGCAGTCAAGCAAGATGTAGTGTAGCACCCTAATGATTTTGTAGAATTATTGGGGGGCATTGGAATTTCCTTGAACTTCTCATTTTCAACACTAAATGAAACAATGGAATCCAAACGAGTTTTCGAATCACGCACAATCCAATGGAGACAACCTCCAAACACCTGCGATTTTTCACCCAAAAGATAATACTTAAGTTCTCCAATACTTCTCCAAGAACTTGCCCCCAATGTGTACACAATTGCTTCCAATCTATAGAGGCAAGTCGTCCTCCTTGCCAACACCTTAAATTTACCAGAAATATGATCATAACCAAACCCTAAAACACAGTTGTATGATTCTCCCTCGAAAATATAATTATGTGACGGTAACTGTTTGAACCCTCCTGTAGCAGGATTCCACAAATACACAACGCAACTGTAAGGATCCCAATCGGTTAAGCACAGCAACCCATTACAAGAACCTGCCAATCTCAATTGGCTTGCGTGGGTCGGGTTCAGGAAAGGTATATCGAGTGGGATTGGATTGGAAAATGAGCCAAGATCTACTTTATATATCTTACAACCATTTGCAATGATGATAGTAGAGCCATTGTTGATTTCAATCTGTCGGTTCAAGTGCATTTTAATGAAATGAGGGTTATGGAATCGTGAGTAGTCTCTGATTACGCACCTGAATCGCAAGAGAGCCTCCACAGGTAGACTCAACAAGATTTTATCTTTGATTTCAATTGGGAGATTCAGCAATGCCGTTGTCCTAGCAGAAGAAGCAGACACACTCCTCGTCTCTTTTCTCTGTTTCTTCGTTTCTTGTGTCTCTTTCTCCATTTTCTTTCTCTTTGGTTTTCTCCTGGTTGTTGGACTTGGATGCGATAGAGAAAGAAGAAAAGGGAAAGTACCTCTGACGCCGGATTTCCCTCCCGCCCAAAGCCTAACACCTTTTTAAAAGAGAGTAAGGTCTGAAGTCTGAACCTCACGGTGTATTTAGAACTTCATAAATTTCCCATGTATCTTCAATGTTCTCTTCTTTACCTAAAAAAATAAAAAAATCTTCAATGTTCTCTTTTATTTCTTATATTTTCCAAGTCCAACTATATGGTCTCTTATCTCATCAAAAAACAAAAAAAAATAGTATATGGTCTCTTAATATACTAACCTTAACCGAGGAGATAAATCAGGTTGATCAGGACCGAGTTTAGGTATTTTTTAGCTTGGCCGAGCCTTCAAGATTCTTTACCAAGTTTTAAGATTTTTTGATTTGTCCGAGTCAAAACCTAGTTTTCCAACAATGCTTCATAGTTCATTCTATCTGTTAATCACCTTTTTGTATTTTCAAAAGTTTTTTTAGTTTTATAAACATTTAAAAAAAAAACCTCTTTAAGTTAGAGATCAATATCAAAAGTGTCAATTTTCTTGCACATATTTGAAGTATATATATAAAAGTAATAGGGAATATATTCTCTATGAGAGTGCAGGCCACGCTCAAACACAATAGGCTCGAAATGACTACCCCAGTCCCCATGAAGGGCAGAAATCACACCCTCTGAGATGCCAACATGCGCTCTCATTTGCTGCCATGCGCACATGGCCCCTGCTCTACCCCACAGAGAACACTCCGCCAAAATAAAATATTTCCATTAAAAAAATTGTACCTAATACAAAAAGGACGAAAAAGGTTAAAGTTACTTTAAAAAAAGAAATGATTTATCCTCAGGTGAATCATGTCCCTTTCCTAACTCACATATCTGTATAGAGCATTATTAGTCTTTCCATACATAATATGAGGGAAAATATTCTCTATGGGGAGAGGGGGAATGATCGCCCGTGAAAGGAAGAAATCTCATCTTCCGAGATGCCAATGCATATGCTCTCATTGGCTGTCGCGGCTGCATGACCTCTCTTCCTATTAAAAAAAAAGTGTGTTATTATTCTCACAAGGATTTGTTATATTTTCCAAAACATCAATTAACATGTATTTTGCCATGTGGACAGATGATGAGTCCATTCCGACTGTTGGATAGAGAGGACATGGTCTAAATTATCCACATGTCAAATTTCAGAGTCTAATTCAATAAAATATCCCCTTGTTTTGACATGCATCCCGTGTATATCCATGCGGGTGTACCAATACTCTAGACAATACTATGCACTATCCAACTTTGAGCGAGAATAGACGGTCTAGATTTAAAAAACTGTACAGTTCTAACTAAGAGCTTGCATTCCTGTAAGGTTGCCAAGGCCCTGACTGAGGGTCACTTGGTGATGATTTTAGCTGAGGACTTTCATACCTGTAATAATGGGGCTGGATGGGCTGCCTTTTTTTTTTCATGAATAAATTTCTTCCCTTTCTAAGAATGGTTTGTTTGCTTTATCGCAGTGTTTGATATGCATTGTCAGAATAGATTATGGGTCTAGAATGCATTCTGAGACCCCTTTTGGCCGAGGTATCGACCACCGAATATATGGCGGTTTTCCTCATACAAACTTTGATTAGTCACTTCTATGTTACCCACATATTAGATGGGGGAAAAACATCTTGAGGGTATTTTGGTAAATACAACTTCTTCAACCCAATTTCCCTTATGATTTTATTGATTCATAGGAAGCCTGAAGCCTTGAGATGTTGCTGACTTGCTGGTGAATGCAATCTTCCTAAAGCCAAGGCAACCAAGTCAAATACTCTATAGATTTTTTTACTGAATCCCTTATTTATGTATGGAAATATTCAAATAAAAATAATGCTTAAGAAATCAACTATAGTGAGAGGGTTTTAGTCGATCTAAATACAAGGTTTAAAAGCCAAAGAAATGGGCTATATGGTTAAGATGGGATTCCAATTTTGAAAAGTGGCTAATCCTTTTGTAGGAAGGAGCAGCATTGGAGAAGAAAGGTGGGCAAGCTAGCTTCCTTACACAGTGCTTTGTTCTTACAAGAACGTCCATTGTGAACATGAATCATGATCTAGGCTACTTTTGGTTGCGGTTTGTAATGTACATCCTTTTGTGTGTGTATCCCTGGGCACCATCTTTTACAATATTGGCTCCAGCTTTGGCTCAATTCAGGTAAGGTGGTCAAGGCATGTGAAGTTAAAAAATGGAAAATAGATCGTTCCAATTTAATAAGTTAGAATGAATTATGTTTCTCATCAGATTGTTGTAACTCGGTAGGTCAGAGGTTCGCTGCTTATGTTTGTAGCTACACTTGTGAAATTTATGTCCATCGATGGATTCCCTTCGGTTGTCGAGGACATGAAGGTTAACTGATCTACATAATATTCACCAATTCACCTTATAAGTTGTACTTATATATATATTTCGGTTAAGAGACACTTAGCTTCAGAACTCAAAAAGTTTTTTTACTAGATTATTATAGAAATTTTAATGTGTAATTTTCTGAAAATAAAACATGTTATGACCAGTATAAATATATCTTTCCAATATTGAAGGCCTAACTATTGTTCCCCTTTTCTCTTTTCTCTTTAAATTCAGATCTTTGAAGTAGTTTTAACTAGAAAGACATAATGGGCATTTTGGAATTGGAGCATTTGTTATCAGCAACACACTCTCTTCCATACCTTACTCTCTTCTAAACTCTCTGATTCCTGGAGCTATAGCTTATTAACTTACTGAATTTCGACGGGGATTTGAACACTACCTGTACTTTGCCTTGCTGCTATTTGTGTGCATCATGTTGGTTCAAAGCCTAATGATGTTTGTTGCAAGCTTTGTGCCAAATTTATGTTGGGCATAAGTTTAGGAGCTGGAATTCAAGGGTTGATGATGATCAATGACGGCTTCTTTTGGTTGCCAAATGATATCCCAAAAGAATGAGTTTGAAGGGTCTAACATTCCCTAGTAATCAGTAGGAGGGCCACCTAGTTTCACTGGAGACAAAATTTTGAGGAACATGTGGCAAGTATCGATGGATTACTACAAGCTGGTTGATCTTGCTATCTTGTTTGGGAAGATGGTTCTGTATTCATCAGTCACTACCCTTCTAGCACTTCTATAATAGAAGGGTAATGACAATGTGGAGCTTAAAGAAATATCTCCCGGATACACATGATTTTGATCTGTTTCTTTCAAACTATTGAAGCATATCAATTTAAGTGTGGAGGACAATACAAAGACAATCCAAAAGGAGCAAGCAAAATAATTAAGAGACAGAGAAAACTAACATCAAAGTCTGATGTTAAATATCAGATATGTCTATGAGGCATGAAGCCTTTAATTCCCCTAGGAAGCTCATTGCTATGCAAAAAAATAATAACTAAGAATGAAAAGAAAAAAGATCTTTCAGTTTTAAGTACCATAGCTCTAAGTTCAAATTCATCTTCAAACAGTAACACAGGCAACAGAAAATCAACATCCCTACTTGTAATTCTTTACTACATTTTATGAGTTCTGGTGTACAACCTCTCTGTCTTCAACCGTGAGCATTCCGAGGCTCTCGATATAGGAATAAACTTCAAAATTAAAAGGTTTACCACGAACATGCAGAGCTCTAACATCACCATTCAATGGGTTAAATAAAGATAAAGGTTCTCTATTGCGACCCCAAAATAAAACCTGACCGTTCTTGAAGCCCCACATGTTTCCATATCCATTATTAGCATCTCGAGGTATGTCTGACGCATTAAAGGAGAGTTGTTTGGTCCAAGTAGTATTCTCCAATCCATCATCCATCTCTACCCATAATTCATAGCGTTCCGACTTAAATGCACTATAAAATATAGAAAGACGGCCTCCCAACACAGTCAAGCTTGCTGTAGTGAAGCACCCTGATGTTTTTGTAGAATTATCATCAATGGGGGGCATTGGAATTTCCATGAACTTCTCATTTTGAACACTAAATGAAATAAGGGTGGAATTCAAACCAGACTTGAAATCACGCACAATCCAATGGGGACAACCTCCACACACCTGCGATTTTCCATCCACAAGACGGTACTGAAGTTCTCCAATGCTTTTCCAAGAACTTGTCCCCAATGTGTACACAATGGCTTCAAATTTATGGAGGCCAGTCTCCCTCCCCGCCAACACCTTAAATTTTCCAGAAATACTATCATAACCTAACCCTAAAACAGGGCCAGTGTATGATTTTCTCTCGCCAATATAATTATGTGCTGGTAATTGCTTGAACTCTCCTGTAGCAGGATTCCACAAATGCACAACGTGTCAACTATTCCAAGAGGTTATGCACAGCAACCCATTACAAGAACCTGCTAATCTCATTTGGCTTCCGTAGGTCGGGTTCAGGAAAGGTATATCGAGTGGGATTGGGTTGCTAAATTCGTCAAGATCTACTTTATAGATCTTAGTAGCAGTTGCAATGATGATAGTAGAGCCATTGTCGATTTCAAACTGACGATTCAAGTGCATTTTAATGAAATTAGGGTTATGGAATCGTTAGTAGTCTCTGATTACGCACCTGAATCGCGACAGAGCCTCCACAGGTAGACTCAACAAGATTTTATCTTTGATTTCAATTGGGAGATTCAGCAATGCCGTCCTAGCAGAAGCAGACACACTCCTCGTCTCTTTTATCTGTTCTTTCGTTTCTAGCGTCTGTTTCTCCATTTTCTTCCTCATTGGTTTTTCTCTCTGGTTGGACTTGGACACGATAGAGAAAGAAGAAAAGGGAAGGTAGCTGCTCTGACTCCTGATTTCCCTCCCGCCCAAAGCCTAACACCTTTTAAAAGAGAGTAAGGTCTGAAGTCTGAACGTCACGGTGTATTTAGAACTTCATACTCTTTCTGTCATTTTACTCCTCGTACACAGCAACTGTCTTCAATTTCTTAAATTTCCCATGTTTATCTTAAATGTTCTTTTTTTGTTTCTTATATTTCCCACGTCCAAGTATATGGTCTCTTAATATAATCCTCTCCATTATTTGTTGTTATTTTCCCCTTCAGAGTGTGACACGTGGCGGTCTTAAATCTAACGGCCCTAAATCATTCTCTTACTTTTGAATAATGAACTAACTATGGTTATCCCAACCCAAAGCCTAACCCGGGTCAAGTTTAACCAAACAAACATTAAACCCATGGTTAACTCAAACCGAAAGCCCAACCCTAATCTCAGGATTCGGCCGACGTTTCAAAGCCTTTCTTCTCCTCTTCTATGGCACTGTCTCAAACTATTCAAAATCATTCCTCTCCTCTTCAAGCTCTATAGAGCCTCTTCTATGAACCAAGCTGCTCGATCTGGGCTTTTCTTCTACCTGTTTTTGGTTGAATATTACCCTATGATTCTATCATTCCAGCGTTGGACTGTAATCATGCCCTAGGCACCCACCGCCAACCATTGCAGCTTCACAATCTTCACCATGAGTATATTGTCTCATGTCATTGGACTAGCATCTGCTATTAGTTAAGAAGAAATAAAGCATTAAAAACTCACACTTAATGGCCTTTGTCAATGAGCTTGACAAGCCTTTTCACGATTAAATGGGATTTTGATCATGTTTCTCCATTCAACTCAGTTTTTTTGCCAATAACTGAATATGGAAAGATTTTGCTCGCAAATAATTGCTTATAGATGATAGAGGGTTATCCTTGCAAAAAAATATCACGATGAGGCCTTTTAAACTTTATAACAGTGGGGTATCAAGAACTTTGTAATGATGCAGCTATAATGGAAAATTCCCAGAACTGAATCTAATCAAACCATTGAAGTTTGAGTAGAGGCCAATTTGTTTATTTAGGTTGGGTCCAGCTCGGCTGCTTGGTGGAAGAAGAGCAAAAGGGAGCGAAGAGGAGAAGGGCGCCATGGATTTACACTGAACTTGCAAGTGATCAAAATCAAAGTACCCATTTCGTTCCTTCATCTTCTTAAGATTTTTTTTTTTATTATTTTCTTCCATGAAATCTGAAAGTAAACAAATACTGAGGAATAGGAACTAATCTGTTACTGGAACTTAGCTTTTTACTCTGTAATTCGTATAATATATTCTTTCATCTTCAGATTCAAGGGGGTTGCTTTCTTTCTTTCTTACTTTTTCTTTTTTTTTTTTTTTTTTTTTTCTGAGATCAGTGTATCAGGTCTCTGATACAGTTTGGTTTGGTTCAGATTTGTTCTAAATCAAATGAATAAGAAGGCTCTTTAGCTACTACTGGAACTAACCCATCCCTGTATTTACACTGAAACGATCTGAAAGAAGACGAAGAGAGACAAAGAAGAGAACCAGAACTGACAGATAAAGAAGAAGAGGAAGAAAAGATGAGTTGGGTTCTAGTTTTCTTGGTGGGAAGTCTTTGTAATGGTACTAGGAAGGAAAGGAAAATTGCGTGCGTTAGATCCACATGGGCCATGGCCATGAACGATGGAGTTGGAGTTGCTCTGAGTTTTTCTCTGAGTATTGCAGTTCCTCGGTTGGGCTTCCAGCAGCAGCTTCTTTCGTCTCTCAATGAGGACAATAGAAGAGAGAGAGAGGCGATGAGAACTTAGGGTTGAAGAGTCGGTTGAGAGCGGCAAGAAGAGGTGGGCTTCCGGCGGCAGCTTCTTTGGTCTCCCAATGAGGGCAATAGAAGAGAGAGAGAGAGAGGTGATGAGAACTTAGGGTTGAAGATTCAGTTTGAGTTAACCATGGGTCTAACATTGGTCTGGTTAAACTTGACCCGGGTTAAACTATGGGTTGGGGTAACCATAGTTAGTTTTTTTTTTTTTGGATTAAGAGCTTGTATAATAGGGGGGGAATTAGGGGATGGGGATAGGCCCCAAGGTGGTTTGAACTCATGACCTCTGTAACCATAGGTTAGTGTTTTTTTTTTTTTTTTTTTTTGGAATTGGGAGCTTTATATATATATTTTGTATAGAGGGGGGGGATCGAACCAGGGAGGGGATAAGGTACCAGCCAGGAGACTCGAACTCGAGACCTCCTAGTGAGCATGGGCATGAAGCGCACCACGGCTCACCAACTGAGCTAGGCCGTTGTTGGTATGTAACCATAGTTAGTTCATTACTCAAAAGTAAGAGAATGATTTAGGGCCGTTAGATTTAAGACCACCACGTGTCGCACTCTGGAGGGGGAAATAACAAGAAATAATGGATCTGAAAATGGAGAGGATTAAAATCCGTCTCTTAATATAGGAACCTCAACCGAGTTGGAAATTTCTAAGCCTGACTGAGTCTTCATGACTCTTTACAAGGTTTTAAGATTTTTTTTGCTCGATTCGGGTGACTCGCCCAAATCAAAATCTAGTTATTCTTATCTATATCTCAGTTAATAGACACTGAGGCTTGATTTTGTATGATTTTTATTTTAATTTTGAATTGATTTCATAAAATAATCAACAAATAGATTTCTTGTCAAAGAAATTGAAATTGTTTTGGTTGTATCAATATGAAATATTTCAAGAATTAGAAATCTATTTGATAATTCAATTTTCATGTGGAGGAATCTATCACATTACACCAATGGTGGCATAGAAACGGTATCATCCACATGGTGTCTCATGACGATCAAAGGAGGAGTGTGAATATACTACATAACCCATCTGAAAAGGTGTACAACACATGATAAATTTTTTGTTCAAACACTTCATATTTTTTTAATAAAATATACCAAAAAGCTACACAAAAAACACAATAGACATTGTGTTCATCCTTGATCGCGATAAGCTTTCTTGATTTGATTTACGATTTCTTTCCGACATGTTTCTCATCGTTGTTATTGCGTGTCACCCACCACACTTGCAATGTTCATAATCTCCTCCTCCTCCTCCTCCTCACCATCATCATCATTCTGTGCTTTTTCAAAAAGCCAATATGATGCCTTTTGCTTTCTAATTAAGTTGTGTATGGTTGGTTACACAGGTATTTTCGACTTTGCTCGATCTAAGATATTTTTCTCCCAGCCCAATTTATATGCCTTGGGATGCTGTGGAAGATCCTGAAGCCTTAAGCCACCACACAACTTAATTATTTAAAATGTCCCGGTAACTCAAAGTTCAGTTATGTGATCAGGAACAACAGTCTGGTTATAAGATTTGAGTTTTGACTACTTGACTAAAAAACAAAATGCACACCCAGCATTTGTGGCCGTTCAAATCCCTGAAAGCTACATTTCAACCCGAAATCACAAAATGCACACCCAGCACGATAAGATTAGATTGATTTTTTTGCAAAAAAATGCACACCCATCAAGTCTACACCAAACCGTTCAAACCAATCAAAACTTGCAAAAAAATCAATCTAATCTTATCGTGCTGGTTTCGGTTTGAGGTATTATGGAACCCATATCAACCCGAAACCATAAAAAATGTTTTCCCCCCATAATTATATATTTACAATGGCAAATTAAACTTAAACTGAATCGAACCTTATATGTAACCGATAGCAACCTGATAAGAGAAAATTAAAATAAATTGAACCCAAATCAGACCAAAATCGATCAAAATCAAATCTTCTCTTATTGGTTTGATTTTGAATTCACCCATTCTGACCCCAAAACCCGATCAAAATCGAAGCCACCAATTGACACTCCTATTTCTTATGTAATAAAAGAGGAAGATAACCCAAAAAAAAAAAAAGTCAGTGTTCTTTTGACTTTAGTGACACATGGTCCAAATCCATTGGGACCGGTATTTCTACTTGTAAGTTATTTTCCTTTCCTAAGGAATCTAGCCATCTAGGATGGGCCTCCTAGTTTCATGGGCCTAATTGTGACAAAGCCCGCGTGGTGGACCTGAGTGAGATGGGGCTTAGACATTTCAAAGCGGAAGACTTTCACTGCATCAGTTGTGATGGTAGAGCATGTTGCATGGTCGTATTTTCAATCATTGGATGAGCATGATTGTGTATAATATACGATCCTTCATTCCCATTCAATGGTTGCAAACATGATCATGGTGCCCATGCACGGTCGTGTACAAATTTTTTTGCCAAGAATCAATTTGTCAATGTTTTTCTTGATAGAATTCCAAGAGTGTTTTTTATGAGCATTTCTTTTTGCTAAGTGGCAAAAATAGGTGAAGTGGAAATTTTGTGAACAAGTGGCCCTTTGATCACATGTCAAGTTTCAATCCAAACTTTACCAAAAAAAAAAAAAAAAGTTTCAATCCAAACGGAGTAAAATAAAACATTGAAAAATAAAAAAATACCACTAAAAATTTGGATGCATAGGCATGCATGAGTGAATATGCACCATTACGAGGGATGGTAGGTGATTGATTTGGATTTTTTAAAATAGCCGGCCCAGACCATATCAATCGAAACCAAATTTTCTCTCTTTTTTTTTGGGTCGGGGAAACCAAATCTTCTCTTATTGGTTTGATTTTAAATTTATCCATTTTGACCCCAAAATCTGACCAAAATCGAAACCAATTGACACCCTAGGTGCAGACCGTGCAGTGATCCAACCGCACAAGTTAATTTTTGTTAATAAAATGGATATCTGGATCAGGGCCGGTCGGGTGGGTATAAATCATGAAAACTTTTGGGTTGGAAATTTGAGCTCTCTCATCTACATTTTGTTCATAAGCGTCGCTTTGGCCGAGTGGTTAAGGCGTGTGCCTGCTAAGTACATGGGGTTTCCCGCGAGAGTTCGAATCTCTCAGGCGACGTTTCTCCTTATGCTTTCATAGCTCAGTTGGTTAGAGCACCCGTTTAGTAAGCGGGAGATCTTGAGTTCAAATCTCAATGAAAGCACAGTGGAAAATTACGGGTAGTGTTCTTTTGACTTTAATGACACTTGTGGTCCACAGCCTTTCTACTTCTAAGCCATTTTTCTTTCCTAAAGAATCTAGCCATCTAGGATGGGCCTCCTGGCCTCCTGGGCCTAATTGTGACAAAGCCCGCATGGTGGAACTGAGTGAGATAGGCCTTAGACATTTCAAAGTGGAAGACTTATCGAATCTGGTATCTCGTTTGACACGTGTCTGACAACCCGTATTTCAAGGAAATAAAATATTAAATGGGCCCTTGGAAGCTAAAGAGATTCCTTCACGGCTTTATCCTGCCTAAAATCGGGCGATTCGTGTCAGTATCAGGAGGATCAATACCGATTCCTGACCAATGCCATATCAATGGATCGATACGAAAAGGGTAAAAATAGAAACAAAAAATTAATGAAAATTTTATTATAAAATTTATTTATTTTCATTTCTTATTTATTGTATTATTTTAATTTTTCAGATTGCAGATGATAGTGAAGTATTTACAAACATGAGTGATTACGTAAAATAAACCAAACCTTATGATGGGGAAGTGCTTGCTATGGAGGCCTATCATATTATTGACAAGGTACCGTCACTTATTTTTGTAAATCAACATCTAGACAAATTGGAAGTTGTTCTCCAATTTTATTATTTAATTTTAAAGGTAAATTACATGTCACTCCCTTGGTTTTCAAACGAAATTCAAATCACTCCTTGGTTTTAAAAAATGCTCATCCATCCCCCTTTATAATAACGGTGTTAGTCTGTTGTTAATTATTGGTGTGAAATGACTATTTTACCCTTGTACTAAAACATTAGAATTAAATTTACAATACTACCTTTCAAAATCTATATTTGGATGTCAAAGGTAGTTTAGGGATTTGAATTTATTTAACTGGCTAACATCATCACTTAACAGCATAAAACTAACGGTAAGGACTAATTTGTCATATTGGGATCTAATACAGGGGGTAATTTAAGTATTTTCAAAAACCAGAGGATGACATGTAATTTATCTTAATTTTAATAAGATATTTTGTTTTTCTTATTCATGATTTTATATGTAATTTTTTTTTTTAATTCATTATACAATCTCTCAATAAAGAAGGAAAAAAGTTTTCTGATTTGTCGACCAAAAATGGAACATATCATGGTTTGGGGTCATTCATCCATCATTAAAAAAAAAACATTTAATACTTCTTTTATTGAATAAAGTTATTGTAATACCCCTACTAAGCATCCAAGATTCACTTATGATACTTTTTAAAGCGGAAACCGTGATAACTTCTTTTCTTAACAACAATTAAATTAATAAATAAATAAAAATCTTACAATGGGAATCCAGGACCACATAAGAGGGAGAAGTTTACAATGCGTCAAATAGGGGGCTTTTCGTCATTTCAGATCCTATTGTCCCATCCCACCTGTAGGTGCTCAACCGTGCATGGTGCACAGCCTTTCGCCTTCTTATAAAATATTTTCCACAAAAAAAAAAAAACAAATGGATACCTTCAAGAAGCCGCTAGGTGGTTTCTTAAAAGAAAAAGAAGAGAGTAGATCCTAGGTAGGGATGTAAACGGATCGGATTTGATTTGGATAGTACTATATCTGCATCCGCATCCGATTACCTTTTGGACGAATTTGGATAGTGCTAAACCGATACAGACACGGATATAGATTGAATATTTTATCCATTTACATGTAAATATAGTTTTTCAGATAACTATGGCCTATCCGTATCCAAATTCGTTTAGCTTTCGGACAGACTCGGATAACGCTAAACAGATATAAAAACGAATTTTGACTATTCATTTACACTGCATTAGGGTGAGGTTCAAATTCAGTAATATATGAAAGCTGTCAATGAGATATTACAAGCTTATTGATGTCTTATCAATGGGATTCGATTGTCTTAAAATTGGGTCCCAACCCCTTATCTTCTCCTGTGACTCACTAGAGACCAATTATATAAGTTACTGGCTCTCTTATTTTAAAAGGTGTCCAATGAAAACTCTCTTCCTGTACAGATTGCAGATTTGCTACACTGAACTTCAACAAAGGTAGTCAAAGAAAGAAGAATGTGAGAGGTTGTAAATTTCAGTGTTTATCTATCACCTTTATGGCATTTTGCGTGTAGTATTTTCTTTGGTGTTAATGAAAATTTGTCTTTCTTTCTTTCAAAGAAAACAAAAACTAGTACATAGAAAAGGCTGCCAGTAGTTTCATGCAGCCCCACATATGTGTAAATACAAGGAACCTCTCTACCTTTATGGGTAATAAGCCAAGAAGCCCTTTCTTATCACCTCTATCGATCTTTTGCATGCATTGCATGGACAGGGGAAAACATCCAAAGGGTATTTTAGTAAAAGAACTATTTCAAGCCATGTCTGTATTTAAGTACTAGCTTTGCTAGTTTAGTTGCCATGGGGGCAGCCAAACCAAATTCTATAGAGATTTTAAGTCAAATAGAGAATGACTTCACCAGTTGATGTCTCAAGTTGCAGCACAAGACCAACCCCAGAAAGATCACTTTGCCATGAACACATGATAAGGGTGAAAGATGGTGGGTTGGAGATGGATAGCTTTGGCCCAAAAATTAAGCATTCAGCAGAACTGGAAAGTACTACTGTTACAGTACTGAAAGAAGAAGAAGCAAATTCTGATGTACATGTGATTAGTTCAGAAATGAGAGGAGATGGTGTCTTCTTGACATGGGAGGATCTTTGGGTGACAGTTTCAATGGGAAGAAGTGGGTGCAGATCAATCCTTCAAGGGCTCACAGGATATACCCAGCCCGGCGAGGTCTTGGCCATCATGGGTCCTTCTGGTTGCGGCAAGTCCACTCTTCTAAATGCTTTGGCAGGTGAACTCCATTGTCTTTTCAAGTTTACTGAGTAGTAGTAGTGGTGGGGGTAGTTCAATTTTCAAAACTCAATTTAAGAGTCCATTAGATATATTTGTGAGTCCAAAATTCACAAGCTGAATTAGTTTGTTCTTTTGATACTAAAGTTAAGTGAAGTCATTGGTTAAAACAAAAAAACTTTTCAATGAAGTGTTTGACTTGAAGTAAAATTGATATACAGTGATATGAGTAACAATTATTACATGTTAGAACAACAATATTAAGAATTATTTCATTGGTTCATAAAGAAGTTGGGAGGTTAAATTGTTTCATTGGTTCTCAAAGATCAAAATGAAAGAATTATTTTTCAAGTAAAATATCAACCAACAAGGCCAAAAAAAAATATGGAGTCATACAATATTTCCTATTGCTTCTTTACCCATGAAAACATTTTTGACTATTTTGCACTCACTCACTTTCATTTAGACAATTGCTTGCTCAGTCGGTTGATGCTTTGCTGGTAGAGTGTAAGCTCCCAAGAAGTCACGGGTTTGACTCTCCTATCTTCACCTTGTGCCAATAAGACATCTCTTTCCCATCCTTCCCATCCCTAACCCCCCCCCCCCCCTCAACCCACTTTCCTCCCTCTCTCTGATTGTATCTGTAGTTAAAATCCTATTGGGCAGTTAGATAGGTAGGCTAAAAAAAAAACTTTCATTTACTTCAATTCATTCATTATCAAGGAATTTTTTTTTCTTCTTTTCATTTTATTCATTATTAAATTTGACATTGACATGACCAAAAGGATGATCTATCCAACCAATGGTTTGTATTGGCCACAAGGATCCTCCATGTGGCTAAATTATAACTGCCTATGTAGCCTACCTTGGGTGGACAGGCATTTTGTGATATTTTTACCTTTCTTTACTCTGTTTTTTTTTTTTTTTTTTTGCTTTTAAAGTAAGCCGTATATATTTTCCATTGAAACAAACAGAGCCCCAGAAAAATGCCTCCCAGTGCTCAAGTCTACACTCTACAAGATAGTTACAAAGGACTTTGGATTAAATCCCATTTTCACTTTTCAGTTGCCAGGCCTTAGGCTGCAATTGTGCACCAATTTGAGCCCTCATACAGGGGTACACTTTCCATTGAGGAAGCCTTTGTGGACCTGCTGTACAATTTTGTATTAGTTCAGCACACTTATAATAGTATCTTTTCTTATCCCTTCAGTAGCAAGAGGAGTTACCCCTGTACATGTCTCAACTCCTGACCAAAAAATTATCTTCTTTTCATGTAACTACTGTTTTACCATTTCCTACAAGACTAGTTTGAATATCTTTTTCCCCCAGTTATATAGTGTTTGGTTATCTTTTCTTGTAGTACTTAATTAGTGCTATAGAACTTCATGAGAAAATATTCTGACAAAGCTTGCATTGCAGGGAGACTAGGTACAAATACAAGGCAATCTGGAAATGTGCTTGTCAATGGTCGAAAACAGACTCTAGCATTTGGAACTTCGGTGAGAAATAGAGATCCTTTCAAGTCTTATAAAAGCCAAAAATTAGTTGACCCCTACTGCCAAAATGTCCCTTATGTGTTCCTTTGATCATGAAGACACCCAAGGTCTCAGACTTAACCGATGTCCCCTAACGTGTCACCGTAGGGGATGTGTAGGTACCATATAACAGGCTTGGTGTTTTAATGCCATGTTAAATTTCAACCTAAAAGCTCTAACTATTAGCTAGAAGAATCCAACTGGTTTATGAAAACACCCAAGCTCCCAGGCTTTAACTAATGTGAGGTTGTGTGCATTTCATTACTTCTTATGATGTATATGTTTGCATTCAACCTCAAATTCATACAATGTATTCTGAAATTTATAAAGATTTCTCATTGCAACACTGCCCATTCCCTTTTCCATTTGCTTAGGCTTATGTGACTCAAGACAATATCCTAACGACGACATTAACAGTTGGTGAAGCAGTATACCACTCAGCTCAGCTCCAACTACCTGACATGATGTCAAGATTGGAGAAGAAGGAGAGAGCAGAGATGACTATAAGGGAAATGGGCTTACAA
Source organism: Telopea speciosissima (assembly GCF_018873765.1). Classification (NCBI taxonomy): domain Eukaryota; kingdom Viridiplantae; phylum Streptophyta; class Magnoliopsida; order Proteales; family Proteaceae; genus Telopea; species Telopea speciosissima. The sequence continues at coordinate 2,456,875 of NC_057922.1, forward strand.
GATGCCATCAATACAAGGATAGGGGGATGGGGAACCAAAGGGATTAGCGGTGGGCAAAAGAGGAGAGTAAGCATTTGCATTGAGATCTTGACACATCCTAAGCTTCTCTTCCTAGATGAACCAACAAGTGGGCTTGACAGTGCAGCATCTTATCATGTCATGAACAGAATAGTAAACCTTGCTGAAAAATATGGAAAGACTATAATCGTGTCTATCCATCAACCTAGCAATGAAGTCTTTGAGCTTTTCCACAATCTCTGTCTTCTCTCCTATGGTAAAACAATTTACTTTGGTGCTGCCTATACAGCAAATGAGGTAATTTTTTTGATTGTTGAAATTTAACTGGTACTTGCCTTAAAATTGTTTGGATGGAAAAGGCATAAGAAAAATCACAAGAGCAGATCATGCCTTTGTAGAGACATGGTATGACTAACAACATTCTTAGTTCCAAATGCAGTTCTTTGTATTGAATGGCTTCCCATGCCCAACTAGGAGGAACGAATCTGATCACTACCTTAGAATGATCAATAAAGATTTTGATGAGGTAATGTGTATTATATCAATTCTCACCAGTTTCTATTATCTTAGCTAATAAAAACGCGTCATATATTTTAACATTTTGATTATTGTTATTAGGACACTAAACAAGGCTTTGGTGGCAAGATCAAAATTGCAGATGAAACTATTGATATTCTTATGCAGTCATACAAGTTATCTGAAACCTATCAACAAGTTCTAAAACAAGTAGCTGAATTGTGTGAAAAGGTAAGCTGCTTTCATCTTCTACATTAAATATTTTCAAGATAATTTGGCCTCTGCTTGGAGGAGAAACCTAGTAGACCATTTTCCTTTGTAGGAGGGAGCATCATTGGAGAAGAAGGGCAGCCAAGCTAGCTTCCTTACCCAGTACATTGTTCTTACAAGAAGATCCTTTGTGAACATGTATCGTGATCTAGGCTACTATTGGCTGCGATTTGCAACCAACATCACTTTGTGTTTATGCCTAGGAAATATCTTTTACAATGTTGGTGCCAGTGCCAGCTCTGCCTCAATTCAGGTAATGTATGCAAAGACAGAACTTTATATACCAACCCCTAACAAAAGTAAAAATATGGAAAATTGTTCATCATCACAAGATTAATGAGTCATGGAAGCATGGTTGCACTATATCTAACCATCAAGTAATTCTCAAATTTCCAGGCTAGGGGTTCGATGCTCATGTTTGTAGCTTCACTCATGACATTTATGTCTGTTGGTGGATTCCCATCTTTTGTCGAGGACATGAAGGTGAGTTAATCTCCATAATATCCACAGACATCTCATGATCGAATAAGAGATACTAATTTTAATACTCAACTTGTTTATAAAATCATAACAAAAAATTATCTGAAATATTGGATATATCATCAGCATTATAGAGACTCAAATATTGCATTCCTCTAACTCTGTTTCCTCCCTTTCTCCCCACTCCCCCCCCCCCCCCCCCAACAAAAAAAAATTCTCTTTAAATGCAGATTTTTGAACATGAAAGACTAAATGGGCATTATGGTATTGCTGCATTTGTTATTGCCAACACACTCTCTTCCATTCCTTACTTGCTTCTGAACTCTTTACTTCCTGGAACAATAGTTTACTATCTTGTCGGCCTTCAACGGGGATTTGAACACTTCATATACTTTGTTTTGATGCTATTTGTCTGCACCATGTTGGTTGAAAGCTTAATGATGGCTGTTGCAAGCATTGTGCCAAATTTTCTACTGGGACTTGTAATAGGCTCTGGAATTCAAGGATTGATGATACTCGATGCTGGTTTCTTTCGGTTGCCTAACGATCTCCCCAAACCTTTTTGGAGATACCCAATGTATTATATTGCCTTTCATAAGTATGCTTACCAAGGCTTCTATAAAAATGAACTTGAAGGTTTAACATTCCCAAATAATCAACTGGCAGGAGCATCCACTATCACTGGGGAAGAAATTTTGAGAGAAATATGGCAAGTAGAGATGGATTACTCCAAGTGGGTTGATCTTGCTATCTTGTTTGGAATGGTGCTTCTATATCGTCTCATGTTCTTTCTTACTGTAAAAGCTGTTGAAAATGTTAAGCCCATTATCATGTCCATCAGTATTGCTCTCTCCCACTTAGAAGATTCAGATCATGGAGAACCCCTTCCCCATGAAGGAAAACTATAATTGTTCTATACTCTTTTGTTATTTATGTTGAGCATAACCTCATTAAATCGTTGTTAAGCACGAAATACATTAATTTATCTTGAAGCATACTTGTATTCATTAGTCATTAACCTACAGCAATTTATCCATACAACTTTCCTGTGCTTTTTCATCTTTCCTTTAAATGGGCATTGCTGTTCAAGATATGTAACAGAGGGGGTTGAATGAGGTACATGCTACTTCTAATTCAAAAGACCATTATAGACCACATTAACAGAAGTTACCTCTGAACTTGTCTCACTTGACAGATCTCATATTTGAGGTTAGAAGACTTTTATTTGTGTAACCTCTGCAGTCCTTGTCAATGAGATGGAGGAGCCTTGGCTGTGTAAAGCCAGCAACAGCTAATAGGCATTTAGGCAATTGAAAGGGTGGTGAGAGAGAGGATTGGGTTTCCTTTATTAACCTTCAAAAAAGGAGTTTTCCAGGAAAAATATTCTGCCCTTCTATAATATGATGTTGATAATACCCCCATTGTTCCCCTATATCCTATGGTCACCATCTCCATCGGTCTCCCTTGAATGTGGGTTCGGGAAACTCGGTCCTTCAAAAAATGGGAAATACCAAGAGGGACATGATTGAGAATGGGCATTTTTCTATCTCAATTTAAAAAAAAAATTTAAGAAAATACATAGAGGGACATAGGACTGATAGATTGTACCATAAGGGGTATTTATGTTAAGGGAAAGTTTTTCTGCATCAATGAAAAGAAACTCATGGTTAGAATGTAATAATGACCTCTACCTCTTACTAGATGAATTCTCGAAGTGCACTTGCACACTATTCTTAGAGTCTCATCGGATTGCCACGACCTTGGGATGAAGATATTCTTATTCACCAATATGCGCAGAATAAATTGCACCCTTTATGTTAAAAAATAAAATAATAATAATCAAATGACAGTTCATATTTTTATCTATTGTGTCCTTCTAGGCGCCACTATGTCTAGTGAAGTATAACACTTTACTATTTGGCACTTGGCAATACATGGGTTAGCCAATGTGATAGAGGACCCACGTACATCTTAATGTTCAAAATTTAGTCTATAGTAAGAAAATTACTCAAATTCTGATTCAAAGTTTTAGTAAATTTATCAAATGCCATCAAATGAAAAATGCATATAATAAAAGTACAAAAAGACCTCCTGATAGTGATGGATTTTCACACCCCACATGCTACCAAGTGCGCTAGGCATTTTTTCACAGGGTTAGGACTTCTCCAAAGACATGAATCCCTATAATGTTCAAATGATCCATTTTAGATTTTGAGAAAGGGTTTTCTTCTATGTCAGTGTGCCTAATGAAGTATAGTACTTCACTATTTGCCTACACGGGTTAGTCCTTGACTCCTTGTGAAAGGAAACCAAACAAACATCTTATTGGTACAATTTCGACTTAAAATGAATACAATAACTAAAATTGTAAAAGATGCCATTTTGATGTTTGTGAGATCTTATGCCACATTGGTTAATCCATGTACTGCCAAATGGCAAATAGTGAGGATTTTTTTTTTGAGAAACCTCTTTCCCTCTGCCTCTCTCTTTCCTCACATGAAATGATTTTTCTACCCCTACGTAATTTTAGTCCTCTACATTGTTTAGCTCGTACGCCGCTGGGGTCAGTAATTCTTCTGCATATTCAATGGTTGGGATTAAGTAATCGGTAAATGCTTGGCCGTGCGATGATACACCTCTGCTATTTAATGAGTAAGGTACTCTGTATCGCGTCTCTTGCAAGTACGAGGGGTTTTGAGTTTTTTGGACAGAATTGCAGTGCAGTTCCACAACGAGAAAGGGAGAGAGAGATGGACGAGGAGGAGCATGAGGTGTATGGGGGAGACATCCCTGATGAGGGGGAGATGGAAGGGGATATGGAGGCTAATAATGTTGATGTTGAGATGGGCAGGGCCGATGAAGATGCCGTCAAGGTAGTGCCCCAGATATCTACTCGAGCCCTAATAAGTCGATCAGATTTTAGGTCTAGAAGCCCTATCATACCCTACCCAACCTAGCCTGACTGGTTGAATTTTTTTGTGAAGTTGCAGGAGCTGGATGAGATGAAGAAACGATTGAAGGAGATGGAGGAGGAAGCGGCTGCTCTTCGTGAAATGCAGGCTAAAGTCGAGAAGGAAATGGGTGCTGTCCAAGGTTGGTTTGTATTTTCCTTTGATTTTCTTTTAGTTTGTTGATTGATGTTTGGATGGTTTAGATGTTGTGTTTTTTCAACGATATTCCCTGTAGATTTCTGCTGGCAGTTTTTGGCTTGTGGGATTATGTTCTATCGGACACTATTTCTTAGGGAGGGAGCGGTCATGGTCGCTGGGGCGGATAAATCTATATTCGGCTTGCTTGCTTTCTTTACTAAATATCGTTTTATACCATTGAACTTAAGAACGGTTTTATGAAATTTGGACGGGAACTCTTACTATTTTGCATTGATTAGGGTTCTTAGGGGGGGGGGTGTTGGGGGTGGGGGTTAAGAAATGAATATTGATTTTACGGCACTGCGTGGAACATGCAGAAATTGTTCATTGTAATACAATTAACTTCTGCAAATTCGTTTACATATTCTTATGCTTGTTACAATTGGAGAGATCAGGTGAAAACTATTAAACCTCAATGCTTGCAATCTCTAGCCTATTCTGCTCGTTCCTTTAGCACAATTTGCTGCAAGTCTTAGTCCTCCATATCGTCCTTGATGGCCACTATGAATGTTAGGGAAAAAGAAAGAGAAACTGCTGGACCAAAATACCCCTGTTAATGTTAAGCAACTTTCAAAAAACTCGTATATAAATAAGAATTTGAAAAATCCACGTGTTGAACTGGAATGAAGATCAACTACCGCTTGCCTTAGTTGTTAGATGGCTGCATTAGACTAGGAGTAGCATATTATTCATTTTGGTGATACGAGTGTAACAAAACTTGAGAAGGTAGAAGTGATCCAATGGTCGTATGCACTAGCAATCGAATGGTTGGTCCAGCATGACCAGGTTTGGAATCTCAAACTCAGACGGAACCTGTCCAACCCAGGTTTTTGGTATAATAAGGGCTGGGCGGTGATTTAGTTGTTTATTTGGGTTTAATTTGTAGTATTTTATTTTCTCATTTTTTGTTTTGAATGGGTTATGTCGGAATAGGAGATAGAGAGATAGAGTTTGGGTGCAAGTTAGTTTCAGTTTTACATTCCAATTAGGAGTCTCTTGGTTTTCTCTTATTTATACCTTGTAACCATCATTGGATAGACAGATTATAATGAAAAGAAATTGATTTGAGCATGCTGTGGCATACTGGCATGTATGTGTGATTGAGGTCGTGGAACTTCCCTTCCTCCCATGCAACTCTGAGTTCCGTCTCACTTCTCAGATATCTTCCCCTTCTATCACTGGCCCTCCACCAATTTGGTATCAGAGCCGAAGTCCCTCCATCTTCCTGCTATTAATCTCTCTCTTCCCTTTGCTAAGGTATGACCTATCAGTCTGTCTCCTTGTTTTCCCTTCTTCCCTGCTATTTGTAATTTTCTCATCTACTTCTTCATCTCCTAAGCCTTATAATCACAAAACCATGATCTGCTGGGAGATTATTCTAGTTCCTCTTAGGTTTCTGCCAGTGAAAAAGAAGAGAGTTTGAAAGGTGGGAAGTCGAATCGATTGTACTTGGTTCACGTGGTCACTGTTTGCATTTCAAACCCCAGAGTCTCACCAGCTTCAGTTGAAAGATCGATCTCTTCAACCAGGGTTTATTTCTGGAGTACCGCCCCTGCTGATTTCAGAACTTTCTCTCGCTGTCTTTTGCTGATCATTGAATCTGTGAAGGGATGGGTTGGCAGGATTTGCAGTTGGGAACTTGCTCTTGAAATCCTAAGTCAACTGGAATTCCCAAATGCGAGATTTCCTCTCCGAAAGATACTTGGTTTCCTCTAGTTTTTCTGATTACGTCTTGAGGTAGGAGACGACCTCCTTCCTCCCCTCTTCTCGATATATATTTCTCTCTTTACTTTCTTCTTCTGTTTCCTAAACTGCCCCCTCCTTTCTCCTTTATCCCTTTCTATCCTTTATTTTTATTTTATTCCAAGTCTACCCCTACTCTTTATCCATTTCTATCCCATACTTTTATTAATTACTTAAGATTCTCATTATTTATGGCCTTGTCATTCTATTATAAACTTTGATTTTTTTTTTTTTTTGGCCATTACACTTTGATTTGAGCTTTCTACTCTTTGTGTGGGCCCCATAGTAATTCCGAATTGGGTTTTCGAACCTCGACATTGCGACCATTTTGGAGATACTAATCATATCCTGCCACGATGGTCAATAGTGAGGTTCTCCAATAGTTTAACTCCTATAAAATTGAAACCCTCATTAAACGTGTTGATACCCTCACAGTAACTGTCAGTTCCATCCAGACTACAATGGTATCTTTGCAAGCTTCCATAGACCGACTGGTGGCTTTATATAAGGAAAAGAGTCCCATGCAGTTTGGGGATTCTTCTAACTATGTCCCACAAGGCCTGTCTCATGTTACACCACCACCACCATCGCCGCATCATACACCACCACCACCACAACCATATGGAGCTGGTTGATATGATGATCCTTTTCATGGAGCTAAAATAGGAGCGAAGCCGGACATCCTCGATTAATAGGGATTACTACCCAGAGCAGTATCTTGACTGGGTTCATAGTTTGGAGATATTTTTCAGATGGAACGGTTTGATTGAGGCCAAAAAGATCTTATTTGCAGAGGCTAAACTGAAGGGCACAACTTGGGTTTGGTGGATCAAGCACCAACAACAGAATTGGACTTGAGGCATTGTGTTAGTCACTACATGAGCTGAGATGAGTGAAGCCATGAGCCGGAGATTCTTGCCTACCGCTTCAAGCAATGCATGTTCCTTGGGTTTGCACAGCTGAGACAGAAAAGCATGACAGTTGAGGAGTATGTAACCAGGTTTTACTATTTAGCCACTTGATCTATTTTGAGTGGGATGAGGAGGTATTGGTGGCATAGTTCCACAATGGATTGCATCCTCAGATCGTGCTGCACTAGCATCCAATTGAGTGCCTACGATGTAGGATGTTGTTTAGGTGGCATATTCGGGTAGAAGAAAGTCGAATGGGTACACTTAGAAGATTCCTAGGGGTGTTAGTTCCAATTAGCAACAGTCTTGCCCCCAGGTAAAATTATTCAACAAGTCATAAGCAAGTGGCTCGTCCATGCTGCCAAAGCTTGCCATTCAGTGTTTTACATGCAAGGGGTATATACATTTTATTGCTCAGTGTCCCAACGGTTTGGTAGCTTACATTGATAAGGACTCTTTTATACCTTTTGCCCTGGAAGAGCAACCAACTCTTGAGACAGTTAATTTAGAGGCAGAGCGTGAACCAGGTGAGTTCAATGACATGACAGTGATGGGGAGAGAGAACCTTTTTAATGTTCTTTGTCTTATTTTGACCACTCACAAGGTCTTTGAGGATGAAGATTGGCGCCGTAACAGTATTTTCTAGACCGTGGTGAAGTGCAATTACCAATTATGCAGCTTGGTGATTGATGAGGGTAGTTGCACTATGTTCATTTTTTTACTTTAAAATTAAAAATAATAATAATATATATATATATATATAATATATATATATATATATATATATATATATATATATATATATATATATATATATATATAAATAAAAATATAAATGAAAAATGGAAATCCAGAAATTGTCTTTATCTTCATCTTCTTTAAGTATTTCTAACTTCGAATTTTCTGGATTTCCATCCAGATAAGAATTTTTGAAAACTGGGCAATTTTTATAGGATACGGCGAAACTAATCGAACTACTTGGGCAGCAAGTTCAGTTTATGGAGCAAGCTGAAGGGATTTTTTTCTTATTTCAAAAAGGAAATTATCTACTCCATCCGACTAGTTCCGGGTTCGAATCCCGGACAACCCAATATCATTTGGAAATTTTTATTAAAAAAGGAGGTCAACCTGTTTCAAATATACAACATGGATTCTGGCAATGCAATGTAGTTGGACCCTAATGTCATTTCTGAAGACGTTGTTCGTAAGCTTAGATTACAGACAGAGCCACATCTAAATCCCTATAATGTTGCATAGGTGAACAACACCAATTTCAAGATTAATGATAAGTGTTTGCTCACATACTCTATTAGTGAGTTCATGGATACAATACAATGTGACGTCCTCCCTATGAAGGTGTGTCATATTCCTCTTGGTCGACCGTGGCTATTTGATAAGAAGGCATAACATTGTGGGTATGCGAATGCCTATTCTTTCAAGCACAACAACAAAGAGATGAAGTTTCTTCCTACTAAAGATCTCCCCAACATTAAGCTCAAGAAGGTAGCAGGATAACTCCTCCAACATGTTGACTTAGATGACCTCCTTGGTCCTAATACAAATTCTACGAAGTTGAGTTCTTTTCAGAGGAGGAGAATTGATGCAGTAACAATCGAATGGGTTTGGAAACTGGCCCACCTGGGTTTTTGGTCTAATAAGGATTAGTAGTGATTTAGCTGTTTATTTGGGTTCAATTTGTAGTCTTTTATTTCTTTTATTTTCTCATATTTGTTTAGAATGGGTTAACGTAGGAATAGGAGATAGAGAGATAGTGTTTGGGTGTAAGTTAGTTTTATTAGTTTCAGTTTTACATTTCAATTAGGAATCTTTTGATTTTTTTTTATTTATACCTTGTAACAAATTAGAATGAAAAGAAGTTGATTTGAGCATGCTGTGGCGTGTGTGTGCGACTGTGGTCGTGGAACTTCCCTTCCTCCCCTGTAACTCTGAGTTCCTTCTCAGATATCTTCCCCTTTTCTCGCTGGCCCTCCACCAGGTGATGAGGGAGGAGAGAGGAAAGAGTGGTGCAAAATAATGTAAAAAAAATAATTTGAGTTTTATGCTTGAAATTTTCAAAGGATTCCTTCTCTGTTTGTGTCGCTTATGCATTAGACCTTGTATGTAGCCGCAGAATCTTGTCTATACCCCGTGGAGTAAATTGAGGCCAAAACAAGGAAATTTTTTTCTATGACATGTTATAACTGTTGGTAACAAGGAAATTTGACAGGATTGTTTCAGCTAGGAATAATAGAGTATATGTTCTTATTTTTTAGTCATGATTGAAGGCATCAGTTAAGGTTTCAAGCCTCCAGGTCAGTCAGTCCCAACCAATCTTGATTCCATCCAATGATTGATCAGGACAATGTTATTGAGGTGTTCTGTCAGCATGGCCTAGGCAACAAGGTGGTCCATGATTGATCAGGACAATGTTAGATTGCATCATGTAGGAGCTACATGCTTTGTTTGCTGAACTAAGACAATCAAGTAATCGGCATACATGCAATGTATAATTCTTTTTTAAAGTCTTCTGAAACAGTTAATAAACAATATATTAGGAAGAAGCATAATTGTAATTTGTGTACCATAATAAAGAAACTGATGTGGGATACGTTAGAATATTTCTTGGGATGATCATTGAAAAATACATTGGAAAAAATTGACATAAATATTTTTCTAATGTGTTTGCATATTATTTAAATCGATAAACAAATTTTAAGTAATACGGAATAGGTCTAAACTGGATATTAATTTTTCTGTATCTTTGAAATTATGCATTTTTTTAACATTGGTCAATGCATCACCTAGGCACCTTGTTGGTGTCGCCTAGAAACCGTGACAACTATGTTTTCGAATGTCCAGTTCGTACTTGAATAATACATGGACTCCTATGGGATGGAGACTTGTGAGCGATAGGACAATGTTTATCCTGTAGTGGCTTGTTCGATTCATTGTTTTTAAAACACAAATCAGATTGATCCATTGTGTGATAATGCTGGATTGGTTTGAAGATCCTATTGGGATTGGATGATTTTCGGAGCCATGTTAATACCTTTACTAGAAAACTATTAAATATTTTAACTTCTATTTGAAGGAACTATGCATTTTATTGATGTTTACGTGGTCTTATTTTAAACAAAAGATAATTCTTGAGATTTATGATAAGTTTTCGGTATCTTTGCCATACAACATTCATTTCAATCTATTTTCAGACTGAGGCTAATTATTATAGGAAAATATTCATGTTGTGTGATTGGTTGTATTATTTCGACAGCAAAAAGCTTCTAAATTCACTTTTGTGCAACTTTGTGTGTGTGTGTTTGTGTTTTACTTGTTCATCTTCTAAAATGCAACCACTGCATCATGTGTATAGATCCTGCAAGTGTAGCTGCAACTCAGGCAAGTAAGGAGGAGGCAGATTCTCGATCAGTGTTTGTTGGTAATGTGAGTTTCACAATCCTTCCAATCTGCAATTTAATATTTTGCATAATATGATGCTTGGTAGTATGCAAAAAGTGCTGATTATGCGGGAGACCCCTATTTAATCTTAAACGACCATATGAAAAAAGCTGTGTATCTTTTTAGTTTGTTGTGGTTCTTTGAGGATATGGCCTATTTGTTTAATTTTTGCCCACCTATCTTAAGTATATATATATATATATATAAATCCATCTTGATCCTTTCTACTCTGACATTTGAAGCATTATTCTACTTTAAAATATTTTGCCTCAACTTTTGGTCTGTGTGCTTCCTTTAGATTGTCATGCTGTTTTTGAACTCGAGTGTTTGCTCTTTCTGACATTTGATTGGTGGTGTTGTTTGGTTTCGAAAGGTATTTTATTGCTTCCTCATTGAGCTTGAAATTTGGAATTGGGTACCAGAGTTGATGTTCACCTTAAACAAAAACAGCTGAAATTATAGGGTATGGATCAGTTTGATCTTGCCACCCGTGGGTTCTCTTTGTTACTTTTCTGGTGATGGGAGAGAGCCTGTCCACCCATTTGTAGCTGGTCTTTTGGGGAATTGTTGACTCTGATCAGTGAAATTTTTTCAGCTATTCCTTGGAAATCATGGGACCATCTATTTTTCATTGTGCCATGGCAGGAAATATTGAAGATTGTCAAATATGTGAGGTACCTGTGCATGGTTGCTTAGGGCTATTTTTATTATTTTTGTTGATGGGAGTCGTAGGAAAGAGTATGGAGTCGTATTATTTCAAATTTAGTTTTTGTTTAAGAATCTTTTTTATTCTCTTTATATACACACATGTAACCAATGATTATGGTTGGAATTAGATTTTTTTTTTTTTTGGGGAGATTCATACACTGCTGTGTGTTGCTGTTGTGCGATTGTATCGTCTTCCTTCTCTGCTCAACTCTAGAACTGATTCTTTTCTTCAGTTGTGATCTTCCCAACTATCCTTTCTTCTAATTTTCTCTTATTTTTCTTCTCGTTCTTTATTTCATTATTTATATCTTCTCCCTACTGTTGATTATTCAGTCTATCATCTACTGCGATCCTCTGTTTCTGGCGGTAGTGACAGTTCTAGAGATTTGAATCAAACTCTTATCAATTCTCTTTTCTGCCGGAGATTTCATGTGTTAGTTATACTCCTAGGGGCTCTACTTATCCTTCCCATTTTGAGTCCCAGAGAACATCGTAGTGCTGAGAAACATACCTGCAAACAGGGCTGGTATTGAGTTTACCACCAGGGGTGATTTCAGAAAATTCTATCCTGGTTTTTGAGCCAGTATTTGGTTGCTTACTTCTTTAATCTGGTAGGTCAATGACCTTCATACAAAGTTTCAGACTCATAGGAGTCCATACGGTTGAGTTATTTTCAGCCTAAGGAAGTATTCTTCTTAATTACAAAGGACAGCATCTAGTTAAAATACGCATAACCTCTCCTCTTCTGATATTTGTTTTGTTTTATTTCCCTCTTCCTCTAAAATTCCAGAAAAGCCTTCTTCACAAAATTTAATTATAATTCTGCCCCAAGGGTAAAATATACTCACAATTAGAATATAAGTATTTAAAAAATTTAGTATTTTTAATCAATAATTTAATTATGTGAGAAA